>NW_027361684.1:42805000-43350000 GCF_039654945.1 Dendrobates tinctorius
GACAAAACAAGAAAACGCCAATTCAGGAAGCTAGAGACCACCCTGAGTTCAGGTGAAAAATGGAGGGTGGAGTCACCCGATATATCACCTCCTGGCAGGTGATAGGCTGTGGAAGCAGACCTCTGCAGGACAGAATGAATACAAATTCCTGCAGAGTTCAGCCATGCTTCCACTATAACTCACAACCAGCAGAGCTAAAAATGAAGTTCAAGGCTGCTCAGAGAGATGATCAGGTACTGGGTAGAGAAGAGCAAAACATGTGGTAAGTGGGGCGGCGCTTAAAAGGAGTGCAAATGGCTGGGGTAACAGACCTCTTGAAACTCAGCACCAATAACTGGGGGAGTTACGGATTGCCTACACATCCTTTTTACGAGGGCCAGGAAGGTGGCAAACAGCACCTCAAACTACAGTTCAGGATGAGGCTGTACAACAGACAGCTCCTTAACCCTTTCATGACATATGATGTATATTTATGTCATATGTCGCGCCCCTGATGCTGATGTGGGCTCCGTTGAGCCCACATCTTTCCCTGCATATGACAACTGATTTAATCATGTGCCTTTAACAGCTGCAGATGGATCAAAGCTCCACTCGCAGCTATCAATCTCTGACAACTGGATTTAACACACACCAGACGGAAGTGAGTCACAAATCCTGCCCATATCACATGATCGGTGGGCGCCGATGGGTTGCCATGACAGCCAGGGGATTTGCAGAAAAACCCCCATCCCTGTCATTACGATACTCCTGTGAATGCCGATTTGTGGCCAGTGTGCAAAGGAGATAGTGATTTCTGCTATACATTAACTTTTTGATGAAGATAGATAGCGAGAGAGAAAGATTCAAAAGTACAACTCGTCACTAAGGCCTGTTTCACACTTCCGTTTTTTCAAATCCGTCAAAATCCGTTGTTTTCCGTAAAAAAACGGATCCGCCATTTTTTGCAGGATCCGTTTTTTTTTGTCCCATAGACTTCCATTACGGTTACCGCGGATCCGTCAAAAAAACGGATCCGTTTTTAAAAAAACGGATCCGTTTGCATCAGTTTCCGTCAAAAAAACGGAAACGGATCCGTTTGGCGGACACAAAAACGGAAGTGTGAAACAGGCCTTAGCAAGTTTGCTTAGTAAAATTTGCACATGCTTTCCCACTTTTTCCCTCTAATAAAGTTGCTGTAGCTGTCACTTACATTGCTCTTTTGTCTTGCCGTCGTCTCCTGACATTTGCCATACGATCAGCCAAGAACGTGGGCGTTTCTTGTTCAGAGGTGGTCACTGACTGACAATGCTGAGTAAAGGAAGAAAGGCGGCCATCAGTGCAACCAATAGCTCAAATAAAGCACAGAACATCCACAAATTACATGAATTGCATTAGGAATGGCATTTTGAAGCGTCGCATACAAGTTTAAGATTGATCAAACTCTCAAAACAGTCACCAGATCCAAAGATGTAGTCCATAGAGGACATTTCAATCTTGGACAGGATGAGCCAATGCAAAAAGCATTTTTTACTTTCAGTTGAAGAGGGCTGTCCCATTTGGACAAACCTTTCTGTAAATGATGACAAGGTGGCTGATGATGCATGTCGGGCATATACAACCCCAGCTGTTATCACCCAAAGAAAAAGCAGGAAAAAAATTTACGAAGCTCAATCAGACTAGTGAGCAAACATGCAATATAACGGTCTTGCACGTTAACATCCAAGCTACAGAAACTCTCTTTCTCCCCATAAAAGCAAGGATTGTTTGTAGAATTGCATTACGTACTAATACTGTTCCCAAAAATGTCTTTTATTTGGCTGACGCTTACCTCCTCTAGGTTGGTGTATCGATCATAATCTGTGTAAGTAAAGATACGGGTATTCTTCCGTCCTCCTCTCCGCTCTGAAGACAAAATGTCCTGATGATACTGACGATCCAGGGGTGTGCAACAAGCCGCTTCATTTTTATACAGCTCATATTCAAACTGGATGAATTAGATGACAAAAGGCATTTAAGAAGAATTACCTCAACAAGAAATGGATATCCTATACAGTAATAACATTGTTTATATTTTTCCCTTACCTTCTCCAGTATATTACACAACTGTAGCCATACAGCCAAGGGCTAAATTATTATATATTTGGCCCCCAAAGTAGACTCAGCAATGGACCCCCCAATCAGGGCTGTGGAGTCGGAGTCGTGGAGTCGGAGCCGGAGGTTTGGCTTACCGACTCCACAGCCCTGCCCCCAACGGCTCTTGGTTTTGCAAACTCAACTACTGCCATCTAACACTAGATTTCCTTTCCAAGGATATGTGCACACTTTGCATTTTTGCACTGAAAAAAACAAAAATGCAGCATTTTACAGTGCCAGCAAAGTGAATGAGAGACCTAAAATCTAATGCACATACAGCTTAGCTTTTCCTCGCAGACCTGACACAGTGTCATAACTGCAGTTTGTCAATTCTTAGGATGTTTTTCACCCATTGTAATGACTGGGGGAAACTATGCATCAAAAAACATGCGTATCTTATGCAGCATTTTTCCTAACAAGAGGCACGTTTTTGGTGCAAAAGCACCTGTAGAAAATACTTAACCTGTGCACATACCCTAAGGGGGCTTTCACATTGCTGACGTTTTGGATACATTGTAACTATGGGTTTCTTATGTTGTATCACGTTTCTTATGTTGTATCTCATGCAGACAGATAACCTTGATAAAGGCCTGATTGGCAGAAAGGCTGATATTTTTTATGGCTTCCCTGGTCAAACCCAAGCCAATAGGCTGAGTAGAAGACTCACTTTCCATACAAAGTCCAATATGGGAGAATATGTTGTTACTCTGCCAGTATAGGGGTGATGACTGATAGATAGAGAGGTCAGACACAGACTATCAGTCTGCCGCTACCTGCTGAATGACCCCATAATCTTACTATGTAACACTTAGATTTTTCTTCCCTCTGCAAAAAAATACAGGGACAAAATAGTCCTCAAATACAGCTGAAGAAATAGACACCAAGAAATAAAGTACCGCACTAAAAAGCTTCTCCTGCCAGGATATCACAACTTCTTCATCTTCACCAGCTCGGCATCCACCTATATTTTCAATTTAAGGGAGGGGGACAAAGAAAGAGAAGGTGAACTACTTAATCTGAACACTCAGAATAACATAAAATGGCTGCTCATAACATTAAAGAGGTTGTCCGGCCTTAGGCTACAAGTATACAATCACTCTATGGCAGGATTCTGTGATGACAGTGCCGAGAGTGGGCAGTCATGTGATATTCATAGTCCCAGCCACATTCCAACTAGACTTGTCCAGCCTCACTCAATACATTTGCACTGAGTGAGGCAACATGCATCTAGTCGGCATGTGTCCGCATGTATGAAAATCGCATACTTGCAGTTACACACCTGCCGCTCCCGTAACTGGAAAATCCTCACAGTGTCACATAGAATGACTGAAGACTTGTAGCCTAAGGCGGGACAACCCCTTTTATGCAATACGGGCAATTATTATTATAAGGCATGGTATGCATGTGCCCATGTTGCCATTTTCTTGCACAGTTGGCATGCTAACCACCAAATTCCTAGACTACAAGGCACATCTGACATACACTGTGGGCAGGATTATTAAGCAAATTGTATTTGAAGGGGAAAAATGGTCCAAAAAAAGAGATTTAACCGAGTCTGAAAAGTCAAAAACGGTTAAAGAGGGATGCAGCACTCTTAAAATCGCTAAGATATTGGGGCGTGATCACCGAACCATCAAAAGTTTTGTTGCAAATAGTCAACAGGGTTGCAAAAAACGTGTTGAGAAAAAAGATGCTCATTAAGTGACAAAGAATTGAGAAGAATCAAATGTGAAGCTACCCGGAACCCATTACCCTCCAGCGCTGCCATATTCCAGAACTGCAACCTCCCTGGAAACTTCAAGACTGGGCCAAGAAATACGTGGAGATTTTTCAAAGGTTTTATGGACTGATGAGATGAGAGTGACTCCTGATGGACCAGGTGGATGGGTCCGTGACTGGATCAGTAACCGGCACAGACCTTGCCTTCCACTCAGACACCAGCAAGTTGGAGGGGGGGGTACTGCTATGGGCCGGTATCATGAAAAATGAAGTAGTTGGACCTTTTCAGGTTGAAGATGGACTCAAAATCTACTCCCAAAATATAGTGCCAATTTTTAGAGCACACTTCCTTCAAGCAGTAGTACAGGAAAAAGTCTGCATCTTTCAAGAAGGCAATCTCTAAATAATGCCAGATGCATTTAGCTGAAAAATTCCATCACATAATACCAGAAAAAGGAGTCATGACTTGATAAGACTTAGGCTATGTGCACACGTAGTTTGGAGAGCTGCGGATTTTTCCCCGTGGATTTGTAAAAATCCGCAGGTCAAAAGTCCTGCAGTTTGCCTGCGGTTTAGCCCTGCGGTTTCACACCTCACAATGGAGAAGGTGTGAAACCGCAGCGGATTCCGCACAAAGAATTGACATGCTGTGGATTGTAACAAGCAGCAAATCTGCGCGAAAAAATCCGCAGCATGTGCACAGCGTTTTTGGTTTGACCACTGAAAACAATGGTACCGTACAACGCAGCAAAAACTGCTGCGGACCCGCAGGGCCAGAAACGCTGCGGATCCGCAGCAGAATCCGCAACGTGTGCACATAGCCTTAAACTTTTATTTCATTAAATTAAAACACAATTATTGAGGTTCTTACACTTCTCACTGATGAAACAGTGATGACCAGGGCTAAACAGTTACTTTGTATAATTGAACTTATTTCTCAGTAAAATAGCTGAATCAGTCATAAAGAAAATCACAAGATATTAAGTGGCTGCTTCTAATAACGTCTACAACCACACAACAGGGGAAGGCCTGTGTATATACCTATAGAGTCCATGATTTTTATGCAGGACAATGCTCAACCACATGCATCATCAAAGTCTTCACTGCCGGTAAAGGTCTTAAAGATTTATCTATCTTACTCTCTTATATAGCGCCATTAATTCCACAGCGCTGTACAGACAGCATCATCGCTGTTCCCAAGAATATACAAACGCATTGAAAATATTGTCCGGTGGGATTTGAACTCAGGATCGTGGGGCTGCAAAGCAACAAATCTAAGCACCGAGCTGCCCAGATCAATGAATAATGACATGGCCCCCTCTTCACTTATTGAGGACTTGTGGGCTCTTCTTAAACAGGAGAAGGAAAACAGTCACCTCTCTGAGAAGTGTCTGGGAGGCTGTGGTTGGTGCATCCCAAAAAGTTGATGGTCAACAGATTAAGGGTACTGTCACACTTAGCGATGCACCAGCGATCCCAACCAGCGATATGATCCGGTCAGGATCGTTGGTGCATCGCTAAATGGTCGCTAGTGAGCTGCCACACAGGCAGATCTCACAGCGACATCGCAGGGGTTGGGGGTCGCTACTTACCTGTCAGAAGAGGCGATCCTGACGTCCTCCCGTCCGCGTCGCTCGTCTCAACAGCAGGAAGCTGACGACAAGAAACGGTCAAGGACGTTCTCGCGCGATCAGCGATAACCAGCGGGGGAGCGGTCGGAGGTAAGTATCAGACATAGCGATATCGCTAGCAATATCGCTATAACGTCACAAAAACCAGTGACGTTATAGCGATATTGCTATCGATATCGCTTAGTGTGACAGGCCCTTTAGAAATGGACAGACTCCATGGATGAAAGACTTATGTCTGTTATTGAAATGAAAGAGGGCAACCATCATGCAATGACTGGGGACCATGGGCGCATACCTGATCCCTCGAACTAGGGGACGCCCTAATCTATCCCTGCCCCTGGATTACCCCAGATGGTAAAGATGCCAGGGTAACGTACTTTGTTATGCTACTACCTTAGCCCTTTTTCTATTCCCTCCCCCACCCAGGAAGGTGTGAGGCCGAAGTGTATAGGATTACACTAACCAGACAGACAAGGGAAGACAGAAAGGGATAAAAGAAAACTACAATCATTGGCCGGGGTCAGACTTGCGAGAAGCTTGCACGAGCCTCGCATCTTAATTTCCTATACATTACCGGCACCAGTGACCGTTCCCTACACATTACCGGCACCAGTGACCGTTCCCTACACATTACCGGCACCAGTGACCGTTCCCTACACATTACCGGCACCAGTGACCGTTCCCTACACATTACCGGCACCAGTGACCGTTCTCTACACATTACCGGCACCAGTGACCGTTCCCTACACATTACCGGCACCAGTGACCGTTCCCTACACATTACCGGCACCAGTGACCGTTCCCTACACATTACCGGCACCAGTGACCGTTCCCTACACATTACCGGCACCAGTGACCGTTCTCTACACATTACCGGCACCAGTGACCGTTCTCTACACATTACCGGCACCAGTGACCGTTCTCTACACATTACCGGCACCAGTGACCGTTCTCTACACATTACCGGCACCACTGACCGTTCTCTACACATTACCGGCACCACTGACCGTTCTCTACACATTACCGGCACCACTGACCGTTCTCTACACATTACCGGCACCACTGACCGTTCCCTACACATTACCGGCACCAGTGACCGTTCCCTACACATTACCGGCACCAGTGACCGTTCCCTACACATTACCGGCACCAGTGACCGTTCCCTACACATTACCGGCGCCACTGACCGTTCCCTACACATTACCGGCGCCACTGACCGTTCCCTATACATTACCGGCGCCACTGACCGTTCTCTATACATTACCGGCGCCAGTGACCGTTCTCTATACATTACCGGCGCCAGTGACCGTTCTCTATACATTACCGGCACCAGTGACCGTTCTCTACACATTACCGGCACCAGTGACCGTTCTCTACACATTACCGGCGCCAGTGACCGTTCCCTACACATTACCGGCGCCACTGACCGTTCCCTACACATTACCGGCGCCACTGACCGTTCTCTACACATTACCGGCGCCACTGACCGTTCTCTACACATTACCGGCGCCACTGACCGTTCTCTACACATTACCGGCACCAGTGACCGTTCTCTACACATTACCGGCACCAGTGACCGTTCTCTACACATTACCGGCACCAGTGACCGTTCTCTACACATTACCGGCACCAGTGACCGTTCTCTACACATTACCGGCACCAGTGACCGTTCTCTACACATTACCGGCACCAGTGACCGTTCTCTACACATTACCGGCACCAGTGACCGTTCTCTACACATTACCGGCACCAGTGACCGTTCTCTACACATTACCGGCACCAGTGACCGTTCTCTACACATTACCGGCACCAGTGACCGTTCTCTACACATTACCGGCACCAGTGACCGTTCTCTACACATTACCGGCACCAGTGACCGTTCTCTACACATTACCGGCACCAGTGACCGTTCTCTACACATTACCGGCACCAGTGACCGTTCTCTACACATTACCGGCACCAGTGACCGTTCTCTACACATTACCGGCACCAGTGACCGTTCTCTACACATTACCGGCACCAGTGACCGTTCTCTACACATTACCGGCACCAGTGACCGTTCTCTACACATTACCGGCACCAGTGACCGTTCTCTACACATTACCGGCACCAGTGACCGTTCTCTACACATTACCGGCACCAGTGACCGTTCTCTACACATTACCGGCACCAGTGACCGTTCTCTACACATTACCGGCACCAGTGACCGTTCTCTACACATTACCGGCACCAGTGACCGTTCTCTACACATTACCGGCACCAGTGACCGTTCTCTATACATTACCGGCACCAGTGACCGTTCTCTATACATTACCGGCACCAGTGACCGTTCTCTATACATTACCGGCACCAGTGACCGTTCTCTACACATTACCGGCACCAGTGACCGCTCCCCTATACTTACTGGCGTCGGTGTTGGAGCGCAGGGTCCGCAGCGCGATGTCCCCTCGGCCTCCTTCCTGCTGCTCCTGTACCCGCTGCACCAGGGCACTGACCGGACACGCCCGCTGCAGCGTTACCCTGCAGACACACACATGTCACCGGCTGCTCACTGATAACTACGGCCACCATGCGGCGTCACCGCTCTCTCACCGGATCTTCAGGTTCTTGACGGGGTCCCGTGACCTGTACACCGCCTCCCCGGAGGCCTGTGGCAATTCTTCCGCCATCACGGACCTGCGCGTCCTCGTCTCCCAGGTAACCGAGACGTGCGCGCTCACTGGTCCTAGCGTCACCACGTCCTGAACGAATGGGATAATCTGTCACTACTGCTTTGTTCCGTGTAAACAAATGCGCCCTCTGCGGGTGGAAATCAGAATAACACACAGTAAAAATCGGACGGTACTGAGGCCTGAGCGTCACCGGGGAGTGATGGAGACTCCGTTATCAGGGAGCCCCGTACCCGCCCGCATCAGTGTCACTGTCCTGCATGAAGGGGTAGCCGCACCCACTGATAAGAACATGCCTCACCTGTCCCTAGAGATGCCAGGTGCCCTCTAAATACCGAGTAGATTACATTGGGCAAAACAAGAATGTGAAGGTGGTTAGAGGGCTGTCAGGGGTTTATTTCTCTGTGTAACTGGTCATATGGCATAGGAAAAAATGACCCGCCTGAGTGATTGCTGGCAGCTGGTATAGGCCTGCAGAGCCTGGGGAAAGGCAACTATTGCGCCCTAACCCAGTAATACTGCGCCCTCCAAAAGTAATAGTGCCACCGACCATAATGTACCCTCACTGATTCCTCCTCCCCGCCACACAGTGGGCGGCACAGATGCCGCAATGACCTCGGGTAGACCGTAGGTAGGCGTACAGTAATCTCCAGTACAGAGAGCGGTGGGGCAGAGAGCCGGTGCTCCACCACAGGACCCCACTGCACCAAATAGTGCCATGTTGGCACCTTTTCCAAGATTTGGGGCACCCGGACAGAAATCCAGGGTATCTACAGTGCTAGCGACGCCATTGCTGCTTTCTTATGGGCCCCTAAGGACCCCACCATGCCACACCCTGGGCAGTAGACCACCACCCTGGGCAGTAGGCCACCACCATGCCACACCCTGGGCCGTAGACCAGGTAGATTACAAGTGAAAGTGCAGGGGATCAGTAAGATGACTCGTGCTACTTTTTAGCCCATTCTGGTCATTTTAATAGAAAAATGCCAAAAATGTAAGTCCAAAGAAGTTCTGTGCATGAAAACTTTAATCAGTTGCTTAGAATGGAAACTTTTTTTTTACAGCACCTGTAAAGTGAAAGCGATTTCTGAAATCTCATACACATGCTGCTTATTTTTTCCTGACAGATTTAAAGCAATTTCAGATCTGCAACAAGATTTTCAGCGCTTTTGCTACTTTTGTCACCAAACGAATGGAGTGGTGGAAAAACACAAAACATGCCCGCAAAAACATGCATCTTTTCTGCAGCATTTTTTCCTGCTAAGAGACACATTTTTGGTGAAGAAATGTCCATGGATTGTAACAGGTTAACCAACGGGCACAAAAACTGGCATGGATGGCTATTCAGGGGGGTCCTCAACCATAAGGTAGCAGAAAGCCTCAGTGTCCACAAGTCTCAACCCAACATTTCCAGGGCAAGCAGCAATTTAGAGTGAGGGTCGCCTGCTGGCCCTCCAAACTGTATGACTGAGGGTGAGGTGGAGGAAACCCTGATGGAACTAGGGCCCGCAATCCTCGGTGTCGGTAGCACGTATGCCATCCCAGGGTCTGACTCGGCCCCGACCTTCACAAGCATCACCCAATATGCTGTCAGGGAAATGTACTATCCCTGGCGGATGCGCAGCGGATTTGGCCCTGCGGATCTGCAGCAGTTTTCCAAGGGATGTACAGTACCATGTTATCCTATGGAAAACAAAATCCGCTGTGCACATGCTGCGGAAAATTCCGCGCAGACACTCAGCGGTTTTCCGCAACATGTCAATTCTTTGTGCGGATTCCGCAGCGGTTTTACACCTATTCCTTTCTAGGAATCTGCAGGTGTAAAAACGCAGGCGAAATCGGCAGGTAAAATGCAGGCATTTTGACGTGCGGATTCTGCGCTGAAAAATACGCAATGTGTGCACATACCCTAAGGATTTATCCCATACTTTAGCATATTTTAAGGAGGTAACATTTTCTTACTTAGAAGGAAAATGGAAACTTACTCCCATGAGAATTGTCTGGATGATAATAATCCCCTCTCAAGTTGCAAGCCGTGAGATATAGATTGCGAACCTGAGGACTGGCCCCTGGGACAGAAAACTGGGACTGTTGGGTAATATCCAGGGATCCGAGACGGACATAATTCTCAGCAAAGTAAACCAAGCTTTTCTGGGCCAGAAGTGGGCGATCAGTATGACCCTGGCTCCCTCTCCCGCATCTTCTTCAACGCCATTGGAATTGGAGTAAAGGGTGGAAATGCGTACTTCAAATGAAAGTCCCACTTCTGTAGAAGAACATCCACCTCATATAGGGATTCCCCTGGATTCAAGGAAAAAAAAATCCACTTGTAGATTCTCTTGTAGCAAATTAATCTATTTCTGGGAGATCCCATAAGGCACAGATCTGGCTGAAGATTCCCCCATTCAAAGACCATTCCTCTTGGCTGAGTGCATGTAGGTAGTTGGCTATGACATTTTTTGTCCCTTTTAGGTGGTGGGCAAAAAGGGAGGAAAGATTCTGTTCCATTAACTGGAAGGTCTTCATCACTTTGTCCACCAGTGGACCTGATTTGGTCCGCCCATAATGATTTATGTAGGCCACCTTTGTTCTGTTGTCGGACATGACCCACCACATTTCTCCCTAAAATACGCTTTAGTGAAACCTGTAACTCTTTCCTTACTGCTGTTAATTCATTTAGATTTCATGAATTTTTCTTCATTGTGATGCTCCATAGACCCTGAAAAATGTTTTCTGGACTTGTGTCCATGGTAATTACCACTGGTTCCTTGACTGTCCAC
This sequence comes from Dendrobates tinctorius, assembly GCF_039654945.1. Taxonomy (NCBI): domain Eukaryota; kingdom Metazoa; phylum Chordata; class Amphibia; order Anura; family Dendrobatidae; genus Dendrobates; species Dendrobates tinctorius. The sequence goes on from NW_027361684.1 coordinate 42,815,912, forward strand.
GGAACACCTCTCAGGAAATTCTTTTTGTCCAATCCCCACATTAGGGAGGCCTGAAGTTCTGCAGATTTTTTGGTTTAGCTGTTCCATCATCCTGGCCTGTATTGTCAGTATCTCCCATTGAAAGGTGTCTCTTATGAATTTGGGTCCACTGTACTGCTGGAATTGTGGGTGTTAATGAGCCTAATAGGGACATTGCTCCCCTCATCAAAATATCCCAATTCGTCTGAACTTTCAGGATTTTGTGTCTGATTTTCAAAACCTTCTCCTGTGGAAGAAAACACAGTTGACAGGTTGAATCTAGACAGATCCCTAGAAAAATTTGAACCTGTAGAGATTTCAACCTTGACTTGCCTTTGTTCACAATCCAACCCAGCTCTGACAAGAAAGCTAGGACCTGATTGACTGCTTTTGTAGTCTTCCTTTGAAATCTCATATAATTAGGAAATCATTCAGGTAAGGCACTATCAAAATGTATTTCTCCTTACGTAGGAACACATTTTTGCTAGCTACAGTCTTGGTGAAAACAACTGGTATTGCAGATGGAGTAAGCTCCCTCCCATCTCCACCCCTACCCTGAGGAATTTCTCATAGTCTGGATGTATCGGGACGTGGTAATATGCATCCTTCAGGTCTATCACTGCCATGAAACAAAATGGGTATAATAGCCTTACAGTGGATTTCAGAGTTTCCATTTTGAACTTTGTAATTCTTAAATGGGAAATTAAAGGTCTTAGATTGATGATAGTTCTGTGACAATCATTTGTATTGTTTTTTCTTTCTTTTTACCAGGAACAGATTGCTGTAAAATCCTGTTTCGATTTCTGATTCTGATACTTTGACCAGTACCTGTCTTTCTAAAACAGTGTTTCTGAACTCCAGTCCTTAAGACCCATCAACAAGTCATGTTTTCAGGATTTCCTCAGTATTGCATAGGTGATGGAATTAATGCTTGAGCAGGTGATGAAATTATCACCTGTGCAATACTAAGGATATCCTGAAAACTTGACCTGTTGGTGGGTCTTGAGGACTGGAGTTGAGAAACACTGTTCTAAAAACTCCTGAACTTCTAAATCCAATGACCTGTGGCCCTACTCGTGTTTTGACCATTCTTCTTGGCGGGGTGGAGGAAAAAAGTAGCCTGAGAACCTGGGAAAGAGTATCTACTACCTATTGGGAAGATGGCATAAAGACGTACCGATCTGAAAAGAGCTTTAGCCTTCCCCCACCTGGACCCTGGCGTCATGGTTGCATGGGGTTGGATTTATTGAACACAAACCCTCTGCCCTGGGCTTTGTTGTTTCTCCAGGTGCATACGTCCCTCCCGCTCTCATTCTTCTGTTTTTTCCCGGAGCCCTTAACAATTTTTTGGATCTAGGTAAAAAGGTAGGGAAATCCATTTTCCTATCTGCTGCTTCCTCTAAAATTGAATCCAGAGCGGAGTCAAACAAATACCCCCCATGACAGGGAATAGCACAAACTTTCATTTTAGACTGAAAATCCGTCAACCAGTATTTAAGCCAAAGAGTGCTATGGGCGGAGTTAGAAAGGGCACAGGAGCGGGCAGCCAACCTAATGCTATCCACAGGTGCGTCTGCCTGGAAATCCACTGCCTTCTGAATTGTAGGCAGGGCTTCCAAAAATTGATCTCTTGGACATCTATTTCTTATCTGGCAGTCTAATTCCTGTAACCATTTAAATAGGGATCTAGCTGTACAAGTGACCAAAATACTGGGCTTACAAGAACCAGCTGCTGCTTCCCGTGTTCCCCGAAGAAAAGTGATGGCTTTTTTTCTTTAAAGGGAGCCTGTCACCATGTTTTTCCCATATGAGGTTAGGCCAGTGCCTGTAAGTCCTGATATACAGTATTCTAAAAAGCTATATATCTGCCCTCAGTCTGGCCTGCTAAACAAGAAAAAGACCTTTTATTATACTCACCTACAGGGTGATCTGGTCCAATGGGCATCGCTGTCTTGATCCGGCGTCTCCTTTCTTCTTGCGGTGCCATCCTCCTCCAAGACTTTTTATTATACTTGCCTGCAGGGTGGTCCTGTCTGATGGGCGTTGCTGTCTTGGTACGGTGCCTCTTCTCTTCTTATGATGTCTTCCTTCTGCACTGCTTCCTGTGACATGTCTTGCGTGATCCACACAGTATTCCTGGCATTGCGCTCCTGCCCAGGAATACTTCTCACTGCAGTACGTTACTCTGCCCTAACAGGCAGAGAAGTACGCCTGCGCAGGAGTGCGATTCCGGGGGACACTGTGAGGATGACGTAAGACAAGTCATCCACACGAAGCAGTGGAGGACCTCTGCGCAGGTAAGTATAATAGAAGGTCTTTTTCTTGTCTTGCAGGCTGGATTAGGGGCATACAGTTAGGTCCATATATATTTGGACAGAGACAACATTTTTCTAATTTTGGTTCTAGACATTACCACAATGAATTTTAAACAATTCAGATGCAGTTGAAGTTCAGACTTTCAGCTTTCATTTGAGGGTATCCACATTAAAATTGGATGAAGGGTTTAGGAGTTTCAGCTCCTTAACATGTGCCACCCTGTTTTTAAAGGGACCAAAAGTAATTGGACAGATTAAATAATTGTAAATAAAATGTTCATTTCTAGTACTTGGTTGAAAACCTTTTGTTGGCAATGACTGCCTGAAGTCTTGAACTCATGGACATCACCAGACGCTGTGTTTCCTCATTTTTGATGCTCTGCCAGGCCTTCACTGCGGTGGTTTTCAGTTGCTGTTTGTTTGTGGGCCTTTCTGTCTGAGGTTTAGTCTTTAACAAGTGAAATGCATGCTCAATTGGGTTGAGATCAGGTGAGTGACTTGGCCATTCAAGAATATTCCACTTCTTTGCTTTAATAAACTCCTGGGTTGCTTTGGCTTTATGTTTTGGGTCATTGCCCATCTGTAGTATGAAACGACGACCAATCAGTTTGGCTGCATTTGGCTGGATCTGAGCACACAGTATGGCTCTGAATACCTCAGAATTCATTCAGCTGCTTCTGTCCTGTGTCACATCATCAATAAACACTAGTGACCCAGTGCCACTGGCAGCCATTCTTGCCCAAGCCATCACACTGCCTCCGCCGTGTTTTACAGATGATGTGGTATGCTTTGGATCATAAGCTGTACCACGCCTTCACCATACTTTTCTCTTTCCATCATTCTGGTAGAGGTTGGTCTCGGTTTCATCTGTCCAAAGAATGTTCTTCCAGAACTGTGCTGGCTTTTTTAGATGTTTTTTTAGCAAAATCCAGTCTAGCCTTTTGATTCTTGATGCTTATGAGTGGCTTGCACCGTGCAGTGAACCCTCTATATTTACTTTCATGTAGTCTTCTCTTTATGGTAGATTTGGATATTGATACGACTACCTCCTGGAGAGTGTTGTTCACTTGGTTGGCTGTTGTGAAGGGGTTTTTCTTCACCATGAAGATTATTCTGCGATCATCCACCACTGTTGTCTTCCGTGGGCGCCCAGGTCTTTTTGCATTGATGAGTTCACCAGTGCTTTCTTTCTTTCTCAGGATGTACCAAACTGTAGATTTTGCCACTCCTAATGTTGTAGCCATTTCTCGGATGGGTTTTTTCTGTTTTTGCAGCTTAAGGATGCTCGTTTCACCTGCATGGAGAGCTCCTTCGACCGCATGTTTCCTTCACAGCAAAACCTTCCAAATGCAAGCACCACACCTCATATCAACTCCAGGCCTTTTATCTGCTTAATAGAGAATGACATAACGAAGGGATTGCCCACACCTGTCCATGAAATAGCCTTGGAGTCAAATGTCCAATTACTTTTGGTCCCTTTAAAAACAAGGTGGCACATGTTAAGGAGCTGAAACTCTTAAACCCTTCATCCAATTTTAATGTGGATACCCTCAAATGAAAGCTGAAAGTCTGAACTTCAACTGCATCTGAATTGTTTTGTTTAAAATTCATTGTGGTAATGTCTAGAACCAAAATTCGAAAAATGTCTCTGCCCAAATATATATGGACTTAACTGTATATACAGCATACTATAATGCTAGACATGAAGGCCTACTGGTTCTGGCCTTACCTCACATGGGAAAAACCTGGTGACAGGTTCCAATTAAAGGACCCTGGCTCATCATCATTTGTATCATACTTTCAGATTGTTTAGTTTATTTGCAATCATTACGATATCAACAAACTGTAATTTTTACATTTTTATAAAATATTTCATCTTAAGTTTTCAAAAAAATCTCAGAGACCTCCTGAAACAGGTTGGTTCATTTATTAAAAATATCTTTGTAATCAAACACATCCAACATCCATTGTCCTCCTCAATACTAAAATAAAAAAACATGGAATATAAACATAGAATATAGATGTTTTCTATAGCTTTTCTATTAGGAATGGTGCTTTGTAATCTTAGAATCTGGATTAGAAATCTAATAATTTCTAAGTGCTTGGTGTGGAAAACCACTTCTTTATAGGTTACTGGAAATAAAATCATGGCATCTGATTGTGCACCTGGCAAGTGCGCCATGATAATCTCCTGACCAAGTCCTGTAAAGGCCTTTACTTCATGGCAGGGAGTGGCGTTTTATACCTGTGCTTTAACCATTCTTCTCTTAACCAGTAATGATTGTGTAGGAGATACAGACTTCATATAAGAATAGGTAAGCCGTGACGTGGTACATTTAGTAATGGCCAGCTGACAAAAAGCAGGAACATGGCACAATAAGCGGTGGCATATAATGGAAATGATCCAAGCATTAGTACCATGTGGTACCAGTGACGAATGTGATTCATGGAGTAGGATAATACTCTATCACTTTCATTCTGGACTGGGCCTCTGTGAGGCGTGTAATCATTCCCTCCCTTTAAAAAGGTAATTGCACGACTTCCAGCCTCCAGTGCAAGCATTGTCATCTAAGGCAAAATCATTAGTGTATTCATTTGGCACTAGCTTTTCAATGCAGTGTGAGGATGGGAAGGCACATCAGGGCACGCTCTCTTCAATGGTGGCGCCCCAGACTCATCCGGATCTTCTGCCTGGGGTATGAAGAATAGATTTTGCAATCAGAAATCATCCTGTGGTATCAAAACGCTCATATATAAATAATAGATTTATTTTTGTAAGTGCCACCATACATTTACTGTTGCACTTGTGCTTTCATCAACCTCCTGATCTGCACAATACTTCTATTAATTAAAGCTGTCCCAATGTAAACGTGCTGTGATACGCTCCAAAATATGGTCTATGGCAAAGCTATTACCACTGAATCAAAGCTTTGCACATAAAAGCTGCTCATAAAGTCTGAGTTTATGGCTACGTGCACACGCTGCGGATTCACATGCGGGTTTTTCCGCGCGGATCCGCTGGTAAAGTAACCTGCGGTTTTCCTGCGGATTAGCCTGCGGTTTCACACCTCTACTATGTTAAAAGGTGTGAAACCGCTGCGGAATCCGCACAAACAATTGACATGGTGTGGTTTGTAAACCGCAGCAAAACCGCGCGGAAAAAAACGCAGCGTGAGCACAGCGGATTTGAAATGCCATAGGCTAACATGGTACTGTACCAAGTCTGCGGAACTGCTGCGCTTCCTCAGGGCCAAAAACGCTGCAGAAACGCAGCAGAATCCGCAACGTGTGCACCTAGCCTAAGGGTTTGCTCACATGGGCATATAACATGTTCCGTGTGTTCTCTGATGCACTGGGACCAATGTTATACCTTGTGGCAGCTCAGATTGGCAATTTTTTTTCTTATGCCGATTAGGCATGAGAAAAAAAATCACTGCATAATCGGATTGCACGCACCCATACAAGTCTGATTTATACGCAGAGAGACAATGGATGGAGAAACTAAGTTCTCTATCTTCTCCGCACCTGTGCTGCGATACTTTCATGCGAGAGAATCGGATCACACTCAGATCAAACTCTGACAGAGTGTCAGCCGAGTGCCATTAGCCCAATCAGCCCGATTCTCTCGCGTGAGAGAATATACGGCAGTGTGAGCGAGCTCTAACCCTCTGCATCAACACCTGGTGCACCCAATCTGTGGTGAGCACGTTACAGAGCAAGAGGAGTGTGGGAGACTTAGGAAAAGGTGCACTAGAGTTTGTCATTTTATGTCTTGCTCAAAATGGGCTTAGGAGTCCGGTGGGCGGTACTACTTTACGACTGACAAAAATATAAAACCTATTTGAGACTCGTTGTAAGTCATTTTTCATGGTGTTTTTTTTTTTCTGCCAATATCGCTGTGGCAGGTGTGAAACAGATCACTGGAGAAAAATGAAAATGTGCGTCTAGAGACTAATGTGAGCCTGAGAGGTACAAATTAAGTTCTGGATGAACTGAAATAATCCCAAAACCCTCCTCCTGTTAATATGGGAAACGATCTAGTACCTGAGCAGCAGATAAAGCGGGCTCCTCCTTAGTCAGAGTAGGGGGTTCATCCGCTACTTCAGAAGCAGGCACGGAGGGCTCTGAAAAACATACACAGGTCATCTACCAAACCGTAGCCACAAACGTACAGGTCCGATCATTAGTAACCACAAGTAAGGTCGGTTTACGGGACACCTGGATAGTTAGGATGGGGACAGTGGAAGACTCGGGTTTTATCAGGTTTTGCGCTTTGATTAATTTACTTGTTAAATACTTGCTATATAGTGGCATTTGTCATGCCCAGGGTGACACAATTCTGGGAAAACCTGCAAGTTTTGTTGTTTTTACTGAATGCCATCATGTGGATCTTTTTTATTTTCATCTGGGTGATATGCTTTGGCCTTTGTTGAGCCATCTGAATCATGTGGATTCCTTTAGAGTATGTGTGCATGGAGTTTTTTTGGTGGATACGCTAAGAAAAAAGTAAAAAAAAAATTAACATATGCAGAGCAATGATAAAACGATTTGATGTGCGTACATTTCAGTTTTTGTCACTTATGTTAACCGCTTCACGGTTTGAAAGCTGTGCATCATTTAGAGCAATGTTCCCAACTCCAGTCCTCAGGAGCCACCAACAGGTCATGTTTTCAGGATTGCCTTAGTATTGCACATGGTGATAATTGCAGCACCTGGGCAGGAAAGAATTACATCACCTATGCAAACCTGAGGAAATCCTGACCTGTTGGAAGCTCTTGAGGACTGGAGTTGGGAAACACTGGTCTAGATGAAGTGACCGGTCAATTCTTCTGGTGTTTTCTACTTGGAAGCAGCCAATATTTTATGTATAAAATGTAAAAAAAAAAAAGTTCAAAGAGATACCAGAAAAGACACTTCATATAAAACCTCCAGGTACTTCCTATAGAAAAAAACTACGTGAATATGCTGACATCTGAAGACACAGCGTGCATATACCCTTAAAGAAGTTGTCCACTACTAGGACAACCCCTTCCTGATCTAAATGATTGGAGCTAACAAAATAAAAAATGCTTATACTCGCCTCCTGTTCCAGCATTCAGAGATCTGCAGCAGACCTGACTTCCTCTTTATGTTCAAAGCATCTGAAGGTGGGAACAGTGGCGCCAGCGCTGACTGGGCACCGGGGTCACGTGTCACGACAACCGCAAGAGAGCCCCAGGACCACAAGTGAAGACACCGCTGGAACAGCGCCGGCACGAGAGGGGAGTATAGCCTTTTTTATTTCATCTGCGCAGAACATTTAGCTCAAGGTTTGTCTTAGTAGTGTACAACCCCTTTAAGTGTACGGTATAGGTCAGGTAGTCAGTACAGTAGAGCTTGTTTCAATCGGAAGTCAAGATGAGGCAACATGTTCATCCCGTGATAGGCATTAGAGGGTTATCCCAGTACTGTACACTGTCGCATGATGACAACATATGTACAAATCAGCCAGGACACATGTATGATGAGTAGGTGTCAAGCCCGTGTTCTGTCAGGTTTCTCTAGATGCGATGTCATTAGCGCCAGATCCTGTTCTGATGCAGAAGTGAGTGGCGCCAGAATCACCCTTTAAACCCTCAAGTATAGTATTGACATATCGGTGACATATCAACAATCACATCTAGCCTGTGAAATGTTCCCAGAGCCATTATTACCAGTAAATACAGGCATTAGTCCATGTAAAACGTATAAGGCCATATTCAGTATTTGGTGAGCTTTTTACCTCCGTATTTGTAAGCCAAAACCAGGAGTGGGTGATAAATACAGAAGTGGTGACGTGTCTCTATTATACTTTTCCTCTGATTGTTCCACTCCTGGTTTTGGCTCACAAATACTGATGTAATACTCACCAAATAGTGAATGTGCAAACTTGGCCTTGATGAAAACCAGGTAGAAAACACGTCGGAATGGAGGACTGAGTGACAGATGTTTCCGACCCTGGCTTACAAAGTTCTGTATTTTGTCAAGAATGTAATGATGTGAAATCACAACGCAGCAAAAAATATATTCAGGTTTATTACCAGTTATAAGCTTTCAAATAAATTAACTAAATCTACAGGACATTAGATGTTTCTACCTAGTAATTAGAGACTTGGATGCCTCCGAGTGCTAGAAAGGGCAACACAAAATTTAACGATAACTGTACAATTATAGAAAAAAATGCTTTCATCCATAGAGTAGCCATGTCATGTCCATGTTCTCCCAATACACGGATAGTCAGAGGAAAATTCGTAATCCAACATGTGCTACATTTCTGAAGAAGTTTGGAAGATACAGTTATATTATCTGTAGCATGTTTTGTACATATAACAGCCCATAAAAAAATCTATATATATTTCTTAGACACGGCGCCAATTTCTCCGGTGACAGCAAACATCGAGATTCGTCAGGTATCCTTACCATCCAGACTCTCCTGTCCCAGTGTTGGGGGCTGGGAGTCCGCTGTGTGCACAGGACTAGGCGACTCGCTGTGTGTCGGGCTCGGGCTGGAGGTGCTGCTCTCCACCTTTGGTTGGTATACATCCGACAAGGAACTTTGGTTACTGGTTTCATCTGTAAGGAAATAAACATCTTCATGAACAAAATGTTAAAAGTCCAGTCAATTAAATACCTAGAAAACTGGAAGAGCCCAAGTTATGGCGGCATCTGAGAAGCCATGTGTGAATATACCCTGTGTATTTATTGCATAAAATACGCTGTGTTTTACAGTAACAACATAATCAATGCCATTTCTGAAATCTCATGCACACGCTGCAGGGTTTTTTTTCCTCACATGGAATTTTGAGCCCTTATGCATTTTTTTGCCAAGATGCAGCTGGTCAACACTTTTAGGGTATGTGCACACATAGTTTGCGGATTTTGTAGTAAAATATGCAGATAAATCCGCAGGACTAAAGTCCTGCAGTTTATCTGCGGTTTTGCCCTGCGGTTTCACACCTCATAATGGATGAGGTATGAAACCTCAGCGGTTCTGCACAAAAGAATTGACATGCTGCGGATTGTAAACCGCAGCAAATCCGCGCAGAAAAATCCGCAGCATGTGCACAGCATTTTTCAGTTTACCATTGAAAACAATGGTACTGTACAACGCACCTAAATCTGCTGCAGACCCGCAGGGCCAAAACCGCTGCGATTCCGCAGCAGAATCCGCACCGTGTGCACATACCCTCAGCGTTTTTTTTGCCGTGCTTTTCACCAATTCAAAGGAATGCAATATAAAAACGTTGCAAAAAAAAAATCACAAAAAAATGCAACAAAAATGTACGGATTGTAAGCAGCATGTGAACATACCCTTTGAGGCTTTGCAGACACTGCTTGGATGCAGTAAAATGTGCACAAAAATTGGTCATACACATGAGATGGCCGTTTGCCGAATGAATGTTTGGCCGACATCTTTTCTCCAGACTCCCCCATGCACATGTGCGCTCAGCTTTCATGTGTTTCACAAAAACATCAGAGGGTTGGTCGGTCACGTCAGGTTTTGCCATGTTTCTTTGTTCATTCAACCCTTCATACCCCCAACAGTCCTATACAGATGCATGCCGAGGGGAATAAGCCTCTGCTCAGGAACTCTTGCATCAGTTGATCTCTTGCGGGAACAAAGGAGAGGGTAGACTGACATCCAATATGCCAGATCCACTGTGTACGAGGGTAAAGAGGCCCTCCTACATATTGGCCAACTATCTAATCTTGCAGAAATCAAAGGATTTGGCCGTCTTACATGTAATGTTATGGGCACCTTAACACCATATTCCGATAAAGGTATATAACGATTTCGAAGATGAAGGCACTGGTGTGTAGCATTGTATCTTCAAACCCCTTACTGACAAGCTCTTCTGACAGATCTCCAACCAAGGCGTTACAGGACACAAATGATATAGATATGTGCTGGGTGTAATTCTACGTATAATTTTCCTAGTATGTGTGTGTAAATTATATATACACACAGCTCAAAAAACAAAGGGAACACAAACATAATGTAACTCCAAGTTAATCACAATTCTTTGAAATCAAGCTCTCCAGTTATGAAGCAAAGAGATCCTTAGACCCATTGTGAGACCATATGCAGGTGAAGTGGGCCCTGGGTTCCTTCTGATGCATGACAATGCTAGGCCTCATGTGGCTGAACTGTGTCAGCAGTTCCTGCATGATGAAGGCATTGATGCTATGGACTGGCCTGCCTGTTCCTCTGACATGAATCCAATCGAGCACATCATGACTCGTTCCATCCACCAACGCCACGTTGCACCATAGACTGCCCAGGAGTTGACTGATTCTTTAATCCAGGTTTGCAAGGAGATCCTTCAGGATAACATCAGCCACCTCATCAGGAGCAAGCCCAGGTGTTTTAGGTAGGTCATACAAGCACGTGGAGGCCACACATACTACTGAGCATCATTTCCTTGTCTTGAGGCATTTCCACTGAAGTTGGATAATCCTGTAATTTGATTTTCCACTTTGTGATTATCATTCCAAATCCAGACCACCATGGGATATTTTGATTTACACTGATCACTTTTATGTTTTACCATTCTAAATGCATTCCACTATTTAATGAACAATGATTTGTAACTGGGATATTTCATTCAGCAATATCTACGATGTGGTATTTTAGTGTTCCCTTTATTTTTGATCAGTATATACACTTGAAACCAGAAGCTTACATATACTATATAAAAAGACACATATGCATGTTTTTCTCAATATCTGACATGAAATCAGAATAAACCTTTATCGTTTTAGGTCAATTAGGAAATGCCAGAATAATGAGAGAGAATGTTTTAAAGCATTTTTATTACTTACCGCAAAGTCAAAAATTTACATACATTTCATTAGTATTTGGTACAATTGCCTTTAAACTGAATGTTTTGGACCAAAGGTTTGGGATATCCTTCCACAAGCTTCTCACACTAGTTGGTTGGAATTTGAGCCCATTCCTCCTGACAAAACTGGTGTAACTGATCCAGGTTTGTAGGTGGCCTTGCTCGCACCTGCCTTTTCAGCTTTGCCCATAAATTTTCAATAGGATTGAGATCAGGGCTTTGTGATGGCCACTCCAAAACATTGACTTTGTTATCCTTAAGCCACTTTGTTACCATTTTGGCAGTATGCTTCGGGTCATTGTCCATTTGGAAGACCCATTTCCGCCAAAGCTTTAACTGCCTGGCTGATGTCTTGAGATGTTAATTCAGTATTGCCACATAATCTTCTTTTCTCATGATGCCATCTATTTTGTGAAGTGCACCAGTCCCTCCTGCAGCAAAACAACCTCACAACATGATGCTGCCACCCCCCGTGTTTCACAGTTGGGATGATGTTCTTAGGCTTCCAGGCTTCTCCCTTTTTCGTCCGAACATAACGATGGTCATTATGCCCAAAAAGTTCAATTTGAGTTTCAGCAGACCACAAGACAGGTCTCCAAACATTAAGGTCTCTGTTCCACTGTGCACTTGCTAACATTAATCTTGCTTTTTTATGTTTCTTTTGGAGTAATAGCTTCTTCCTGCAGAGTGGCCTTCCATGTTGATACAGTCCTCGTTTCACTGTGGATATTGACACAATCTTACCAGCTTCTGCCATCATCTTCATAAGGTCTTTTGCTTTTGTCCTTTGGTTGATATGCACATATCGGACCAAAGCACGTTCATCTCTGGGACACAGAACCTGTCTCCTTCCTGAGCGGTATGATGAATGGACATTCCCATCTTGTTTGTACTTGCATATAATTGTTTGTACAGATGAATGAGGCACTTTCAGGTACATTGAAATTGTACCCAAGGATGAGCCAGACTTGTGCAAGTCCACAATTCTCTTCCAGATATCTTGGCTGATTTCTTGAGACTTTCCCCATGATGCTACACAAAGAAGCAGTGTGTTTCAGGTGTGCATTAACTAACTCAGATGTTGCTAAACAAACAGAAGCTTCCAAACACATGACATCATCATATGGGCAGTCCAGAATTGTTTAAAGGCATAATGTTCTTAGTGTATGTAAACTTTTGACTTTGCAATAGGTAAAAATGCCTTAAAGCATTCTCTCGCTCTCATTATTCTGGCATTTGGCAAATAATAATAATTATGGTAACCCTAATTGACCTAAACCAGGAAATGTTTAATCTGATTTCATGTCAGATATTGAAAAAAACCTGCATATGTGTATTTTTATATAGCATATGGAAACTTCTAGTTTCAATTGTATCTACTGTATGTATACACAAACAAATACATACATACATATATATATTTTTTTTTGTATAATGACAAATGGGATGCTCGACCATAGAGGAAGGCAAATACCAAGCAGGGCTCTTAAGCGGCCACTTCTATTTAAAAAAAAAAATGTTATTGAACAGTAGAAAAAGCTTTTCAAACGTATCCGAACAGATGCTGGCAAGTTTGCAGAGTTTCTTTTTACTTTGTAATACATGTATCTTACCCTGAAATTCCAGCAGAAGCGAGGAGTTGGCAGTGGATGAAGGATTTTCCAGAGTGGCATTTCCTTTCCCCTTCTCTTTCTGATGAAAAATACAGACGGTACACATTACATTTTCCTACATATAAGACGATGGATATCCACTGCACACATAGGCTAATATGGTATCTGCCTTTCCCTGATTATAAAGTAATAATGTTGTAGATTCGAAACCTTTTAATGGCCAGCAGCCTTTTGTTTCTCTAAGGCCCCATTTACATAAGTTTTTTTATGAGAAAAAAACAACCTAATTTTCATCCAAGCATCCGATGTTACCATCTGCCAGTTTTCAAGCCTCTCCTGGCAACCAGTCAATAAAAAGCTGACAGTACACGGATGTAACTTGGATCACTTAAATGAGCGATTTTCATTCACCTATTGCATCAAAATCGGACATTTCTCTGTACGGACAGTACATGTAGGTGAAACTCGGAGTTGTAATGGGGCTTTACTGAAAACAATAACATTTTTATTTTGTTGGCCGGGGATCAAATCTTCAAGATTATTATGTTGTTTTTCTTCATCAGAGCAAATAATGATTATGCCCCCTCCAACACTATAGCATTGTCACCAACTGCAGGAACGGAGGAGCCCACCTAAGAGGCGACACTGGATGGACCCTGGGTTCGAAAGGAGACTTACCGTTATTTTACTATGTCACATGGCCTGAAAATATTTTAAAATCCTAGAAAACCTCTTTAATTTACACAGTTTTCATCAATAAAAGTAGAGTACTCCTTTAAAAAAAAAAAAGGAGTCAAAGGACAAAATTTTCCTTAGACTCATTGACTCAGTAAATACAAAATAATCTAAATAATAAATACAATAATAAAATAAAAAATATTTTCTATAAAAAAACCTCCAGTTTATTTTTTCTTTTATATACGCACATCTCTTCCGTCAATGACAGGAACCCATTTAAATATCCGCAGGGACGTGTCACCGACTGTCACCCATTTCTTCTCCCTGAAACATAAATAATATCAATACAGCACATGATCACCGAGATCAGTGGTCGTCCATGCGTGCAAAGTGTGAGTACCTCCACTGTGGCCATTTCTAACCTAACGTCAGATCCGGGGGTTTTTTTGGCTTGCTGGATGTGTTAAAAATGGAAGAAAACGGATGGCGAACTAACGGATCCGTTATCCATAGACTTCAGTGTTAAACGGATCCTGCAGAGATCAGTTATTTAAAAATGGACTAGAAAGTTGTTTCTGCACAACTCTCTTGCCAATGGATCCATTCTAATGGATCATTACTGCACATGGGAACAAAGCCCTAGATAATTAAGGTAACTTTTTTTTGCAAATTTTAGTGTTTTTTTCCTCGTTTTAGTATGTTAATATTTATATAAAAATAAAGCCATTTGGTTTTGGAAACTTCCCGTTCACTCAATTTCTTGCGTAGCTTTCATAACACTTTCTCACCATGGGAACCTTATCAATCGCACAATAGACTTCTAACCTACACTGCGCACAGTATGGAGTCAATAGAAAACATAGGCCACAGCCGAGCACGTCTTAGGGGTCTGTTGCGCGATCTACTGACTAAAAATGAAAGATCAAGAAGAAAGTTTACTCTTTATCCCTTCAATACAGCATAAAGGACGTCATTCTGACCAATCAGGACCCATGCGATCATTGCAGGGGTCCGAGCCATACTTCCCTTTAAAAGGCGGGATCGCAAATAACCATTTAAAAGACTAATCCCAAAATACGTTCTCCTAAAAGGAATCTGTCACCCTTTTTTGGCCCATCAGCTGCCGGCATTGACATCAGGTGCTTATCTACAGCATTCTGTAATGCTGTAGATAAGCCCCCGATGTAACATCAAAGATAAGAAAAAAAGAGTTAGATTATACTCACCGGGGGGGGAGGTCTGGCGCCTCCCATCTTCATACGGTGCCGTCCTCTTCTTCCCTTCCTGTAGTGAATCCGGCGCAGGTGCACTGCTCTGCCCTGTTGAGGGCAGAACAGAGTCCTGCAGTGCGCAGGCGTTGGGAGAGGTCCGGCGCCTGCACACTGCAGTATTTTGCTGCACCGGAGCTACTACAGGAAGGGAAAAAGAGGACGTCATCGTATGAAGATGGGAGGCGCTGGACCGGACCGCGACACCCACCGGACCGCCCCCTCCGGTGAGTATAATCTAACGTGTTTTTCTTATCTTTCAGGTTACATCGGGGGCTTATCTACAGCATTACAGAATGCTGTAGATAAGCCCCTGATGTCGATCCCAGCAGCTGATAGGGCATAAAAAGGGTGACAGATTCCCTTTAGGCTATGTGCACACGGTGCGGATCTGCAGCGTTTCAGGTGCGTTGTACAGTACCATTGTTTTCAATGGTAAACTGAAAAACGCTGTGCACATGCTGCAGATTTTTCCACGCAGATTTGCTGCGGGTTCAGATCCACAGCATGTCAATTCTTTGTGCGGAATCCGCTGCGGTTTCACACCTTCTCCACTGTAGAGGTGTGAAACTGCAGGGTTAAACCGCAGGCTAATCAGCAGGTCTTTTGACCTGAGAATTTACCTGCGGATTTTTTCAAATCCACGCAGAAAAATCAGCAGGACCGAAATCTACGTGTGCACATAGCCTTAAGGTTAGTGAATATTGTCATACTGGTCACTGGGGTTCAACAATTGGGGTCCCCAGAAATCCTGAGGATCCCGCCCGGGGTACATACGCTGGACCTCTTGATCGTTGTTGTCATAGGACTGCTGGAAATAGTGGAGCGCTGTGCTCGGCTTACTCCGGCAGTCCCACAGACGATGCACGGAGCAGAGATGGGGCGTGTGTACACACCATTCTAGAGGGGTCCGGAGATCTGTTTTCAGGACTGCTGGGGGTCCCAGTGATCAGCACGTTATCTCATCCCCTATAGACATTGGGGTGTAAGGGGGGGGCGCCCATCAGTGATAGATGGTGTCAGCTTCCCGGCCACGTTACAGATGGCTGCACCTGTGTGTGGAAGCACCCGGGGACCCTCTATGGAGACGCCATGACAGGCATTAGTGGGTGCAGGATCCGGCGACTGACATGTGTCACCCTGGTGTCAGTGCGGCATCTGCGCATGCGGCCGCGGGGCCACAGATCACCCATGTGGTCACCATGACCAAACCCACAAATATATATAAAAAAAAAAAAAAGTGCATGACGTCATCAACATGCAAATGAATCGCGGCCATACTGCCCCTCGTCTACTTCTCCGGCCCATTCCCATGGCAACCATACGCACCGGATTCCTGTGACAGGATCAGACCCTTCGCGCAGGGATCTGTTTATCCAATCACGTAATCTCTTCCCTGCTCGTGTCCTCCAACCAGAACCCTGCCGCCCAGACACGCCCCGCCGCTACTAACAGGAGGGATGGTGACAGCTCGGCCGCACACAGGAAACATCCGATTGGCTTCTGGTCACGTCACTCAGACGCTCGGCCAATCAACTGATCCCCCTTGGCAAGTTATTTGCCGGCTCCGAGGTCCCTTCTAAACGAGCGAGTACCTCACCCACCTAGTCCAGTAGTGGCGCTCACATGACTGACTCAGAACTAGCGCTCACCATCTGCGGACCTTCTCGATGGCCGCCATCACTTTTTTGATGTCATCTTTGGCCCGGCTTCGGGTCTCGGCTCTCACTGAACGGCCTGACATTTTCCTATCGACACCGCGGCGTGACGCCTGGAGGGGCGTGGCCTTATTGCATTCCGCTGGTGACGTCACGCTGGTTGTGTGGAGAGTGCAGATAAATGGGCGGGAACTTTCACTCATAAACTTCTTATCTATGAGGGAAGAGCGGCGAAACTCAGCTCTGACAGGAGGCGGCAGCGGCGGATAACAGCCCTCTATACACACCGACGGCCCCGCTCCTTACCACTACCAGAGAGAATGGCCCCGCTCATTTCCTGAGGTGGCCTATAGGTCAGACCGACGGCCCCACTCATTACCAGAGAGAATGGCCTATAGGTTACACCAGCGACCCCACTCATTACCAGAGGTGGCCTATAGCTCAGATGACTGACGGCCCTGCTCATTACCAGAGATTGCTTATAGGTCAGACCTCCAGCCCCACTCATTACCAGAGATGGCCTATAGGTCAGACCGACTGCCTCGCTCATAACCAGAGATTGCCTATAGGTCAGACCTCCAGCCCCGCTCATTACCAGAGATGGCCTATAGGTCAGACCGACTGCCCTGCTCACTACCAGATATTGCCAATAGGTCAGACCTCCAGCCCCACTCATTACCAGAGATTGCCTATAGGTCAGACCTCCAGCCCCACTCATTACCAGAGATGGCCTATAGGTCAGACCTCCAGCCCCACTCATTACCAGAGATGGCCTATAGGTCAGACCGACTGCCTCGCTCATAACCAGAGATTGCCTATAGGTCAGACCTCCAGCCCCGCTCATTACCAGAGATGGCCTATAGGTCAGACCGACTGCCCCGCTCATAACCAGGGATTGCCTATAGGTCAGACCTCCAGCCCCGCTCATTACCAGAGATGGCCTATAGGTCAGACTGACGGCCCCGCTCACTACCAGAGAGAATGACTTATAGGTTACACCGGCGACCCTGCTCATTACCAGAGGTGGCCTATAGGTCAGACCGACGGCCCCGCTCATTACCAGACATGGCCTATAGGTTACACCAGCGACCCCACTCATTACCAGAGGTGGCCTATAGGTCAGACTGACGGCCCTGCTCACTACCAGAGAGAATGACTTATAGGTTACACCGGGGACCCCGCTCATTACCAGAGGTGGCCTATAGGTCAGACCGACGTCACCGCTCATTACCAGACATGGCCTATAGGTCACACCGGCGGCCCCACTCATTACCAGAGATTGCCTAAAGTTCAGACCGGCGCCCTGCTCATTACCAGAGCAGGCCTATAGGTCAGACCGACGGCCCCGCTCATTACCAGAGATTGCCTATAGCTCAGACCGGCGCCCTGCTCATTACCAGAGATTGCCTATAGCTCAGACCGGCGCCCTGCTCATTACCAGAGATTGCCTATAGCTCAGACCGGTGCCCTGCTCATTACCAGAGCAGGCCTATAGGTCAGACCGACGGCCCTGCTCATTACCAGAGCAGGCCTAAAGGTCAGACCGACGGCCCCACTCATAACCAGAGATTGCCTATAGGTCAGACCGCCGGCCCCGCTCATTACCAGAGATGGCCTATAGGTCAGACCTCCAGCCCCTCTCATTACCAGAGATGGCCTATAGGTCAGACCGCCGCCCCGCTCATTACCAGAGTGTTGTGAATTCTCTTTCTGGGCTCCCTCTGATGGTTATTGAAGGTAGTGGAGTTGGTCAGATTGACAGAGGTGTTGCGAGCTTTTTCTGGGCTCCCTCTGGTGGTTACTGGAGGTAGTGGAGCTGGTCAGATTGACAGAGGCTTTCCACCTGATGATGAGGATGGCGATTAGAGATCTGGGGTTTCTGACTGGTGTATTTAAGACAGCTGACTTCCTTCAATCCCTGCTGGTGATTTTCTTCCTGTGCCTTCTGAGGTCGGATGTCTCCTGCTCTGGTCCTGTATGGTTCAGCTAAGTGTTCTTTTGCTAATCTTTTTGCATTTGATCTGGTTTTGTCTATCTTTGGTTTGTGCAGGTCAGCTTGCTCCTGCTGGGGCTGTGCTGGATCACCGCCCATATGTTACTGCTTGTGTCAGTTTGTTCTGTCCCCTGTTATATTGGTCTCTTTTTGCTATGCTTTCAGTATATACCAGAGTGCTGATATAGTGGGGGCGAAGTCGTGTGACTTCAGTGCTTTTTGTGCATCAGACGTGTTGGATTTTTCAGGGTTTTTTGTGTGATTGCAGACAGTGTCTTTCCTATCCTGTCTAGTCAGTTTGGGCCCCATCATTTGCTCAGTCTATTTTTCTGCCTGAGTTTGTGTTTTCATCTTGTCTCACCGACAATAAATGTTTGGGGTCTGCTCCGGGGCAGTTTAGATTTCCCCTTTCTTGCTTTAGGCTGAGTTAGCTCTCCGGCTGTGCCGAGGCGTCTAGGGCATCGTAGGTACGCTCCACGGTTACTGCTAGTTGTGTGGATAGGATCAGGGGTCTGCAATCCGCTTAGTTACCAACCTCTCTGGTTTTCTGGTGGCTTGCCTGGTCCTTCTATCCTCCTCGGTGACCCATTCATAACATAGAGAGAATCATAGAATCGTAGAGTTGGAAGGGACCTCCTGGGCCATCTTGTCCAACCTCCTGCTCAAAGCAGGATTCGCTAAATCATCCCAGACAGATGTCTGTCCAGCCTCTGTTTGAAGACTTCTATTGAAGGATAACTCACCACCTCTCGTGGCAGCCTGTTCCACTCATTGATCACTCTTAACTGTCAAAAAGTTTTTTCTAATATCTAATCTGTGTCTCTTCCCATTCAGTTTCATCTCATTGCTTCTGGTCTTTCCTGGTACAAATGAGAATAAAGATGATCCTTCTACAATGTGACAGCCCTTGACATATTTGTAGACAGTTATTAAGTCTCCTCTCAGTCTTCTGCAAGCTAAACATTCCCAAATCCTGTAACCTTTCCTCATAAGACAGGGTTTGCAGACCGGTCACCATTCTGGTCGCTCTTTTCTGAACTTGCTCCAGTTTGCTGATGTCATTTTTAAAATGTGGCGCCCAAAAGAGAATGTCCTATAGGTCAGACCGGCGGTCCCGCTCATTACCACAGATGGCCTATAGATCAGACCGACGGCCCCGCTCATTACCAGAGAGAATGGCCTATAGGTCAGACTGGCGGCCCCGCTCATTACCAGAGATGGCCTGTAGGTCAGACCGGCGGCCCCGCTCATTACCAGAGATGGCCTGTAGGTCAGACCAGCGGCCCCGCTCATTACCAGAGATGGCCTACAGCTCAGACCGGCGGCCCCGCTCATTACCAGAGATGGCCTATAGGTCAGACCGACAGCCCCGCTCATTACCAGAGATGGCCTATAGGTCAGACCGCCGGCCCCACTCAGTATCAGAGAAGGCCTATAGGTCAGACCGCCGCCCCGCTCACTACCAGAGAGAATGGCCTATAGGTCAGACCGCCGGCCCCGCTCATTACAAGAGATGGCCTATTGGTCAGACCGGTGGCCTCGCTCATTACCAGACATGGCCTATAGGTCAGACCGCCAGCCCCGCTCATTACCAGAAAGAATGGCCTATAGGTCAGACCGGCGGCCCCGCTCATTACCAGAGATGGCCTATAGGTCAGACCGGCGGCCCCGCTCATTACCAGAGATGGCCTATAGGTCAGACCGGCGGCCCCGCTCATTACCAGAGATGGCCTATAGGTCAGACCGGCGGCCCCGCTCATTACCAGAGATGGCCTATAGGTCAGACCGGCGGCCCCGCTCATTACCAGAGATGGCCTATAGGTCAGACCGACAGCCCCGCTCATTACCAGAGATGGCCTATAGGTCAGACCGCCGGCCCCACTCAGTACCAGAGAAGGCCTATAGGTCAGACCTCCGCCCCGCTCATTACCAGAGAGAATGGCCTATAGGTCAGACCGGCGGTCCCGCTCATTACCACAGATGGCCTATAGATCAGACTGACGGCCCCGCTCATTACCAGAGAGAATGGCCTATAGGTCAGACTGGCGGCCCCGCTCATTACCAGAGAAGGCCTATAGGTCAGACCGGCGGCCCCGCTCATTACCAGAGATGGCCTGTAGGTCAGACCAGCGGCCCCGCTCATTACCAGAGATGGCCTACAGCTCAGACCGGCGGCCCCGCTCATTACCAGAGATGGCCTACAGCTCAGACCGGCGGCCCCGCTCATTACCAGAGATGGCCTATAGGTCAGACCGGCGGCCCCGCTCATTACCAGAGATGGCCTGTAGGTCAGACCAGCGGCCCCGCTCATTACCAGAGATGGCCTACAGCTCAGACCAGCGGCCCCGCTCATTACCAGAGATGGCCTATAGGTCAGACCAGCGGCCCCGCTCATTACCAGAGATGGCCTACAGCTCAGACCAGCGGCCCCGCTCATTACCAGAGATGGCCTATAGGTCAGACCGACAGCCCCGCTCATTACCAGAGATGGCCTATAGGTCAGACCGCCGGCCCTACTCAGTACCAGAGAAGGCCTATAGGTCAGACCTCCGCCCCGCTCATTACCAGAGAGAATGGCCTATAGGTCAGACCGCCGGCCCCGCTCATTACGAGAGATGGCCTATAGGTCAGACCGGCAGCCTCACTCATTACCAGGGAGAATAGCCTATAGGTCAGACCGCTGGCCCTGCTCAATACTAGAGATGGCCTATAGGTCAGGCCGGTGGCCTCGCTCATTACCAGACATGGCCTATAGGTCAGACCGGCAGCCCCACTCATTGCCAGAGATGGCCTATAGGTCAGTCCGGCGGCCCCGCTCATTACCAGAGAAGGCCAATAGGTCAGACCAGCGGCCCCACTCATTACCAGAGAAGGCCTATAGGTCACACCGCCAGCCCCGCTCATTACCAGAGAGAATGGCCTATAGATCAGACCGCCGGCCCCGCTCATTACCAGAGAAGGCCTATAGGTCAGACCGATGGCACCGCTCAATACCAGAGAGAATGGCCTATAGGTTACACCGGCCACCCCGCTCATTCCCAGAGATGGCCTATAGGTCAGACCGGCAGCCTCGCTCATTACCAGAGAGACTAGCCTATAGGTCAGACCGCCGGCCCCGCTCAATACTAGAGATGGCCTATAGGTCAGACCGGTGGCCTCGCTCATTACCAGAGATTGCCTATAGCTCAGACCGGCTCCCTGCTCATTACCAGAGATTGCCTATAGGTCAGAGCGGCAGCCCCGCTTATTACCAGAGAAGGCCTATAGGTCAGAGCGGCAGCCCCGCTTATTACCAGAGAAAGCCTATAGGTCAGACCGCCAGCCCCGCTCATTACCAGAAAGAATGGCCTATAGGTCACACCGCCGGCCCCGCTCATTACCAGAGATGGCCTTTAGGTCAGGCCGGCGACCCCGCTCATTACCAGAGAAGGCCTATAGGTCAAACCGGCGGCTCTGCTCATTACCAGAGAAGGCCTATAGGTCAGATCGGCGGCCCTGCTCATTACCAGAGAAAATGGCCTATAGGTCAGAATGGCGGCCCCGCTCATTAGCAGAGATGGCCTATAGGTCAGACCAGCGGCCACACTCATTACCAGAGAAGACCTATAGGTCAGCCCAGAGGCGATCCTTTTTACCAGAGATGCCCTATAAGACCTGGAGAAATTCCGACTCTAGGAGTCGCTATACACTTATTTCTCAGCGCCGTTAAATAGGCGCTGAGACTTAAGTCCCTTTAACTGCCTCCGTTAAAAGGTGTATCGACAGTTGTTAAGGGGTTAATTCAATGTTGCGGCGACCAAAAAAACGTAATTCTGACGTTTTGACTTTTTTCTCTCGTCACGCCGTTTAGCGATTGGGTTAATTCTTTTTTATATTGATAGGCGATTCTGAACGCGGCGATACCAAATATGTGTGTTTGATTTTTTTTTTTTGTTTTTGTTTTATTTTGAATGGGGCAATAAGGGGGTGATTTAAATGTTTATTTTTTTAATATTTTTAAAAACTTTTTTTATTTTTGGCAGGCTTCAATAATCTCCATGGGAGACTAGAAGCTGCCATAACCCGATCAGCTCTGCTACAGACACACGATGATCAGATCACCTCTATGTAGCAGATTTACTCACTAGTTATGAGCCCAACCACTGGACGGCGCTCATAGCAATCCAGTAGTGTTGGGCAGTCCGGCTCTTTTTGGTGATCCGGCTCTCACGACTCCGCTCACCAAAAAGAGTCTGCTCTTTTTGGATCCTAAATGGATCCCTATTGCATACAGTATGTGCTCATGTGTCCGAAATCCCGCTCACTTTCTAGGAACCAATTACATTGCTGAGTGGGCAGAGTTTTGTTCGGGTGGGCAGAGTTACGTCTGCCGAACTCCTTGATTTTATGCCCAGTGAGAGCCATTCAGGGATTTTAGTAGCTCTCACTGGAGTGCCAGCTCCCATCATTCACAGCAGGGAGCCGACTCTTTGTGTCGGATCGTTCGCGAGTGACACCACTACAATCCAGCATTGACAGCCATAGAGGTCTCCAGAAGACTTCTGGTTGTCATGCCGATCACGTTACGGTGGTCTCCTATGGGCGGATTTCCTGCGCGATTGCCAGAAGCTTATTGTGAACGGGTCACCGAGGAGGATAACAGGCCCAGACTAAGCCACAGAAAGCCAGAGAGGTTGGTAACTAAGCGGATTGCAGACCCCTGATCCTATCCACACAACTAGCAGTAGCCGTGGAGTGTACCTACGATGATCCTAGACGCCTCGGCACAGCCGGAGAGCTAACTAAGCCTAAAGCAAGAAAGGGGAAATCTAAACTGCCCCGGAGCAGACCTCAAAGGAATAGATAGCCCCCAAACATATATTGTCGGTGAGACAAGATGAAAACACAAACGCAGGCAGGAAAATAGACTGAACAAACGATGGGGCCACACTGTCTAGACAGGAAAGGAAAGACACTGTCTGCCATCACGCAAAAAACCTTGCAAAAAGTCCAACACATCTGATGCACAAAAACACTGAAGTCGCACGACTTTGCCTCCACTATATCAGCACTCTGGTATATTCTGAAAGAAAAGAGACCAATATAACAGGGGACAAAACAAACTGGCACAAGCAGTAACATATGGGCGGCGATTCTGCACAGCCCCAGCCGGAGCTGGCTGACCCGCACAAAGCAGAGATAGACAAAACCAGATCAAATGCAAACAGAATAGCAAATGAATCACTTAGCTGAACCATGCAGGGACAAAGCAGGAGACATCAGATCTCAGAAGGCACAGGAAGAAAATCAGCAGGGATAGAGTCAGCTGTCTTAAATCCCAATCTCAAACCCCACATCTCCAATCGTCATCCTCATTATTAGGTGGCAAGCCTCTGTCAATCAGATCAGCTCCACTACCTCCAGTAACCACCAGAGGGAGCCCAGAAAGAGAACTCGTAACCCCTCTGTCACTCTGACCAGCTCCACTACCTTCAGTAATAACTAGAGGGAGGCCAGAAAGAGAATTCACAACAGTACCCCCCCTTGAGGAGGGGTCACCGACCCCTCATGCAAGCCACCAGGCCGCTCAGGATGGGCCCGGTGAAAAGCACGAACCAATCTCTCGGCAAGAATGTCAGAAGCAAAGACCCAAGAATTATCCTCCTGGCCATAACCCTTCCATTTGACCAAGTACTGGAGTCTCCGTCTAGCCAAACGAGAATACAATATTTTCTCTACCTCATATTCCACATTGCCTTTAACCAATACAGGGTCAGGAGGCGCCGCCATGGGAACTACTGGCTCCACAAACCTCTTCAACAATGATTTATGAAACATGTTATGAATCTTAAACGTAACTGGAAGAGCCAAACGGAAAGAAACGGGATTAAGGATTTCCAAAATCTTATAAGGTCCAATGAATCTTGGCTTGAAGTTTGGAGACTCAACCTTCGTAGGAATATTCTTTGACGACAACCAATCCATATCACCCACTTTAAACCGGGGACCAATGGTCCTATGCCGGTTGGAAAACCGTTGGGCTTTTTTCTGAGAGTGGGACAACTTATCCACCACTTGGTCCCAAATCTGCTGCATTCTCTCTACCACAGAATCCACACTTGGGCAGGCCGATGATTCCACCTACCCTGAAGAAAATCGAGGATGAAACCCAAAGTTACACAAAAAGGGCGACATCAAAGTGGCAGAACTAGCTCTATTGTTTAGCGCGAATTCGGCCAA
Organism: Dendrobates tinctorius; assembly: GCF_039654945.1. Taxonomy (NCBI): domain Eukaryota; kingdom Metazoa; phylum Chordata; class Amphibia; order Anura; family Dendrobatidae; genus Dendrobates; species Dendrobates tinctorius. The sequence continues at coordinate 42,840,535 of NW_027361684.1, forward strand.
GGGTAAAAATGAGACCCAGTCATCCTGATCAGCAGATATGAAACATCTCAAATAGGACTCCAAAGTCTGGTTTGTTATCTCAGTCTGCCCATTGGTCTGAGGATGAAATACTGAGGAGAAAGATAACTGAATTCCCAGTTTGGAGCATAAAGCTCTCCAAACTCTGGAAACAAACTGGACTCCTCTGTCCGACACAATGTTCTCAGGAATCCCGTGCCACCGAACCACCAGTTGTAAAAACAAGGGCACCAACTCAGAAGACGATGGCAACTTTGGGAGTGGTACAAGATGGACCATCTTAGAAAATCTATCACAGATGACCCAGATAAGTCATTCTCTGAGAGCCAGGAAGATCAGAAATAAAATCCATTGAGATATGGGTCAATGGCCTCCTGGGCACCGGCAGGGGCATCAACAACCCACTAGAACGAGAACAGGGCTTGGACCAAGAACAAGTCCCACAGGACTGCACAAAATTCCTGACATCACGAGATAAGGCAGGCCACCAAAAAGACCGACTCACCAAATCTCTGGTACCAAAAATACCTGGATGACCAACCAACGCGGAGCTATGAATTTCAGACATTACTCTTTTCCTCCACTGGTTAGGGACATACAATTTTACCATATGGCAACATCCAGGTTTGTCCTCCTGAAATTCCTCCAGGGCACGACTCAAACCGGGTGAGATGATGGAAAGAACTACACCCTCATTTAGAATGGTTGTAGGCTTGGTCACATCAAGAGAATCCGCAAAGAAACTCCTAGAAAGGGCGTCCGCCTTAACATTCTTAATGCCCGGAAGAAAAGAGACCACAAAATTAAAACGCGTGAAAAACAAGGCCCCCTAGCCTGTCTAGGATTCAAGCATTTGGCTGATTCAAGGTAAATCAAATTCTTGTGGTTGGTGAGGACCACAACTTGATGTCTAGCTCCCTCCAACCAATGTCTCCACTCTTCAAATGCCCACTTCATTTCCAACAATTCCCGATTCCCCACATCATAGATACGTTCAGATAGGGAGAATTTTCGAGAAAAGAAGGCACAGGGATTCGTCTTAGAAGTCACCGAATCTCTTTGAGACAAAACGGCTCCTGCACCAATCTCAGAAGCATCTACCTCCACCTGAAATGGGAGTGAGACATCAGGTTGCCGTAGAACCGGAGCAGAAGTGAATCTCCGCTTAAGCTCCTGAAGTGCCGAGACTGCCTCTGGAGACCGATTCACCACATCAGCGCCCTTTTTGTTGAAATCAGTCAGTGGTTTAACAATACCAGAAAAATTACTTATAACTTTACAGTAGAAATGAGCAAAACCCAAAAACTTCTGGAGAACCTTCAAAGAAGTGGGCTGAACCCAATCATAAATGGCCTGTATCTTGTCCGGGTCCATTTCAATAGCAGACGGGGACAAAATGAATCCCAAAAATGAAATCCTCTGTACACCAAAGAGGCACTTCGATCCCTTAACATACAGAGAATTTTCCCTCAAAATCCAGAAACAGTCTGGACAAGTTCCACATGAGAATCCCAATCACTGGAAAAGATCAAAATATCATCCAGATAAATGATCAAAAAGTTATCCACAAAGTCCCGGAAAATATCGTTCATAAAAGATTGGAAGATAGAAGGGGCATTAGTTAGCCCAAAAGGCATCATCAGGTACTCAAAATGTCCCGCCGGAGTATTAAACGCCGTCTTCCATTCATCCCCATGCTTTATGCGAATAAGATTATACGCCCCCCTCAGGTCAAGCTTGGTAAATCAACAGGCACTTTTAACTCTGGAAAATAAATCAGAAATAAGGGGTAACTGGTACTGATATTTAACAGTGATTTTGTTAAGGGAATGATAGTCAATACAAGGCCTTAATGAACCATCTTTCTTGGCCACAAAAAAAACCCCATCACCTAAAGGTGAAGAGGATGGTCTAATATAACCTTTCTCCAACGACTCCTTGAAATAAGATCGCATAGCATCATGTTCGGGTACCGATGAGTAGAAAAGCCGACCCTTGGGAAATTTACACCCGAGCAATAACTCAATTGCACAGTCATAACTCCTATGAGGAGGCAAAGACGCAGACTTACTCTCACTAAATACATCAGAAAAATCAGCCAAATAGTCAGGAATATCATGAGACTGGGGAGAGGTGGAGAAAACAGGAGTGTCACTAAGAACACATTGACAACCCCAACTTACCACAGACAGATTTCCAATCCAAAACAGGATTATGAGTTTGCAACCAAGGAAAACCCAGAACAATAGTATCATGCAAATTGTGCAACACCAAAAATGTACAATTTCCTTGGTGGTCCGGGGCGACCCGCATTATCACCTGGGTCCAAAACTGGGGTTTATTCTCCGCCAAAGGAGTAGCATCAATACCCCTCAAAGGGATAGGAGTCCGCAGGGGTATCATGGGAAAACCACAACGTTTAGCAAAGTCCAAATCCATCAGATTCAAAGCATCAGATTCAACAAAAGCCTTAACGGAAAATGTAGACAAGGAGCAGATCAAGGTAATCGCCAAAAGGAACTTAGCCTGTACACTGCCCACCGCAAATGCATGAGCAAAACGCTTTTCTCGTTTAGGGCAGACAGAAATAGTATGAGAGGCGTCCCCACAGAAAAAACACAACTTACTACGCCTTCTAAACTCCTGACGTTGCGCCCGAGACAAAACCCTATCACATTGCATGGGTTCAGAAGTTCGTTTGAAAGGCGGCAACGCCTCTCGTGTAGTTTTACGTTCACGTAAACGCCGATCAATTTGAATGGCCAATGACATAGAGTCAAGACCAGAGGGAGCAGGAAACCCCACCATAACATCTTTTACGGTTTCTGCCAAACCCGAAAGAGCTGCTAGGGCATCGTCATTCCATTTAGTAAGGATCGCCCACTTTCGGAATTTTTGACAATATAACTGCAGAATCCTGACCCTGGTTCAATGCCACTAAGGTTTTCTCAGCTTGATCAATAGCATTAGGTTCATCATACAACAACCCCAAGGCTTGAAAAAACGCGTCACATTAGCCAGAATAGGATCTCCAGTTGTCAAAGAAAAGGTCCAATCCTGGGGATCACCGCGCAGCAGGGAGATCACAATTTTAACCTGCTGCACAGAGCTCCCCGATGAGTTAGGTTTCAAAGCAAAAAATACTTTACAATTATTCTTAAAATTCAAAAATTTAGACTGATCCCCAGAAAACACATCAGGAGTAGGGATCTTTGGTTCAACAGCAGATGATTGAGCGAGATAGGCAGAAATTCCCTGCACTTCAGCAGCGAGCTGCTCAACACGATCATACAATTGCTTAATCTCCATTTAGACAAAAAATATCCTCCTACAGCCCCAGAAGAAAAAAGAGGAAAAAATATATACAGTGCCTACAAGTATTCAACCCTCTGCAGATTTAGCAGGTTTACACATTCGGAATTAACTTGGCATTGTGACATTTGGACTGTAGATCAGCCTGGAAGTGTGAAATGCACTGCAGCAAAAAATAATGTTATTTCTTTGTTTAATTTTTTTTTTAAATTGTGAAAAGTTTATTCAGAGGGTCATTTATTATTCAACCCCTCAAACCACCAGAATTCTGTTTGGTTCCCCTAAAGTATTAAGAAGTATTTCAGGCACAAAGAACAATGAGCGTCACATGTTTGGATTAATTATCTCTTTTTCCAGCCTTTTCTGACTATTTAAGACCCTCCCCAAACTTGTGAACAGCACTCATACATGGTCAACATGGGAAAGACAAAGGAGCATTCCAAGGCCATCAGAGACAAGATCGTGGAGGGTCACAAGGCTGGCAAGGGGTACAAAACCCTTTCCAAGGAGTTGGGCCTACCTGTCTCCACTGTTGGGAGCATCATCCGGAAGTGGAAGGCTTATGGAACTACTGTTAGCCTTCCACGGCCTGGACAGCCTTTGAAAGTTTCCTCCCGTGCCGAGGCCAGGCTTGTCCGAAGAGTCAAGGCTAACCCAAGGACAACAAGGAAGGTGCTCCGGGAAGATCTCATGGCAGTGGGGACATTGGTTTCAGTCAATACCATAAGCAACGTACTCCACCGCAATGGTCTCCGTTCCAGACGAGCCCGTAAGGTACCTTTACTTTCAAAGCGTCATGTCAAGGCTCGTCTACAGTTTGCTCATGATCACTTGGAGGACTCTGAGACAGACTGGTTCAAGGTTCTCTGGTCTGATGAGACCAAGATCGAGATCTTTGGTGCCAACCACACACGTGACGTTTGGAGACTGGATGGCACTGCATATGACCCCAAGAATACCATCCCTACAGTCAAGCATGGTGGTGGCAGCATCATGCTGTGGGGCTGTTTCTCAGCCAAGGGGCCTGGCCATCTGATCCGCATCCATGGGAAGATGGATAGCACGGCCTACCTGGAGATTTTGGCCAAGAACCTCCGCTCCTCCATCAAGGATCTTAAGATGGGTCGTCATTTCATCTTCCAACAAGACAACGACCCAAAGCACACAGCCAAGAAAACCAAGGCCTGGTTCAAGAGGCAAAAAATCAAGGTGTTGGAGTGGCCTAGTCAGTCTCCTGACCTTAACCCAATTGAAAACTTGTGGAAGGAGCTCAAGATTAAAGTCCACATGAGACACCCAAAGAACCTAGATAACTTGGAGAAGATCTGCATGGAGGAGTGGGCCAAGATAACTCCAGAGACCTGTGCCGGCCTGATCAGGTCTTATAAAAGACGATTATTAGCTGTAATTGCAAACAAGGGTTATTCCACAAAATATTAAACCTAGGGGTTGAATAATAATTGACCCACACTTGTATGTTTAAAATTTATTAAAATTTAACTGAGCAACATAACTTTTTGGTTTGTAAGATTTATGCATCTGTTAATAAATCCTGCTCTTGTGTGAAGTTTGAAGGCTCTAACTTATTTGCAATCTTATAAAACCTGCTAAATCTGCAGGGGGTTGAATACTACTTGTAGGCACTGTATATAAAAAAAAATTCTGACACTTTTTTTTTTTTTAAATTCTTTCCTTCTTTAGAGTACCCTAGAGTCTACAGTTAGGCTGGTGATTCTGTTATGAACGGGTCACCGAGGAGGATAACAGGCCCAGACTAAGCCACAGAAAACCAGAGAGGTTGGTAACTAAGCGAATTGCAGACCCCTCATCCTATCCACACAACTAGCAGTAGCCGTGGAGCGTACCTACGATGATCCTAGACGCCTCGACACAGCCGGAGAACTAAATAAGCCTAAAGCAAGAAAGGGGAAATCTAAACTGCCTCGGAGCAGACCCCAAAGGGATAGCCCCCAAACATATATTGTCGGTGAGACAGGATGAAAACACAAACGCAGGCAGGAAAATAGACTGAGCAAACGTTGGGGCCCACACTGACTAGGCAGGACAGGAAAGGAAAGATACTGCCTGCAATCACGCAGAAAACCCTGCAAAAAGCCCAACACGTCTGATGCACAAAAACACTGAAGTCGCACGACTTCGCCCCCACTATATCAGCACTCTGGTATATTCAGAAAGCAAAGCAAAAAGAGACCTATATAACAGGGGACAAAACAAACTGGCACAAGCAGTAACATAAGGGCGGTGATTCAGCACAGCCCTAGCTGGAGCTGGCTGACCCGCACAAAGGAGAGATAGACATAATCAGATCAAATGCAAACAGAATAGCAAATTAATCACTTAGCTGAACCATGCAGGAACAGAGCAGGAGACATCAGATCTCAGAAGGCACAGGAAGAAAATCACCAGCAGGGATAAGAGGGAGTCAGCTGTCTTAAATCGCAATCTGAAACCCCAGATCTCCAATCGTCATCCTCATTGTCAAGTGGCAAGACTCTGTCAATCAGATCAGCTCCAGTAACCACCAGAGGGAGCCCAGAAAGAGAACTCGTAACCCCTCTGTCACTCTGACCAGCTCCACTACCTTCAGTAATAACTAGAGGGAGGCCAGAAAGAGAATTCACAACAGATGCCCATGTTAAATGCTGCTGTCAGTGTTTGACAGTGGCATTTAACGGGTTAATAGCCGCGGTTGGATCGCTATTCCACCCGTGGCTGTTCCGGGCACATGTCAGCTGTTAAAAACAGATGTAGGCTCAGCGCAGGAGCGCACATCAAAGGGGGAGACACGACACGCGCAGTACTAGTTCGTCGCATGTCGCAAAGGGGTTAAAGTGTTTAGTGTGCAGTAAAAATGACATCTAAAGTTTTTCTTGTACAACACAAGAAAAAGTACCACTGTAGGGAATGCACACCACAATACTATGTAAAAAAGGCAAAACTTTATTAACAATAACCGTTTAAAACATACTTAAAACCAAAGCAAAGTTCACCCCATGTGTGATATAATAATCACAGGCAATAAATGCAATGCAATAAACAGATGGCCCCTGGATTGTAACATGTAATTATCAAAAATTGGAGAAATAATAAATCCTGAGCATGATTGACAAGTTATGAAAGTGTACAATCACAATCTAATTGAAACTGTCCCCAAAAGTGCCCTGCAACCAAAATGCCAAAAATGTAAACACAATGAAGTCCCTCCAAATATGAGTGCCACATAAATAGTGGCGATACTCAAGCAGCTCCCACGGCTGAGCATGAATGAGTTAATGCTGAAGTTAAGCAGACAGTGCTGTCACTTGAGAAGAACCAGAATACCTCAATGGTAGAAAGAACAGTATCATACCTGGAGATTAAAACAGAACAGCCATAAAGCAATGCCTAAATGAGCGCTGCAATCTACCCTGCACACGCTCCAGCTCCTACAGTGCTGGGTAGATTGCAGCGCTCATTTTGGCAAAACTTTTTCTTGTGTTGTCCATTTTGCCTGCCACTGGCATTGCACCCGCTTATAAATAGACCATCCCTCATCAGTAGTGCACCGAGGCTTCATTATTGTTTAAAGTTTTTCTTGTGTGGCGAGCAACAGTTTTTATGTATATAATTTTGGGGAGGGGGGAGATGGTGGCCATACCCTGAGTTTTTCTCTTTTTATGCCAGCAGCCAATGACTCAGGTATTCTTTGTAGCATGAGATGGTGCATTATCACTCATGAAGAGAATTTTGCTATTGATGGCACAGTTCCTCTTTTTGTACCATGGAATAAGTTGGACAGTCAAACACTATATTTTGCCAAGGTCATTTTCATACCTTTAGGGAACCAGCTCTCTCCCTATGATTCACATCCAAAACATGACTCCGCCACCTCCTTGCTGACGTCGCAGCATTGTTGGGACATGGTGGCCATCCACAAACCATCGACTACTCCATCCCTCTGGACCTTCCAGGGTTGCACGGAACTCATCAGTAAACAAGGCTGTTTTAACCCATTGACAACATATGACACGTATATGTACGTCATGTCCCTGCCATCAATGTGGGCTTGCTGATTTAATCAGCCATCATGTGCATGTAACAGCCGCGGGTGGGACAGAGCTCCATCTGCAGCTGTTAACCTGGCAGTGGTATGTAACACGCGACGGTGGGGGGGTGCGTCATTCAGTGTTCATATCGAAGCTGACTGGCAGCAGGCTCAGCATTAAGCCGAGGTCACACATACGAGGAATACGGCCGAGTCTCGCATGTTAATACCCAGCACTCAGTAGCAGAGCGTGCAGCTCCATTTATTGCTATGCGGCCGCACTCTCCGATCCGAGTGCCGGCGGCAGTGCCGGGTATTAACATGGGAGACTCGGCCATATTCCTCGCATATGTGATCCCGGCCTTAGAGCTATCTTTCAGCCACTGCCAGGGGCACGATTACAATGTTCTCTATAGACTGAGCTGTGAGTGAAACCGTGCAGTCGCCACTCCTATGGCTGGTACAAGAAGGCAAGCATTAGGTAAAAATTGCTAGAGTACTGGACAGAATTAGGGACCATAGTCCAAAATGTGGGAATCTCCCAATACAATTCGAACAATACGAAAAAAAAGGAGCATGCATGCATGTGCTAATAGGGTGGAAAAAATGATAATGAAATCTAAATCATTAAATATTTATATTTTATTAGAATAATTAAATATTAAGTTTTAATTGTTAACAAATTTAAATATTAGTTGGCGGTCAGACCGGTGGAGACACAAAATGCTTGCCAGCGCAACAAGCAATTAGTAAATGTTAGTATGAGGGCAGCTCAATATATACATACATGTACAACCTGTAACTCATAACATTAATAATGATGAATAATTATGAACAAACCTAGAAAAGGAAAGATAAAAAAAGCATTGTACAAAGTGATGCAATGGTGCCATATGTAAGCCAGATGACGCTCCAGCGTCCTATATGCAAACACACCATGATGAAAATGGAAGGTCTCGTATAATAAAGTAATTATGCGTGCATTGCAAGAACGCCATGTGAGTCCCATGGCATAAAGAAATGACAATGCTGTGCAGCAGGTTGTAACATGAGAACCAAAAAGTAAATGCTCACCTATAAAGTGCAATGTGCCTGGGTGCATCAAAAAGCCCGACATACGTTTTGCGTAGGCTTCTTTGTGGGGGCCTGTGTCTTTGTGTGTGTAAGGTGGATTATATATACACATAGTACCTGTCTCCACAGGTGTATACAATAAGCGGTGCACTAGATGGGCGCATGTGGGTGGAGCATCCGTCGCCGGTCACATCCGGTGGATCTCGGCAGCGGTGTGTGTCGGGAACATAATTATTGCAAAGAGAGAACAATGATTATGGTAATGAGTATTGTAAAGTACACTGCTCAAAAAAATAAATGGAACACTAAAATACCACATCCTAGATATCACTGAATGAAATACTCCAGTTGCAAATCTTTATTCATTACATAGTGGAATGCGTTGAGAACAATTAAAGCATAAAAATGATCAATGTAAATCAAAATTAATATCCCACGGAGGTCTTGATTTGAAATTATACTCAAAATCAAAGTAAAAAAATCAATTTTCAGGTTGATCCAACTTCAGTGGAAATGCCTCAAGACAAGGAAATTATGCTAAGTAGTGTATATGGCCTGCATGTGCCTGTATCACCTCCCTACAACACCTGGGCATGCTCCTGGTGAGGCAGCGGATGTTCTCCTGAGGGATCTCCTCTCAAACCTGGATGAAAGCATCAGTCAACTCCTGGACAGTCTGTGGTACATGGGTTAAGTGATGGTCAATGTAGCAGATCTGTGTGGTTTCAGCCGGGGCCGTGGTCCCCTAATCTGGCATCCTGTAGAATGTCAAATCTGTGTCCCTCGTGATGAAGTCATGATGTCCTGGCTGCTGTCCTGTAGATTGGTCCTGGCTGTGGTTTTGTAAAGAGTCTCTGGACCTCCTTGCAGAACGATAGAAATCCTTTTTTTATACCCACATTCAGATGTTTCAAGTCATCTTCCACAGGTCATGGATGAGGTAGGATGAGGTTAAGGCCAGGATCACACTACCGTATGTGATGCGAGAAACTCACACAAGTCTCGCGCATCAACACCCAGCACTGCCGCCGGCACTCAGGACCAGAGCTGCGGCTGCATAGAAATACATGCAGCCGCAGCTCCAGTCCTGAGTGCCGGCGGAGGCGCCAGGTGTTGAAGCAAGAGACTCGTGCGAGTTTCTCTCATCACACATGGTAGTGTGATCACGGCCTAAAGGCCTCGTCACACATAGCGACTCACCAGCGATCCCGACGATATGAACTTGTCATGATCGCTGGTGTGTCGCTACATGATCGCTGGTGAGCTGTCAAACAGGCAGCTTCACCAGCGATCAGCACCAGCGACGCTGAGCGGGTGCGTCACTGTGTACGTTAGTTACCAGCGCGCTGATGCAGGGAGCTGGTAACCAAGGTACATATCGGGTTTCTAAGCGGGATTATTTTTCAACTTTTTTTGATTCACTTTTTCAGATTTTGGGCAACTGAAATCTCTTTTGCCTCCAAATAGTTTGAGTTTTTGCTGGGCAAATTTACAATAGCTATGATTGTTCGGACAACATTTGACCTTATCTAGGAGCAGCTTAACCAACATGTTGTGTCGCAGCGTTGGCTAGCTATAGTAGTGGGGTACTTTGTTCCTATGCAGAATCTTAAATGCCTTGATGGAAAACACATCAAGGTGTTGAAGCCATTATTTCAGGATCTTGATACTACAATTATAAATAGTACTTTCCTGTTGTACCTTTGGCACACAGCGGCTACTGGTTTATAATGGTAGATAATAAGACCTCTTGAAGTACTGCTGATTTGTCAATCTTCAATGCTTCCAGGATAGGTCAGCAGCTTATTGCCAACCAACTTGCCATTTCAGAATTACGTTCACTGCCTGATTCTTCAGGGCCACCTGCCCCAAATATAGTTATTGGTGATGAGGCCTTTGGACTTTCTATCAGTTTGCTGCCAAATCCTCTCTGTATTTTGAATGATTACAGATCCTTCTTTTTAATCCTGGCCAGGGCCAAAAAGCTTGTTGAATGTGACTTTGACATACTGTGTTCCAAATGAAAGGTGTTTATGAGCTCTAACCAGATTCAATGATAAACCCTGCTTTTGTATTGGACACAGTTATAGCCAGATATTGGTCTGCAGACCAAGTAGGCAATGTCATGAAAAAGCCTTCACAAGGAAACGTCACACCGATCCTACTCTCGGGATTACTGGGTGGGGCAGCATAATGTGTGGTATCCGAAACCTAGGTCAGCATTACATTGAATTGGCCGTGAAACAATTGGTACGGCTATTTCTCTAAAGTTAGAAAGCCTACATGACCTAATTGGGCTACCATGGGCTGCAGACACATCTTGGACTTCATTGGTCCAAAATTTCACAGGAAGCTGCCAGCAAAGGAGCTTGATGATTGTCTTGCCTATGTGTATTTAGAGTGTCAGAACATTTATCAACACTCATATGATTGAATGGGCCCAAATCCCTTCTGCAGTGTGAGCAAACTTGGTCAAGGACTACAGGAAACATCTGACCTCTGTAACTGCAAACAAAGGTTTCTGTACCAAATAAGTATTTGATACAATGGGAAAACAGAACTTAAGTGCAATAAAATGAAAATTATGTAAAAATCATACAAATGCGATTTTATGGTTTTTATTTTTAGATTCTGTCTCTCACAGTTGCAGTTTGCCTACGATAAAGATTACAGAACTCTCCATTCTTTGTAGGTGGGAAAACTAGCAAAATCGTCAGTGTATCAAATATTTATTTTCTCCCCTGTATATGCCCCCATGGTCCAATTGAAAAATATAACGTTTCAAAAACAAAGCCCAGACATAGCTATATTGATGGAAAAAATAAGGTATAGCTCTTGTAATGCGGAAATCTAACTAAATTTTACAATGAAATGTGCTATTACTGGCAGAAGGGAAAAAAAAACCTATTCCTACCCATATAATAAAAGTAACTTTTTTTTCTTTCATTCCCCCTCAGAAAGGGTTAATAGAATGAATCAATAAGTGATGGGTATCAAAACTCATGGTGGCTTAGGTAGTGAAACAAGCCATCCCCTTTCACACACTGCCATGGTCACAAGTTAACACTTTTTATTTACTAATTCAACCATTTGTCCCCCTTGGAAACTCACTTTACAGAGTTGTTACAAAATTTGATGCTGGAAATGAGACAAGTAACACTTTCTCACTTGATATGTGCTGCGGATATGGTATTATATACAGTCTTATATTTAACAATGATTTAGTCCTTCAGTTATTTACTAGTTGCTAAAGCTTACAATAAAAACATGACTAATTTGCTCTCCTCCTATTGTGTGCTATAGATTTATAGAGACTGACCCTGTTATAAAGATCATATTGCGCAAGGTGGCTCAGTGGTTAGCACTGTTGCTTTGCAGCACTGGGACTCGGGATTCAAATCTCACCAAGGACAACATCAGCAATGAGTTTGTATGTTCTCCCAGTGTTTGCGTTGGTTTCCTCCGGGTACTCCCATTTCCTCCCACACTCCAAAGACATATACGAATAATAATAATAATAATACTTTATTTTTATATAGCGCTAACATATTCCGCAGCGCTTTACAGTTTGCACATATTTTCATCACTGTCCCTGATGGGGCTCACAATCTAAATTCCCTATCAGTATGTTTTTTGGAGTGTGGGAGGAAACCGGAGTGCCCGGAGGAAACCCACGCAAACACGGGGAGAACATACAAACTCCTTGCAGATGTTGTCCTTGGTGGGACTCGAACCCAGGACTCCAGCGCTGCAAGGCTAACCACTGAGCCACCGTGCTGCACTGATAGGTAATCTAGATTGTGAGCCCCATGGGGACAGCGATGATAATGTCTATAAAGTGCTGTGGAATTACGTGCTATATGTAAGTCAGTAAAATAAAATAAATCAAGAGAAAACATGTGTTTTATGCCATCTAGTAGGTAGCTCATTCCAGTACAAAGCAGTGGAATACAAAAGGAGTGATGCGTTCTTCAACACAAATGGCATTGTGTGCTATAGATAATTTAGTGACAAAGAATGTATAGTTGGTGGAGAAAGGTCAAACTTGATGGACATTGGTCTTTCTTTAACCCCTTTACCCCCAAGGGTGGTTTGCACGTTAACTCCCGGGCCAATTTTTACAATTCTGACCACTGTCCCTTTATGAGGTAATAACTCTGAAACGCTTCCATGGATCCTGGTGATTCTGACACTGTTTTCTCGTGACATATTGTACTTCATGTTAGTGGTAAAGTTTCCTTGATATGACTTGCATTTATTTGTGAAAAAAAACGGACATTTAGCAAAAATTTCGCAATTTTCCAATTGAGAATTTTCATGCCCTTAAAACAGAAATACGTCACATAAAATAGATACAAAAATAACATTTCCCACATGTTTACTTTACAACAGCACAATTTGGAAACCAAAATTTTTTTTGTTAGGAAGTTATAAGTTGACCAGCGATTTCTCATTTTTACAAAACCATTTTTTTTTTTTTTTTTTTTTTTTTTTAGGGACCACATCACATTTGAAGTCACTTTGAGGGATCTATATGATAGAAAATACCCAGAAAATACCCAAGTGACACCATTCTAAAAACTGCACCCCTCAAGGAGCTTAAAATCATATTCAAGAAGTTCATTAACCCTTCAGGTGCTTCACAGGAATTTTTGGAATCTTTAAAAAAATAAAAAAAGTTTACTTCAGATCCAAGTTTTTTTTTATTATATCAAGGGTAACAGGAGAAATTAGACCCCAAAAGTTGTGCAATTTCTCCTGAGTAGGTTGATATCCCATATGTGCAGGCAAATCACTATTTGGGCGCATGGCAGAGCTCAGAAGGGAGGGAGCGCCGTTTGACTTTTCAATGCAAAATTGGCTGTAATTCAGATTGGGTGCCATGTCGCGTTTGGAGAGCCCCTGATGTGCCTAAACACAAGTGACACAATTTTTCAAAGTAGACCCCCTAAGGAACTTATCTAGATGTGTGGTGAGCACTTTGAGCCCTCAAGTGCTTCACAGAAGTTTATAATTTAGAGCCGTAAAAATAAAAAAAATCAATTTTTTTCCCCCAAAAATGATCTTTTCGCCCCCAATTTTTTTTTATTTTCCCAAGGGTTAACAGGAGAAATTGCACCCCAAAAATTGTTGTGTAATTTGTCCTGAGTATGCTGATACCCCATATGTGGGGATAAACCACAGTTTGGGCGCATGGCAGATGCTTTTTATTGCAAAAAAGCTTTTGCATCACCATATTTTGAGAGCTATAATTTTTCCATATTTTGGCCCACAGTCATGTGAGGTCTTATTTTTTATTGGTACCATTTTCGGGCACATGACATTTTTTTGGTCACTTTATTCCAATTTTTGGGAGGCAGAATGAACTAAAACCAGCAATTCATGAATTTCTTTTGGGGAGGGGGGGCTTTATATCGTACCGCGTGTGGTAAAATTGATAAAGCAGTTTTATTCTTCGGGTCAGTGCGATGACATCAATACCTCATTTATATCTGTCTTTATGTTTTGGCGCTTTTATACAATAAAAACTATTTTATATAAAAAATGATTATTTTTGCATCGCTTTATTCTGAGAGATATAATTTTTATTTTTTTTCTGATGACGCTATATGGCAGCTTGTTTTTTGCGGGCCAAGATGACGTTTTCAGCAGTACCACATTTATTTATATCCGTGTTTTTGATCGCGTGTTATTCCACTTTTTGTTCGGCGGTATTATGATAAAGCATTGTTTTTTTGCCTTTTTTATGGTGTTCACTAAAGGGGTTAACTAGTGGGACAGTTTTATAGGTCCGGTCGTTACGGATGCAGCAATACCAAATATGTGTACTTTTATTTTTTTATTTTTTTGATGGAATAGATTTTTTTTATTATTTTTTAAAATATTTTTACAATTATTTAAATTTTTTTTTATTTAATTCTAACTTCTACACTTTGTCCCACTATGGAACACTCATTTTGTGCAGACTGATCGTTTCTATAGCATGCATATCTGCATGCTATATAAGCTGTCAGCGCTGCAATCCCTGCACACTGACCTGAGCGACTTCCTGACATGCACTGCGCATGACGGGAAGTTTCTCAGCTCTGGTAACCCGGATGTTGTCATGACAACATCGGGTTACCATAAGCAGAGGGCCTGCAGCCCATCTGCCGGCTCCAGAATGCTGCAATCTTATTTGATCGCTGTGTTCCGGGGGTTAAAGTGCCGGGTGTCAGCTGTGAGAATCAGCTGACACCCGTCTGCGCCCCAGGGCACATGGACAGGATTAGTACGTCCAATGGCAGAGAGGGGTTAATCTACAGTCATGGCCAAAAGTTTTGAGAATGACACAAATATTAATTTTTACAAAGTCCACTGCTTCATTTTTTCTAATGGCAATTTGCATATACTCCAGAATGTTATAAAGAGTGATCAGCTTAACAGCAATTACTTGCAAAGTCAATATTTGCCTAGAAAATTAACTTTATCCCCCAAAACACATTTCAACATCATTGCAGCCCTGCCTTAAAAGGACCAGCTAACATCGTTTCAGTGATTGCTCTATTAACACAGGTGTGGGTGTTGATGAAGACAGGGCTGGAGATCAATCTGTCATGATTAAGTAAGAATGACACCACTGGACACTTTAAAAGGAGGCTGGTGCTTGGCATTATTGTTTCTCTTCTGTTAACCATGGTTATCTCTAAAGAAACACGTGCAGTCATCATTGCACTGCACAAAAATGGCCTAACAGGGAAGAGTATTGCAGCTAGAAAGATTGCACCTCAGTCAACAATCTATCGCATCATCAAGAACTTCAAAGAGAGAGGTTCCCTTGTTGCCAAAAAGGCTCCAGGGCGCCCAAGAAAGACCAGCAAGCGCCAGGACCGTCTCTTAAAAGTGTTTCAGCTGCAGGATCGGGCTACCAGCAGTGCAGAGCTTGCTCAGGAATGGCAGCAGGCAGGTGTGAGTGCATCTGCACGCACTGTGAGGCGGAGACTCTTGGAGCAAGGCCTGGTCTCAAGGAGGACAGCAAAGAAGCCACTTCTCTCCAGAAAAAACATCATGGACAGACTGATATTCTGCAAGAGGTACAGGGAGTGGACTGCTGAGGACTGGGGTAAAGTCATTTTCTCTGATGAATCCCCTTTTCGATTGTTTGGGACATCTGGAAAACGGCTTATTCGGAGAAGACCAGGTGAGCGCTACCACCAGTCTTGTCTCATGCCAACTGTCAAGCATCCTGAAACCATTCATGTGTGGGGTGGCTTCTCAGCCCCTTAAGGGAATGGGCTCTCTCTCAGTCTTGCCTAAAAACACAGCAATGAATAAAGAATGGTACCAGAATGTCCTCCAAGAGCAACTTCTCCCAACCGTCCAAGAGCAGTTTGGCGATCAACAATGCCTTTTTCAACATGATGGAGCACCTTGCCATAAAGCAAAGGTGATAACTAAATGGCTCAGGGAACAAAACAGAGATTTTGGGACCATGGCCTGGAAACTCCCCAGATCTTAATCCCATTGAGAACTTGTGGTCAATCATCAAGAGACGGGTGGACAAACAAAAACCTTCAAATTCAGACAAAATAAAAGCATTGATTTTGCAAGAATGGACTGCTATCAGTCAGGGTTTGATCCAGAAGTTGATTGAGAGCATGCCAGGGAGAATTGCTGAGGTCCTGAAGAAGAAGGGTCAACACTGCAAATATTGACTTGCTGCATTAACTCATTCTAACTGTCAATATAACCTTTTGCTACTCATAATATGATTGCAATTATATTTCTGTATGTGATAAAAACATCTGACAAACACACATAAAAACCAGAGGGCAGCAATCATGTGAAAGTATAATATTTGTGTCATTCTCAAAACTTTTGGCCATGACTGTATTTAGTTATGTAGTTCTAAACTGTATAAAGGCGCCATTACACAGCCAATCAGCACCTGCTATTTCTTAATACACCAGCCATTGATTAGACTTCCATGTGATTTATTGATTGGCTCTTCACGGTAGCCAATGAGTAAAATGAGCAAGCAGATTGGCTGTAAGACCCAGCCAATCACATGTGTCACAGGTCATTATACCCTTCTACAACTTTAAAGTGAGGAACAGCTTGTATAACAAAAGAAACATTGTTAACGCACAAATTGTAAGATTTCCACAGAAATATTTTAATTTTAGAAAGTATAATCGTTTTTTGTATCAAAACAATTGTAAAAACAGTCTTAATTCTTCTGTTTGTACAAAGCATCTAGTGCTTGCTGGGCATCCTTTATTTGTTGCTCTAGTCTGTCCTTTGTGCCCTTGGTAGTGGATTTCTTAAGCATGTCCTTCATGTCAGAAATAGCAGCTCTGTATCCAGCCGAATTATGAAAGACACGTATTACACGATCTCCAGTAGAGACCAAAAATCTGTTGCTAATATCAAATGCAAGATCTGAGATCACATCTCCATGTACGGACTTGAATTCTTCCTCTACGTCTCCCGTTTGAGCATTGTACACTGTGATATCACATACGCTGGCTATAGCAATGACCCGACCGTCAGGAGAAAATGCTATACGACAAGGCTCCTTGCCGGCCCATTTCCCTGTGAACAGCAAGTAAGGGTCTTGTTGCTTCTTATATTCAACATCTGTTTTCCAGAGCTTCCATGTCCCGTCTTTAGAAACAGATGCCATCCTATAAAAAATACATTAATAATTTTTATTAAAATATAACAAATAGCTACAGTGTCTCTGTCATACAAACAATTTTTTTTTATCAAGCATTTGTTCATTACAAATAATTAAAATTATTTCAGAATAACATTTTTTGGCCTTTAAAGGGGTGGTCAGAAATCAGCTCATTTTCAACCTAAATCCCAATCTATTTGATGCCATAATCTAAAATATTTTCTAATATACTTGAATTAAAAATTACCTATCCCTTACTAAATAGAGGGATTTTTGGTACTCATCGTAAAATCTCTTTCTTGGAGCCTTCATTGGGGGACACAGGGTGTATGCTGCTGTCACTAGGAGGTTTACACTAGGCAAAAAAAGGGAAAAATAGCTCCTTGTCAGCAGTACACACCCACCGACTGGCACAAAGCACATCAGTTAAAGCAGTAGGAGAAGCAACCAAAGCTCAACATATGTATAAACCCAACAAAAAGGTGCGTAGGCCCAATATATGTACAAATGATAGAGAGGGTGCTGTGTCCCCCAATGAAGGCTCAAAGAAAAGAGATTTTACGGTGAGTACCAAAAATCCCTCTATTGCTTCATTGGGGACACAGGTAACCATGGGACATCCCAAAACAGTCCCGATACTGGGAAACAAAGAAAACGAAAAAGAAACGGCCCTAGGTCAGACTGTGGGCAACCACCTTCCTTCCCAGGCCTGCATCAGACGAGGTATGGGTATGAACTTTGTAAAACCTTGCGAAGGTGTGCAAAGATGACCAGGTCACGGCCTCACAAATCGGAAAAGCAGAGGCTGGTGACGAGCTGCCCAGGAAGTTCCCACTGTCCGGGTGGAGTGAGACTTCACCCCAGAGGAGGAGGTTTGTCTTGAACGTGATATGCCTCCAACACTGCCAAACGAATCCAACGAACGATAGTGGACTTGGAAGTTGGAAGCCCCTTAAGACGACCTTCAGAGATGATGAACAGGGAATAAGAGTGATGAAAAGAAGCAGTCTTTGAGAGGTAGACTCAGATAGCTATTGTGGAGGGACTTCTCCAGGTGATTGACTGGAGAGGGACAGAGAGAAGGAAGGACAATCTCTTCATTAATGTGAAATAAAGAGACCACCTTGGGCAAGAGGGAAGGAACGGGTCTGAGAACCACCTTGTCCTGATGCAGAACCAGGAATGGGGAACGGCAGGATAGTTCCGCTAACTCAGACTCTCCTGATAGTCGTAATGGCAACTAAAAAGGAAACTGCACACACTGAAAATCATAAAAATGCAGTGAGTGAGAAGGGGAAGGCTGCAGGAACATCTACACAGGTCTATTTTTCTACACAGTATCTATTATTCATGATGATGATGATGATTATGAGACCCTCGCACACACACTAGAGGGTCTCATCATACAGGCTGCCAGTTCTCATGTTTAAAAGAAGTCTCACCAAATATGTTCTTTTCTAATCCCTCATATTTATGTATGTGATGTAGTTTACGTGTATTAAAATATTTACCAATTGCAGTCTTCTGTGATTTCCAGTGCTGCTCTGGATCTCAACTGAGCTGAAATCAGACTGGCCGGCTCAGACAAGGGTTTGTGTGTGTACCGGAAGTCGCTTTCTCAATGCAAGTCTATGGAATCTTATTCTGTGTTTCATAGACTTAAATTGGAAAAGTAGTAACCACCCAGTAGATGCAGCGTGAGCCAACAAATCTGATAAGCAGTCACGTGGTTCAGAAGAGGGTCAGAACGGTGCTGGAAAGCTGGGAAGATGGTGAACGTTGCCCACTGGAGAAAACTAAGGAGACCTTTCCCTTTGTTGCATCTACTAAGAATCTTAACATTGATTGAGGAATCTAAAAGGTCAGTACACGTTTGTTTCCCTCTGTTGCAGATATATACGTAGGAAGTATTCCCTGGCTTTTTTTTTTTCAATTGGAGGATGCAAAGTGTGCCAAGAAGAAAAAAAAACATACCACGAATGTATAGAGAAAGTATACGTACCAAGAGCAGCCAGTGCACATACGGCTCAGGTCTTCACATATTGGTATGTGAACAGAGCCTAATGGCATTAAATACAGTGTTTTTCTATCTGGGAGTAATGCCTTTGAGCAAGAAAAACAATGATTTACTGCTATAGTCATCAGGGTGTTCATGTGTGTTAGAAAGACCTGCAGAGAACTCAAGATCAACTAGTTTTGCTTCCAGATTTATTAAAGAACTAGATGGTGGCCTTATTCTATTGCATCGGGTATTCTAGAGTCTATTTTAAAATAAAAAATAGTTATATACTCACCTTCCGACGGCCCCTGGACTGACTCTCTCCTCTCCACGCTCCCGGCATCTTCCGGTTCCAGTAATGCTTTGCACGAAACACCGCTGATGACATCGCGCTCTCACGAGAGTGACGTCATCTTCAGCCCTTCTCGCTAAGCATTACTGGAACCGGAAGATGCCGGGCGCGTGGTGAGAAAAGGGACAGAGTCCGGGGGCCGTAGGAAGGTGAGTATATAACTATTTTTTATTTTAACAGAGACTCTAAAATACCCGATGCAATAGAATCGGGCCTCCATCTAGTGTATTATACTCCTGTTACACCCGGGGTGTTGTTACCTAATGTATTGTACTCCAGTTACACCCAGAGCTGCTGTCACTGTTCTGCTGTTATCTAACGTATTGTACTCCAGTTACTCCCAGAGCTGCCTTCACTGTTCTGCTTTTACCTAATGTATTGCAGTACTGTTACACCCAGAGCTGCAGTCACCATTCTGCTCTTACCTAATGTATTGTACTCCAGTTACACCCAGAGCTGCTGTCACTGTTCTGCTCTTACCTAATGTATTCTACTCCTGTTACAGCCAGAGCTGCAGTCACTGTTCAGATCTTACCAAATGTATTGTACTCAAGTTACACCCAGATCTGCACTGTTCGGCTGTTACCTAATGTATTGTACTACAGTTACACCCAGATCTGCAGTCACTGTTCTCCTGTTACACCCACAGCTGCAGTCACGTCACTGTTCTGCTGTTACCTAATGCATTGTACTCCAGTTACACCCAGATCTGCAGTCACTGTTTTGCTGGTACCTAATGTACTCCTGTTACACCCAGAGCTGCAGTCTCTGTTCTGCTGTTACCTAATGTAGTGTACTTCAGTTACACCCAGAGCTGCAGTCACTGTTCTGCTGTAACCTAATGTATTGTACTCCAGTTACTCCCAGAGCTGCAGTCACTGTTCTGCTTTTACCTAATGTATTGTAGTCCAGTTACACCCAGAGCTGCAGTCACCGTTCTGCTCTTACCTAATGTATTATACTCCTGTTACAGCCAGAGCTGCAGTCACTGTTCAGATCTTACCTAATGTATTGTACTCCAGTTACACCCAGAGCTGCAATCACTTTTCTGCTCTTACCTAATGTATTGTACGCAAGTTACACCCAGAGCTGCAGTCACTGTTCTACTGTTACCTAATTTATTGTACTCCAGTTACACCCAGATCTGCAGTCACTGTTCTGCTGTTACCTAATGTACTCCTGTTACACCCAGAGCTGCAGTCACTGTTCTGCTGTTACCTAATGTATATGTACAGGACGGTGCCTGTGTAATGAGCGACGCAGCAGTGATGCCTTTAACGGCTGTAATGTGCCTGTACAATAAGCAATGCGGCCGTGTTGCCGCGACGACTAAGCGACTGTCGCTGATAGGCCGCGGCCTAACTGCCGCGACCAATCAGCGACGCAGGATTTCGGTTACAGACAGACATGATAAGACAATTATATATATATAGATGACTGTTTTGGAGCTACAAATAGAGAACAAAAAGAAAAAGCTTTACATTTATGTTTTGCTCCACTTATTCCCACTCATGTAATCCTCACCTGCTGGAATCATTGGAGAAAGCAAATCCACAAACACCAGCCGAGTGACCCGTCAGCTCAAACGCACGAGAGACTTCATGGAACTCTCCAGATTTACCGAAGCAGATCTCCCAAACCTTCACATCTGGAGTGAACCCACAACTTCCTACAAACCTATGAGAAACAAACATATGTGGAAACCTCAATGATGCTTTGATTCGCTAAGAAAACAATACAAAATAATGCTCTTGACTATGCTACATCCAGACCCAACAGGTCAAATTCCTGTGATAATTGACGTATTATGTTACTATTTTAACCGCTTCAATCCTGTGCCATTTTACATTTTTGCTTTTCTGTTTTTTGCTCCCCTTCTTCCCAGAGCCATAACTTATTTATTTTTCCATCAATATAGACATGTGATGGCTTGTTTTTTGCGGAACGATTTGTACTTTTAAACGACAACATTGGTTTTACCATATTGGGTACTTGAAAAAGTATCAAGTGCAGTAAAATTGCAAAAAAAAGTGCAATTCCACAACTGTTTTTTTGGGTTGTTTTTTTTTTTTTTACCATGTTCACCAACTGCTAAAACTGACCTGCCATTATGATTCTCCAGGTCATTACGAGTTCGTAGATACCAAACATGTACAGGTTCTTTTTTATTTAAGTGGTGAAAAAAAATCCAACGTTTAAAAAATAAAAAAAATTGTTTTATTTTCTAAAACCCGTAGCATCTCTATTTTTTGGGATCTGGGGCTGGGTGTGGGCTTATTTTTGGTGCGCCGACCTGACATTTTTATTGATACTGTTTTGGGGTAGATTTGATGTTTTGATCACCCGTTATTGCATTTCAATGCAACGTTGTAGCAACCAGAAAAAAAGGCAAAAAAAAAAAAAAGTAATTCTGTAGTTTTTACTTTTTTGTCGCTACGCCATTTACCGGTCGGAATAATTCTTTTCACATATATTGATAGCTCAGGCAATTCTAAACCCGGCGATACCAGATACGTGCATTTTTTTTTTTTTTTTAATTGTTTCATTTTGAATGGGGCAATTTAAACTTTTATATTTTTTTATTTTTAAAAACATTTTTTTCTTACTTTACATTGGCTTTTTATAGTTTTCATGGAAGACTAGAAGCTGCAATCATCCGATCACTTGTGCTACATAGAGCAGGGCTGCAGCCGTGCTTTATGTAGGAGAAATGCTCACTTCCTATGAGCGCCGGCCACTGGGCGCACTCATAGCAATCCGGCAATGACAACCACAGGGATCTGCTGCAGACCCCAGGTTGTCATGCCAACTCATCGACTACTTGCTGTCATGTGACACGGGCGGCAATAGGTAGGTTAACAGCTGCGGATGGATCGCGATTTCACCCGCGGCTGTTAGGAGCACATATCAGGTCTTCAAATCAGCTGACATGTGCCAAGAAAGATGTGGGCTCAGCGCTGGAGCCCACATAAAAGGGAGAAATCCAACTTGCGCCGCTTGTCGTGAAGGGGTTCAATGACATTCAGAGATCTTCTTTACAACAGCCACATGGACTTTCAGTAGATTACAGATGTTAATTAACTCTATAAAAGGAGTGTTGTGAAAGTCCTGTGTTTTCAATACATTGGCATTACCCTTCATGGTAATCCTTCCTGAGATAATGACATAACTACTAAAAAGTGAAAGTTGTTAAAAATTAAAATAAAAATCGCCATTAATTAATTTTAAAAGTTAGTCCGAACACAAAACAATATACAGCTCAGGCAAAAGTTAAGAGGCTACTGCACAGTTTTATAAAAATCAGCTTCTCTATCTGTCTGACAGCCATTCCATTCCAGTGTCAGTTGAATTTCAACCTGAGTACACCTCATTCTACTTAGTGTGCTTCTGATTAGGTGATCACCGGAACCAAATCTTATTTAACGAAGGAAAGTATAAAAAACCCTGCTGTGGTGTTCACAATCCTCTTGCAATAGGACAAGCTGGATGGCAAAACAAGTGCTAGTAATATCCCAAAAGTAATAGGAATGAAAAAATAACTTTTAACCATGCCAAAGGAGTTGAAAAGAAAAGCTTGAGTGAGAAAAAGAAGGACTCAATTCTGGCCTTACTAGCAGAGGGATACAGTGAGAGTCATGCTGCCTCCATCCTTAAAATTTCTAATACGGCAGTCCATTACAACAAGGTCAAGCAGCAGATATTGGTGACAACAAAGCTACAGAACGGCAGAGGGCGAAAACGACTCTCCACTGACCGGGATGACCGTCATCTTATTCGACTGTCACTCAGCAACCACAGGATGACATCAAGTGACCTAACAAAAGGAATGGCAAATGGCAGCTGAGGTGAAGTGCACGGCAAGAACAGTTCATAACAGGCTCCTAAAGGCAGGGCTCAAATCATGTAAAGCTAAAAAAAAAAAAAAAAAAAAGCCTTTCATCAATGAGAAGCAAAGGAGAGCCAGGCTCAAGTTTGCCAAAGACTGGAGTAAGGCAATCTTCTCTGAATAGTCTAATTTTCAGCTTTGCCCAACACCTGGTCGTCTAATGGTTAGACGGAGACCTAGAGAGGCGTACAAGCCACACTGTCTTGCACCCACTGTGAAATTTGGTGGCAGATCGGTGATGATCTGGGGATGCTTCAGCAAGGCTGGAATTGGGTAGGTTAACCTTTGCGAAGGACGTATGAATCAAGCTGCATTCAAGGTTATCCTGGAAAAACAGTTGATTCCTTCTGCTCAGGCAATGTTCCCCAACTCGGAGGACTCCTTTATCCAGCAGGACAATGCGCCATGCCACACAGCTAGGTCAATGTGTGGATGAAGGACCACCACATCAAATCCCTGTCATGGCCAGCCCAATCTCCAGATCTGAACCTCATTGAAAACCTCTTGAATGTAATTAAGAGGAAGATGGATAGTCACAAGCCATCAAACAAAGAAGAACTGCTTAAATTTTTGTACCAGGAGTGGCATAAGGTCACCCAAAAGCAGCGTGAAAGACTGGAGGAAAGCAGCCCAGACGCATGAAAGCTGTGATTAAAAGTCATGGTTATTCCACAAAATATTGATTTCTGAACTCTTCCCGAGTTAAAACATTAGTATTGTTGGTTCTAAATGATAATGAACTTGTTTTCTTAGCATTATTTCAGGTCTGCAAGCTCTGCATTCTTTTGACCATTTCTCATTTTCTGAAAATACGAAATTTAATGCTTGGAAATTCGGAGACATGTTGTCAGTAGTTTATAGAATAAAAGAGCAATTTACATACCTACAACGAGAAAAATCAGACAAACTGAAAATTTTGCAGTGGTCTCATATTATACAGCTCTGGCAAAAACTAAGACATTTGAGAAGTGGAATTAAAAAGTGATGGTTACCTCCCACAAGGTGACACTGCAGCATAGGCATTTGCAACTTGATTGGTATTAATAGTTGCCAAGACTTCACCTTTCCGACTCCAAATCAAAATGCTGGTGTCACTTGATGCAGTCATAACAAACTTCCCTGCAGAGAGATAATCTAGAATTAGAAATGTTCTAAAGAAAGAAAAACTAGTCAGAGAACATAAAAATGGTTCTGCTACAGGTTTTATGTAAGGCTGGGTTCACATTGCGTTATGGGCAATGCGCTGACGGCATCCGCTATGTTGTGTTGGGTCTAGCACGCAGCGAACGGACGCATTCGCTGTGCACAGACCTGTATGGGCTAACGTATGGTAGCGCATGGTAACGAAACGCTACCATGCGTTAGCGCTAGGTCACAAAAGATGTAAAAAATGTGAACCTAGCCTTACTGTACATTGTTTAGCAGAGAGTACCGATGTGGATAACCTACCCATAGGGGGTTTGGCTCTTAGTACTCCATCCAATCAGCTGACTGGGCTAGAATCAGTGTTTGCATCACCGTTTACCAGAAACAGCACCATACGATTTGTAGTGGCTGTGCCTGGTACTGCAGCTGTCAAATGAAAGGAGATTACCTACATGACCGGCCACAGCCAAGACAAAAAGTATGGAGATGTGCCTGACAAACAATGACAGCACCCTGCTTTGCCCCTTCTATCAATTGATCAGTAGGGGTCAGCCCCCTCCAAAATCTTTAGAATAGACCATGAATATAAATATTTATAAATTAAAACACAAAACTTTAACCCCTTCAATACCAGAGAACTTAGCCCTTTTCATTACAAAACCTATGTTAGGAGAATTTATTTTCTTTGTTTCCGCATTTAGAAAGTAATAACTTACTTTTTTATTGACATAGCTGTATAAGTTCTTGGTTTTTTTTTTTGCAGGAAGAGTTGCATTTTGGGGTTCAAATAAGTAAATTAAATTTTGAAAGTTAAATTTACACCATGCTCCAAGTGACATAAATATCTACATTTATTATATTGGGAAGAACAATTACGATACCAGCTATGGTTTTTCTTAAGTTTTACTTTGTTTGTTTTTTTATTTTTACATTGTTCACCGCACAGTTTAAATGAGGAGTTAACTTATAGTAAACCTTTATTTTACACCCAATAGGGAACTTCAGTGTACCATGGATTCAATGCTTCTATAATGCTTTGTTATATTAAGTAGTGTTCATAACAGACTGACAGGCAGCGTATTAGGCGGTGTCCTTGGCTCAGCGCAATAGCATGGCAGGCCAGTCATTTAAATACACCTTCCCACTTGCTTGGTTTCCTTCTATCTCGACCCTGGCCCCTATGAAACCAGAGCTGTCAATCAAAAGAAGAGAGGAGGAGAGAATAGAGGGAAAACAAGCAGGTGAGAAGGTGTAGTTAAAGGATTGACCCCACACCAAGCAGTCGGGACTTCATTTGAACAGTCATTCTGTGCAGACACAGTCCCTTTAAGCCTACAAGTTTATACTTCCTTTACAACCTACCTGTTTCTGCTATTCCGATATTAATGACGGGGGCTTTATGACGTTTTGGGAAATCTTCAGGAGCAGCAGCAAAGCCAAATGCATCGTTTCTCTTGGTCATTTTAAACACTCGGATTGTATCTCCGTTTGCTAAGAACACAATAAAGGCTCTTAAAAAGGAAGGGGAAAACCTTTAGCAGGACCTGTATTGTAAGGTATCAAAATGCTTTAAAACAATGATCAAATCATCTGTGTGTAAATTATACGTTTATTATTTTAGAACAGGAAACTATTTTTAAAACAACTGTTAACAGGGATAACACAGGCCAGCCATTAAAGACATAAAAAATTGGTAGACGGCGACTCACAAGAAATACATACAGTAACTAACAAACTTTTCATTCTGCAGTGAAAAAGCCTTTACGTAAAAAACTAGCCAAACCTAGTGAACAGAGGGTTGAAGAAACTGAAAACTAATACGGCTAAAAAGATAAATTCACAGAATTTTCAACTTCTTACCGCAAGATGAGAACTCATAAAAAGCCTAAAGGAAAGATCCCATCTCTGCTGAGATGTGCTGGCAGTGTTGAGAGGAGAGCAGATTACCGCTTCTTGCCATTTTAATACTCTAAGGCTATGTGCCCATGTAAGCAGATTTTTCCTGAGAAAATCCGGACTCCTCAGGAAATCCGCATTTTTTTTCCACGTTTTTATCACTTATTTTTGCGGATTTTTTGCATTTTTTTTCCGGAGCACCCTAATACAATGAACATAGGTGGGAAATCCGCAGGTTTTCTGCAAAATTAATGAACATGCTGCGTTTTTTTCCGCGATGCGTTGTTTTTGCGGAAAAAAACGCATCATGGGCACACAAATTGGGGAATGCATTCTAGTAATAGGATGCTTAATGTATGCGTTTTTTTAAATGTTTTTGCAGGGGAAAAATGCTAAAAAAAAAACGTGAAAAAACCTGAACGTGGGAGAGGAGAGGAGAGGAGAGAGAAGGGAGAGGAGAGGAGAGGAGAGGAGGAGAGAGAGGAGAGAGAGCTCTTTGGCCTCATCTGCCTATTGCAGTGGACGTGGTGTACATGGACTTTTCAAAAGCTTTTGTTACGGTGCCACACAAAAGGTTGATACATAAAATGAGAACAATGGGGATAGGGGAAAATATGTGTAGGTGGGTTAAGAGCTGGCTCAGGGATAGGAAACAAAGGGTGGTTATTAATGGAGCACACTCGGACTGGGTCACGGTTAGCAGTGGAGTACCACAGGGGTCAGTTTTGGGCCCGCTTCTTTTTAACATATTTATTAACGACCTTGTAGGGGGCATAGAGAGTAGAATTTCAATATTTGCAGATGACACTAAACTCTGCAGGGTAATCAATACAGAGGAGGACAATTTTATATTACAGGAGGATTTATGTAAGCTAGAAGCTTGGGCTGATAAATGGAAAATTAGCTTTAATGGGGATAAATGTAAGGTCATGCACTTGGGTAGAACGAATAAGATGTATAATTATGTGCCTAATTGTAAAACACTGGGCAAAACTGTCACTGAAAAAGACCTGGGTGTATGGGTGGACGACAAACTCACATTTAGTGGCCAGTGTCAGGCAGCTGCTGCAAAGGCAAATAAAATAATGGGATACATTAAAAGAGACATAGATGCTCATGAGGAGAACATAATTTTATCTCTATATAAGTCACTAGTGCGACCACACTTAGAATACTGTGTACAGTTCTGGTCTCCGGTGTATAAGAAAGACATAGCTGAACTGGAGCGGGTGCAGAGAAGAGCGACCAAGGTTATTAGGGAACTATGGGGTCTGCAATACCAACACAGGTTATTACACTTGGAGTTATTTAGTTTGGAGAATCGAAGGCTTAGGGGTGATCTTATTACAACGTATAAATATATGCGGGGACAGTAAAAAGACCTTTCTAATGATCTTTTTTACTCTTAAGACCTGTGACGGGGACAAGGGGGCATCCTCTACGTCTGGAGGAAAGAAGGTTTAAGCATACTCACAGACGCGGATTCTTTACTGTAAGAGCAGTGAGATTATGGAACTCTCTGCCATATGATGTTGTAATGAGTGATTCCCTACTAAAATTTAAGGGACTGGATGCCTTTCTTGAAAAGTATAATATTACAGGGTATATACACTAGTTTCCTTAATATTGCATTGATCCAGGGAGCTAGTCTGATTGCCGTTTGTGGAGTCGGGAAGGAATTTTTTTTCCCCAATGTGTAGTTTACTGTTTGCCACATGGGGTTTTTTTTGCCTTCCTCTGGATCAACATGTTAGGGCAAGTTAGGACAGGATATGGGTTGAACTAGATGGACATAAAGTCTCCCTTCAACCTTAATAACTATGTTACTATTAACTTAAATGCCAATTTCTCAATAATGGATGAAGTAACTGGCTTTGTAAAGGTATTGCTGGACTGGTCTTTGAAAGAGAGAGCTACATACACAGCTTAATGTTGACTTCAAGGGGTGGGGGGGGGGGAGGTCTCATCATTTCTTCCCTACGTGGAGGTTTGCTTCCTGCTTGTATAGATTTTCTAAAATCAGTTATCCTTCTGTCTTTAAAAAAAAAAAACTAGTCGAAGACCTCCAATCATGGGGCACACATCTCCTGGCTGGTAAGATTAATTCTAAAATAATGACCCTCTTGCCTCAATTCTTATCTTTCCAGGACTGCTCCCCATCCCAGTTTCTACGTCATTACAGTGTAAACTCCTTAAATTTGTCTGGGAATGCACTATACTCTTCCCCGAAGCCCTAGAGTGGTTTGGGAGCACCACAACTAGAAAAATATTATCAGGCAGCTGAATAGGCCCAACCGAGATCAATTTGTGTCATGCACTCAATGCCGTGTTGGGTTGCACTGGAGTCTAAACTGACCCCGACTTTAATTTTAACCCCTTCACCCCCAAGGGTGGTTTGCACGTTCATGACCGGGCCAATTTTTACAATTCTGACCACTGTACCTTTATGAGGTCATAACTCTGGAACGCTTCTATGGATCCCGGTGATTCTGACATTGTTTTCTCGTGACATATTGTACTTCATGTTAGTGGTAAAATTTCATTCAAATAACTTGCGTTTATTTGTGAAAAAAAACGGAAATTTGGCAAAAATTTTGAAAATTTCGCAATTTTCCAACTTTGAATTTTTATGCCCTTAAATCACAGAGATACGGCACACAAAAAACTTGATAACATTTCCCACATGTTTACTTTACATCAGCACAATTTTGGAACCAAAATTTTTTTTTGTTAGGAAGTTATAAGGGTTAAAAGTTGACCAGTGATTTCTCATTTTTACAACACCATTTTATTTTTAGGACCACATCACATTTGAAGCCACTTTGAGGGGTCTATATGATAGAAAATACCCAAAAGTGACACCATTCTAAAAACTGCACCCCTTAAGGTGCTCAAAACCACATTCAAGAAGTTTATTAACCCTTCAGGTGCGTCACAGGAATTTTTTTGAATATTTAAAAAAAAATGAACATCTAACTTTTTTTCACAAAAAAAATACTTCAGGTTCAATTTTTTTATTTTACCAAGGGTAACAGGAGAAATTGGACTGCAAAAGTTATTGTGCAATTTGTCCTGAGTACGCTGATACCTGATTTGTGGGGGGGAATGACTGTTTCGGCGCATGGCAGAGCTCAGAATGGAAGGAGCGCCGTTTGACTTTTTCAATGCAAAATTGGCTGGAATTCAGATCGGACGCCATGTCACGTTTGGAGAGTCCCTGATGTACCTAAACAGTGGAAACCCCCTACAAGTGACCCCATTTTGGAAACTAGACCCCCCCAAGGAACTTATCTAGATATGTGGTGAGAACTTTGAACCCACAAGGGCTTTACAGAAGTTTATAACGTACAGCGGTACAATTAAAAAATCATATTTTTTCCACAAAAATGAACTTTTCACCCCAATTTTTATTTTCCCAAGGGTAACAGGACCCTAAAAGTTATTGTGCAATTTGTCCTGAGTATGCTAATACCCCACATGTGGGGGTAAACCACTATTTGGGCGCATGGCAGAGCTCGGAAGGGAAGCAG
The DNA here is from genome assembly GCF_039654945.1 of Dendrobates tinctorius. Lineage (NCBI taxonomy): Eukaryota > Metazoa > Chordata > Amphibia > Anura > Dendrobatidae > Dendrobates > Dendrobates tinctorius. Next base: position 42,870,452 of record NW_027361684.1, read on the forward strand.
CGCCATTTGACGCTTTTGGCTGGAATTGAGATCGGACATCATGTCGCGATTGGAAAACCCCTGATGTACCAAAACAGTGGAAACCCCCCACAAATGACACCATTTTGGAAACTAGACTCCCTAAGGAACTTATCTAGATGTGTGGTGAGAACTTTGAACCCCCCCAGTGCTTCACAGAAGTTTATAACGCCCGGGCGTGAAAATAAAAAATTCGTATTTTTTCCACAAACATGATCAATTATTCCCCAATTTTTTTATTTTCCCAAGGGTAACAGGAGAAATTGAACCCCAAAAGTTGTTGTCCAATTTGTCCTGAGTAAGCTGACACCCCATATGTGGGAGAAAACTACTGTATGGACACACGTCAGGGCTCGGAAGGGAAGTAGTGACGTTTTGGAATGCAGACATTGATGGAATGGTCTGCGGGTGTCATGTTGCCTTTGGAGAGCCCCTAATGTACCTAAACAGTGGAAACCCCCCACAAATGACCCCATTTTGAAAACTAGACCCCCTAAGGAACTTATCTAGATGTGAGGTGAGCACTTTGAACCCCCAAGGGCTTCACAGAAGTTTATAATGCCCGGGCATGAAAATAAAAAAATCGTATTTTTTCCACAAACATGATCAATTATTCCCCAATTTTTTCATTTTCCCAAGGGTAACAGGAGAAATTGGACCGCAAAAGTTGTTGTCCAATTTGTCCTGAGTACGCTGACACCCCATATGTGGGAGAAAACTACTGTATGGGCACACGTCGGGTCTCGGAAGGGAAGTAGTGACGTTTTGGAATGCAGACTTTGATGGAATGGTCTGCGGGTGTCATGTGCGTTTGGAGAGCCCCTGATGTACCTAAACTATTGAAACTCCCAACAAGTGACCCCATTTTGGACACTAGACCCCCCCACGGAACTTATCTAGATGTGTGGTGAGCAGTTTGAACCCCCAAGTGCTTCACAGAAGTTTATAACGCTCGGACGTGAAAATAAAAAAATCATTTTTTTCCACAAAAATGATATTTTTGCCCCCAATTTTTTATTTTTCTAAGGGTAACAGGAGAAATTGGACCCCAAAAATTGTTTTGCAATTTGTCCTGAGTAGGCTGATACCCTACATGTGGGGGTAAAACACTGTTTGGGCGCATGGCAGAGCTTGGAAGGGAAGGAGCACCATAGGACTTTTTCAACTCAGAATTGGCTGGAATTGAGATCAGACGCAATGTTGCATTTGGAGAGCCCCTGATGTGCCCAAACAGTGGAAACCCCAATTCTAACTCCAACCCGAACCCAACACACCTCTAACCCTAATCTCAGCCCTAACCCAAGCCCTAACCCAAGCCCTAACCTTAGCCCTAACCCTAACGGAAAAATGGAAATAAATACATTTTTTTAATTTTATTATTTTTCCCTAACTAAGGGGGTGATAACGGGGGGGTTTGATTTACTATTTATGGCGGTTTTTATTTTTGGCAGCTGTCGCACGCTAAAAGACGCTTTTTATTGTAAAAATAGTTTTTGCATCACCACATATTGAGAGCTATAATTTTTCCGTATTTTGACCCACCGAGTCATGTGAGGTCTTATTTTTTGCGGGACGAGTTGACGTTTTTATTGGTACCATTTTCGGGCACGTGACATTTTTTGATCGCTTTTTATTCCGATTTTTGGGACGCAGAATGAACAAAAACCAGCGTTTCATGAATTTCTTTTGGGGGAGTGCGTTTACACCGTTCCACGTGCGGTAAAATTGATAAAGCGGTTTTATTCTTCGGGTCAGTACGGTAACAGCGATACCTCATTTAGGTCTTTTTTTATGTTTTGGCGCTTTTATGCAATGAAAACTATTTTATATAAAAAATAATTATTTTTGCATCGCTTTATTCTGCGAGCTATAACTTTTTTATTTTTTCGCTGATGATGCTGTGTGGCGGCTCGTTTTTTGCGGGACAAGATGACGTTTTCAGCGGTACCATGGATATTTATATGCGTCTTTTTGATCGCGCGTTATTACACTTTTTGTTCGGCGGTATGATAATAAATCATTTTTTGCTTCGTTTTTTATTTTTAATTTTTTAGGGGTTCGCTAAAGGGGTTAACTAATGGGACAGTTTTATAGGGCGGGTCGTTACGGACGCGGCGATACCTAATATGTGTACTTTTATTGTTTTGTTTTGTTTTTATTTTCAAAAAATGAATTTATTGGGGAATATTTTTTTTTTTTTACTAATTTATTTGACGATTTTTTTAAAATTATTTTTACACTTTTTTTATTTTTTTTTTACTTTATTACATAGTCCCAGGTGGGACATCACTGTCCTGTGACAGATCGCTGATCTGTCACATCACAGATCACTGTGACAGATCAGCAATCTGTCACAGGCAGTGCACAAGGCTTCCTCATGCCTGCGCTTTGCAGGCACTGAGGAAGCCAGCTTCCTCCAGGCCCCCGAAGGCCCCCGTCGCTATCTTGGATCCGGGGGCCTGGAGGAAAGGAGTCCCCCGCAGCAGCGCTGCACATTGCGCTGCCGTGGGGGGCTCAGGGAAGCACGGAGGGAGCCCCCTCCCTGCCGATGCTTCCCTTTAACTCCAGGTACACCGCGATCATGTTTGATCGCGGTGTGCAAGGGGTTAACGTGTCGGGGGCGGTCCGTGACCGCCCCTGACACATAGTGCCGGGTGTCAGCTGTGATAATCAGCTGACACCCGGCCGCGATTAGCGGCGCTCACCACGTGGGCGCCGCTGATCGCGCTAGACGTACTATCCCGTCCATGGGCATAGGGGCCCGGGTCCCATGGACGGGATAGTACGTCTGATGTCAGGAAGGGGTTAAAAATGGTTCTGTAGTCCAGCCCTTCTTCTGGACCTGCAGTATTATTATCCCCGTTATCCCATTACCTGGCAGATTTCTGATCACCTACTATTACTGGGTCCTGGACTTTCCTCCACATTATTATGTGTGTGTGTGTGGGGGGGATAAGTATCTACGATGGAAGAATATGGGCCCGTAATATATTATGGATTTTGTCTATTGATTAGCCCAGAAAATCCCATATATTTTATCCTCCAATTATAGCATGCCACCCTCTGAATGTATTTTGTTTAAAAAAAAATCTGATACTTTTGGGCTCAATCAAATAAAAGTATGGCGATCCAAATCCATTCATTTTTCAGCAAAATGTGTCTACTCTCTATAAACCAGAAAGACCTATAAAGGATATCCCCAAACATACCCAGAAAAGCAATTTCATGTTTCTTGTCGCCAGAATTACTAGTGCAGGAGCTTGGAAGACTCCTTCGATTAGCTTTTGACAAAGTTGCACTGATAATAGTCAGTGCGGATTACACGTGTCTTTGTTGCATTTCAACAGTGGAAATGCACTAAAAACACGTGTTTTTCACCTGCTGATTTTACTTATCTAATGCAAAGCTATGGGAAAAATCTGCACATAAAATTAAATTTTCCCCTAAGAGAAATTGACATGATGCGGACTTGAAATGCGCACCACAGGTCAGTTTACACAGGTTAACCAAACAAAAAAGCCCAGTGGGCAGATTTATATAAATGCCATCCACTTTGTTGGAACTGGAATACGCTGTGTTTTTGAAAAAATACAGTGTCAAAAACTCATTGTTGGCACACAGCTTTAGTCTGAGTGCACACACTGAGTAAAGATTGCACTCAGTTACTAAATCTGCATGGCTGAAAAACTTTCTACATGCAATGCATAAGGGTAAGTGTGCGCAACGTCTTTTAGAGTTTTTGAAGCAGAAACTTCTTCAGGAAAATGCTGGTGGGGTCTTTCCTTAAGTGCATCTGTTGAAATCTCTTTGATTGGTTTTGCAGTAGCTTTGCTACCGATCTCTCTTTTTTTTTTTTACTGTACATGTAAACTACTGAGTGACTTCAAGATGGAAGCCGCCAGAAGAATGGTCTGGTCACTCCTTTTAGCTGCTTCACGGCTTTCCGAGTCTGAAGTGGTTACAAGAAGCTCAAAAAGAAAAAAGGGTGTTTTGACATTGCAATGCATACATTAAATTCTTTTTAGCAATGTTAAGGCGCTTTTTAATGCGGAATGAGCCTGAAAAGGACATTGTGTGCACATGGACAGCATCTGCAAGGAGTTTTCTATGTTTTCCGTGGTTTCCTCCCACATTCCAAATTGTGAGCCCCACTGGTGGCAGTGATGAAAAGGTCTGCAAAGCGCTGTGGAATTAATGACGCTATATGAGGCTAGGAGCAGACAAGCATGTTTTTTGTCATAGTGAGAAAATTATGTAAATTATGCTAATCAGAGTGTGCTCTAATTCTTTCGGATGAGAAGATGGAGAAAAAAAATTCTCCATCTTCTCCATTCTATCATCAGACTGCACTCAGATGTCATCCAAGTGCAATCCAATAGTTTCTACGGACTCACTCACTTGCATGGCTGAGTTCAATCCGAATATCAGATGAAACTCTGGAATGCAGCGAATTTTACCTTCGAATAAAAAAAAAAAATCAGACATGTGTACAGCCCCACAGTATAATATTGTTCTGAGCTAGATCCGATCTTTTGTGAGACTGCACTCGAACCAAATATGGTCGAACTCAAAGTGAGTAAAATAGATATCTTAATAATGAGGTCATCATTTAGTAGTTCCATAGAAATTCTGGAAAATTAACGGAAATTAAATAACCAAATTGAGACTTACAGTATTATTACATTTTACCTGCAGTCTGGACTGAAACGGACATGTGTAGCATGGTCGAACTCCACATTGGCTCTCATACAGTTGTGTTCCCGTTCAAGGAAGTCCTTAGTGCTCCATATCCTGACAGTTCTGTCGTCTGAACATGAAGCTAAATATTTGCCATTACTGCTAAAATCCAAACAGGTTATGTTCCCGCTGTGACCCTGGCAGACACAATCAAGAAAGAATGCTTCAGTCATTAGCCATACTAACAGCATGTATAAAGATTGTTCTCAGTGGGAGAAACAAAATTATCATCTTGTAAACTACTTAGGACTCTTTACGAGGCATGGTATAAAAAAAGTAGATGAAGAAACACAAATACATACATAAAAAGCGAAAATACGTGAGACAATAAGTGAACAAACAAACGGGAATCAGAGAATGAATCCTTCATTAGATTACATTTTTTACATTATGGTTCACAGACCCTTAAGTGTTTTTGCGATTTGAATTTGCCTTTTAATAAAACAACTTTCATGCTGTTTATGAGGTGTTCCGGACCAGGGAAATGTTTCTCAACCTTCAGTTTCTGGGAAAATAAATAAAACATTCATACCACTTATCCATTCTCTGAGCTCAGGTTGTTTTTTGTCTTTTTTTTTTATTAAAGTTCATTTACTGTCAGGTCTTTGCATTGCTGTTTATAGATGTGTTTCTTCAGATACTTTGTTACCATGCCCAATGAAGAGACCTAAGTTTTTATTAGCCATTAAAAGGTATCATAACTGTGAGAAGTTTTACAGACCTGGAATCATGTTAAACATAAAAAGAAACTGATCAGCAGTCTGAACCCACTGTCACCGATATTTGGTAATCCGGACTTTCCTCCAGGATGTCACAGAGACCAATTTTTAGGTTGGCATAGGAGTTCTGACTTACGACTGGGACAGATACTAGTGGACGGAAATTCTCCGACGTGGGACGCCTTACGGGAAAAGTTTGCCAATAGGTCACTCTCCTGGATGGAATATAATCAGTTGAGATCGTTTATACGGTGTCGTTTGGTCGACCGTACTTCTCGCCCTCCCACGACGCGGTTGGAGGCTTTCTTACAGCTGCAGGACCCACCCTCTCATCTGATTTCCTTTTTATATAAGGAACTTCATTCAGGAGACTCGGAAGTGGCTCCAAGTTACATCCGTGCGTGGGAGGAGGAGATGGGTTGTAAATTTTCGGCGGAAGACCTTGACAAAGCATTCCTTATTACACATAAAATGTCTCCGGCCAGGGGCGCACAGGAGAAAAATTATAAGATACTGACTAGGTGGTATCTGTCCCCCGTTAGATTGAAGTCCATCTTTCCGACAGCGGATGATACATGCTGGCGCTGTACAATGGAGAGGCACGCTATACCATATATGGTGGCAATGCCCTGCTATACGACCCTTCTGGGAGGAGGCGTTTCGGGCCTACCAGGAGATCTCTGGAAAATTTGTCCCTGCCTCCCCACAAATTGCCATTCTATCAATTGTCCCGGGTTCCATATCCACTCAAAAGAAGAGCCTTCTCCGGTTTTGTATTACTGCGGCACGGATGGTGATCCCACGCCACTGGCGTACGACGACAAAGCCAACTATGGCAGAGTGGTTATCAGAGTTTACAGACATTTTTCGTATGGAGGAGATGATGGCTGAATTGGAGGGAGATAACTCCCGTTTGATTCGAACATGACAGCCTTGGATCGTGTTCAGGGAAACGCCTGGACTACTTCGATTGGTCGAAAACGCTTCTTAGAGGCCGGCTCGGAAGTCTGAAGCCCGTCTCCTTCTCCCTCCTTTCCCTTCTCCCCTTTATCTTTCTTTCTCTACTTCCTGTGAGTCTTCTTTCTCTTTCTAATTTTTTTCTCCCTTTGGTATTTGCAATACACCTTCACAGGTTACGGGCAAACTGTTGTTGAACAGGAACCATTGTTGCTGTGATCTAGTACGGCTTGGTGTATACTTGTGTATAATCTTGTGTCTTGTATCTTATGTCTTGTATGTTATATGTCAAATTCTTTTCAATAAAATAGATTCAACATAAAAGGTATCATAACTGCAAGATTATTATTTTGTTTCTCCCAATGATAAATCTTTCAACTGGCTAACGCGGGTACCATAACCTTTTACCATCTTTTAACTAGCAGCATGTATGTGACATTAGGCTGGGCACAATGTAGTGGTACAAGCCAGGACTCAACGGCCTACATTCATAAACCAATACATGTTATACGTGTGATGCTAAAATGTCGTGGATGATTAGAGGCAAAATTTTAGACTTAGTCATTTGCCTAATAGTCATGGCCTCCAAATAAGACACAGATTAAAATGAGAATTTTAGATACAACTGATGAAAAATGCATACATTTTGGTGCAAATACTTTCATGGCAAGCTCCATTTTGAAATCTTTGAGGATAGTGACGGACAGCAACTTTTGGCGGATCCTCAAAAAAAACGGATGCGACGGACAGCAATCCGTCACAATCCGCCATTAATGCAAGTCAATGGGGGAAAAAACGGATCCTCAAAAAAAAATTGAGGATCCGTTTTTTTCCAAAACCTGGCGGATTGTGACTGATTGTAAAAAACTGAAGTGTGAAAGAGGCCTAACCATGAAATTAAACAAATGTGCCAAAAAAGATTTTCCAAATTCTATACAAAAAAAAAAAAAAAAAAGAGGACATGACTTTTAAAGCAAGCTTTGAATTTCCAAATTCGAATTCTGCCCATTCCATTAAAGCTTTGCCACAGATCTGCACCAAAGTCCTCATATGCACAGCTTATAGCGGATTCATACCAAAATTCAGAGTGGATTTTTTTCTGCCATCTTTTTCAGATTGATGGCCTATCATTCGGATACACCATCAATATCAGAAGGCTGGGAGCCCAACACCCAAACCGATTCACTATTATCAGCTCCGGTGAAGGCTGGATGTAAATATTGTGCAGACCTGGAACACCATAGCGCCTTACAATGTTTAGTGGCAACTGCCAGGAGTTGCCATTCAGGTACTATTAGAGAGAGTAAGAGCTGATATGCAGCACCCGGCGGAAGCAACACAACTGTGGATGGAGCCGTGGCAATCTGCTCTGTACATCATTTATGCCTGAGCTAATAACAGTGAACTGGTGACAGTTCTTAGTATTAGACCCCAAACATTCTTGTATTGATGACCTATTCTGAACATATATTAATATAAAACTAGCAGACAACCTCTTTGTAACTATAGTTCTCAATAACTGAAAATGTGAAATAAGAATTTAAATTTTTCTATAGAAACTGTTGATAATGTAGGCCTAATCCATCTCATAAAGCCAAGATATATCACTAGGATTTATGATTGGTGGGGGTGGTCTGACCTAGAACAGTTTCTGATATTAAATGAGATGAAGGTCTCATGTATTGCCCCGTTCCTAATAAACTGCTCTACAAGACCTGCAGCTAACAGTAAGATGGCAAGGAAAACGACTGTGCAGTGAAACCTTATAAGGGGCCGCTCCACTACCCCACCATTGCGCTCCTTTCATTTTCATAATTAGTGGGGGTTCCAAAGGTACCATCTCCAATGATCACAAATTGAGGCCGTATCCTATAGATTGTCCGTCACTTTATGGCGATAGGAAAACCCCTCTAACGTTATAGAATTCATGTGAAGAGAAGGGGAATGTCTCCAGAATTAATATAAGGTATTAACTGCAAATACAAGTGGATGCTTAACAAGAGGTTAGAAGAAGAAGGGAAAAAAACACTGTTTAATGTATCTTCTCTTCATCTGTTTCCACATGCATGTATTTATAGCTGGAGTAACATGAGACTGCCGCCTACATAAGGTGAAATAAAGTAGACAATTATTTTTAATTATTTATCAGGATACCTTGAGAGCGGCTGCCAGGAGTGGGTGAGAGAAGTTGTGGCTCTGCGTTTTCTCTTTGCGGGGCTTCCGTAGTTTCTGTTTCTTTGCAGACTGCTTTTCTGAAAATGCTTCACCATTTGCTTTCTCGGCTGAAATGCAGAATAGTGAAAGTTGTAAACGTATTCAACATAATGCAGTGTTTGTCAGAAAAAAATAAATAAATAATGATTGGTAGTTAATAGGGTTGATCAAATAGTTTTGGATAAGTGCTTTTCCGAATAGCTGCATTGGTAACCTGGAGCGCTCCCGATAATCAGCTGTTCGACGCCACAGCTGCATGTGTCGCGGCTGTTTCACACATGCAGGAGAGCCTGTTTGCTGTGACTGTCACACAGCCGCGACACATGCAGCGGCGGCGCTTAACTGCTGATTATGGGGAGTGCTCCAGGTATCCGGGTTCTCAATGCAGCTATTCGATCAACCCTAGTAGTTATCTTAAAGCTATATTCACACTTTCTTTTGACAGCAGACATTTTTATGCAACCAAAGGTGGGAAAGTGAGACAAACACACGGTCAGTGGCTGATACACGCTGTCCACGAATTGAGCAGCAGGTATCACGTCAACCTGTTTAAAGAAAACTTATCTGATACCTACTTCCAAAGAATAGGTCAACAATATCAGATTGGTGGGTGTCTGACGCTGACTGACCCCAGGCAGGGCCGGACTGGCCATCTGGCAAATGCCAGAAGGATCTGTCTAGCCATGGGCTGCGTTGTTTGTTATGTTGTTAACAGAATCGGTGTTCTCAAGACACTAATACTGTTAATAGTTGTGAGGGAGGTATCATTAGAAATATTGGTCTTGTAGTAAATCTTGCTTTCCTCCATACAGGGTAATATATCCCATCTGGTATTTCAGGAAGGGGACAGCATGGGCCTGTGTGATTACAAATGCCTGGCCTGAATTTCATCCCCAGTCCGTACCTGCCACTGTTCAGCTACTACCTGTTCCAATATTTATGGGATCTCAGCATCGCATGGAGATGAACACAGCTCCCCATACAACTTTTAGTGGCTGGGTATTATTTAATGAACAACCCTTTTAAGGCTCTGTTCACATCTGTGTCAAACAGTCAATGGAAATATCCCTGTAAAAATTGTACTGAGGAAGAAAATAAACAGGACTCTGCAGAATATCAGACATTGCCGTGTGGACGTATCCTCAGGAAAGACCCTTCAGGGCTACATAGCGACTATTAGAGAGCACCGATCACCGCGGTTTACACGGGGATTTTGCTTCTTTGCGATACTGTTTGATACGGTTTGGACCGTCTCTGGGTGAATTTGCTCTTTTTCCCCTGTATGTCGCTACCATCTTGTGAATGGGCAACATCATACAAGGGAAAAAGTCAATGTCCCCAGAGAAGAATCTCTGCTGATGCCCCCTGGGGTGATGGGGTCACTAGCTGGGCAGGGCCCCGAGATTACAGGCCGATAATTCATAATATCCCAGAGAGGAGAAATTAAAAAACAAACCAGGTTTCCTTCAGCCCCATAAAGCAACCGGTGTAACATGGAGCAGTGCTGCACGGTCCCGTGCACCCGGGCAGAGGCGATGGGCCCACACTGCCCCCATAACACGTCAGTCACTGATGGCGCCCCCCAGGTCTCTGCTCTGCATAAAGTGATGGGAATAAGCCACGATGCAACAACTCCCAGCAGAGCCTGGCAGCTTTCTCTGGGACAGCATGCTGGGAGTTGTAGTGGACAGCGATCCCCACAATGCAGCAGAGGTGATGCCGGCACCGGGCAGACCTGGGGGCGCGGTGCCAGTGCCGCCCACACACGGGCCACTCACCCCCGGGCTCCAGCTCGCTGCCCTCTTTTGCCTTTCTGCCCCATAATGCCAGGAACACGACTATTCCCCCCAGCAGCACAGTCACCGCCACCAGCGCCGCCACCTCCATGTCCGCGCCTCACTCAGCCACGTCATCCTCCCACGGGGGCGCGCACTGCTACTTGATTTTTTTTTTTCATTAACTTTATTGTACACGGGAGACAGTATCATTGTAAACTTTTCACCTTTAGGGCAGACTGCACACACGGGATGGAAATAGAGAGACTCCACATATACATTTCACCCTCCATATCCGGGGCAGGCGGCTCATGGAGGTCTACAAAGCATTACTGCACTGCACAGTGAGGGGCAGCTGCTGGGGGGCACTGGGAAGGCACAGACATGAGAGGGTCCTCTGTGCAAGATTCACACACAGCGTTTTTTTAGCGGTTTTTACCGCGGTTTTCACTATAAAACCGCTAAAAATAAGCTGCACAGTCATTTCTATGCATTTTGCACTTTTTGTGCACATTGATGCGTTTTTTACCGCGAAAAAAACGTATCGCGGTAAAAACCGCAGCATGCACATTAATTTTGCGTTTTTTTCCGCGGTTTAGGCTTCTCCCATGCTTTTAGAAACCGCTGCGGTAAAAAACGCATCAAAACCGCGCAAAAACCGCCGCGGAAAAATAGGTGCGGTTTCTGGGAAGGGATTCAGGTTTTTGTGCAGAAATTTTCTGCAACGTGTGCACTTAGCCTAAGAGCCCCTGTGCAGGAGCAGTATAAGGGCACTCTGTGCAGGAGCAGTATAAGGGCCCCTGTGCAGGAGCAGTATAAGGGCCCTCTGTGCAGGAGCAGTATAAGGGCACTCTGTGCAGGAGCAGGATAAGGGCCCTCTGTGCAGGAGCAGTATAAGGGCCCCTGTGCAGGAGCAGTATAAGGGCCCCTGCGCAGGAGCAGTATAAGGTCCTCTGTGCAGGAGTAGTATAAGGGCACTCTGTGCAGGAGCAGGATAAGGGCCCTCTGTGCAGGAGCAGTATAAGGGCCCCTGTGCAGGAGCAGTATAAGGGCCCTCTGTGCAGGAGCAGTATAAGGGCACTCTGTGCAGGAGCAGGATAAGGGCCCCTGCGCAGGAGCAGTATAAGGGCCCCTGTGCAGGAGCAGTATAAGGGCCCCTGTGCAGGAGCAGTATAAGGGCCCTCTGCGCAGGAGCAGTATAAGGTCCTCTGTGCAGGAGTAGTATAAGGGCACTCTGTGCAGGAGCAGGATAAGGGCACTCTGTGCAGGAGCAGTATAAGGGCCCCTGTGCAGGAGCAGTATAAGGGCCCTCTGTGCAGGAGCAGTATAAGGGCACTCTGTGCAGGAGCAGGATAAGGGCCCCTGCGCAGGAGCAGTATAAGGGCCCCTGTGCAGGAGCAGTATAAGGGCCCTCTGCGCAGGAGCAGTATAAGGTCCTCTGTGCAGGAGTAGTATAAGGGCACTCTGTGCAGGAGCAGGATAAGGGCCCTCTGTGCAGGAGCAGTATAAGGGCCCTCTGTGCAGGAGCAGTATAAGGTCCTCTGTGCAGGAGTAGTATAAGGGCACTCTGTGCAGGAGCAGGATAAGGGCCCTCTGTGCAGGAGCAGTATAAGGGCCCTCTGTGCAGGAGCAGTATAAGGGTCATCTGTGCAGGAGCATTATAAGGTCCCTCTGCAGCCCAATGCACATTCCCACTTGCTTTGAAGGTGACAATGGCCCTGGTGTGACCCTGCATTTTTGATAACCAGCCAGGCAAACTCATAGTTGAGTGCTGCAACCCTCAGCTGTCAGCTTCAGCAAGGCGGATTATTAAGAAGAGGGGTCCCCATGCTGTTTAATTTAAAAAAACGACATGGGGTCCCCCCATTTCTGACAACCAGCCTTGCAGGGGCGTACATAGAAATCATGGGGCCCCATAGCAAAAGTCTGAATGGGGCCCCCCCGACTCCCCGCTCACCACTCCAGCCGGCGCGCGGCGCCCCCAGTCTCCCATCCTGCAGCTCTGCATGGGTCTTCCTCCTCCTCTGCTCCTGTCCTGGGCATGCGCCTTAGGCCTCGGGCGCGTGCTCTTCCCCTCACTTAACCCCTGCTGCACCAGCCCTATGGAGCGATTACCAGTCCATCTCCAGCACAGGGTATATCAAGGGGCTCCTCCCTCATGGAGGCGCCTGATTATCGTGTGCCTTCCGTACGGTACTCTGGCCCCGTCTGGTCTCTCCTGACTCTGGTCGCTCCTGACTCCGGTCGCTCCTGACCCTCTGCCTTGTTTGTCTCATCCGCACCTGAACTGACCTCTTGGTATCAGCTGTCGCGGTATTCGACTCCTTCGGGCCTGCTCCTAACGGCCCCTGTATAGGGGTCGGCACCACCTGGCCAGCTCGCCCCAGGGATCCCGGTCCCGTGACCCAGAGGGTCCACTCTTGCTACTCCTTACAGCATAATCAGGCCATGGACCCCGCTGGTGCCTCGGCAGCCACCCAAAAAGAACTACTCTTTTTGCGGGAGAACCAAACCCGGATTATGGCTTTTATGAAGTCCATGGACACTTGGTTATCCGCCATTCAAACCTCCAATCCAGGGAGCGCCCCCCTGCTGGCGGGACTCCAGCAGGAGTTCGTGCAGCAGGGTGATACACAGTCCCATATTCTAAATTACATGGCGTCTGTTGATGACCGTTTGCAGTCCCTGCAGTCGTCCGCAGAGGCCTCTGAACCGCCCCGCGACCCTGCACCTCAGCCACCGCCACGTTTAGGGAAGCCTCCTAGGTATAGTGGGGATCCCAAATTGTGCCGGGGGTTTCTTAACCAGTGCCGCCTACATTTTGAGCTGTTGCCCCAGCAATATCTGTCTGATAGGGCTAAGGTGGCATTTATCGTGTCCCATCTCGAGGGGGAGGCTTTGGCATGGGTGAACCCCCTGTGGGAGCGCGATGATCCGGTGGTATCCAGCCTACACGACTTCCTGGATACTTTCCGCCGGGTCTTTGACGAGCCTGGGGGTCTGGCCTCCACCACGGAGTCCCTTTTCAATCTCCGACAGGGAACTCTTACCGTGGGACAGTACGCTATTCGCTTCCAGACCCTGGCCTCAGAGCTGGGGTGGAATAATGAGGCGTTGGTAGGGGCTTTTTGGAGGGAGCTTTTGGGGAAAATCATGGACGAGCTTGCTGGTCGGGACACCCCCACCTCTTTAGAAGACCTTATATCCCTGGCTACTCATATTGACTTGCTGTTCCAGGAACGCTCCCGCGAGACAGGGAGAGAGGCCCGTCTAGGTTCAACCCAGCCCCCAGTCCTCATTCGTTCAAGCCTGCCAGTAGTTCTGCCCCAGAGCCCATGCAGGTGGATCTCATTAAGCTATTGGAGCTGCGGCGCAGGGAAAGGTTAGAGCAAGGATTATGCCTCTATTGTGGTGGAACCAACCACTTCCTGCGTTTTTGTCCTGAGAGGCCGGGAAACTCCTCCGCCTAGGCCAGGTAAGAGAGGCCTCCCTGGGTGACTTTGTTCCCGCTCTACCCCTTACTATCTCAGCTTTAATTCTCCTGGGTCGGGAGCGTAGATCTGTGGAGGCGTATGTGGACTCGGGTGCGGCGGGCAACTTCATTTGGATGGAAGAGGTGGGCAAGTTTCGGATTCCTGTCGTCACCCTTGAAGAGCCGCGTGTGATCACCTCGGTGGATGGCAAGCCGTTACCTGTCCCCGTCACCACAGTCACACTCGAGCTGGAAATGCAGATCGGAGCTCTCCACCGGGAGAGAATTGCTTTTTACGTTTTGCCTAATTTGTCTCACGCCCTGCTCCTTGGCCTGCCCTGGCTCAGGTCGCATGAGCCAGTCCTTGCTTGGCGCTCCAGGGAAGTCTTTCACTGGGGTCTCTCTTGCCAAGAACATTGTCTGCTGCCTGTTACCCGTACCAGTCTGCACCAAGTGCCAGCGGATCTTCCGGGACTTCCTGTGGCCTACTATTCGTTTGCGGATGTCTTCAACAAGAAGGAAGCGGAGACCCTTCCTCCACATCGGGCCTTTGCCCAATCGAGCTAGTTCCTGGAGCTACTCCTCCCAAGGGAAGAATATACCCGTTGTCGCCTACAGAAACCTCAGCCATGATGGAGTACATCCAGGAGAACTTGGCCAGGGGCTTTATCCGGAAGTCGTCTTCTTCAGCAGGGGCCGGGTTTTTCTTTGTTCGTAAGAAGGATGGATCCCTTCGACCTTGCATTGATTACCGAGGCTTAAATAACATCACGGTCAAGAATAGGTATCCTCTACCACTTATTCCCGGACTGTTTGACCGCCTGCGTGGTGCCCGGATCTTTACCAAACTGGATCTACGGGGGGGCCTACAATTTGGTCCGAATACGTGCCGGAGATAAGTAGAAGACCGCCTTCAACACGCGGGATGGCCAATATGAATATTTGGTCATGCCCTTTGGACTTTGTAACACCCCAGCGGTCTTCTAAGCATTTGTTAACGACATCTCCCGGGATCTTCTGTACTCATGCCTCGTGGTGTATTTAGATGACATCCTCATCTTTTCACCAGACCTGTTCTCTCACAGTAGGAGTGTTCGCCTGGTCTTGCAACGCCTGTGGGAGAATCAACTTTATGCCAAGTTAGAAAAATGCTTGTTTGAGCAGATCTCCCTACCCTTCTTGGGGTATAACATCACGGAGTCGGGGTTGCGAATGGACCCAGAGAAATTGTCCGCGGTGCTCAAATGGCCCCGACCTGTCAGAGTAAAAGCCATTCAACGGTTCTTGAGCTTCGCAAATTACTATAGGCAATTCATTCCGCACTTCTCTGCTTTAACCAAGCCTATTGTTGCCCTTACCCGGAAGGGAGCAAGACTGAACATCTGGCCCTCGGAAGCTGAAGACGCATTCTTCGCCCTGAAGCGGGCCTTTGCCACGGCTCCGGTTTTGCATCGGCCATAGGTCGGCAAGCCCTTCGTCTTGGAGGTAGACGCATCTTCTACTGGGGCTGGGGCGATTCTTTCCCAAAAGACGTCCACCGGGTGCTTGGCTCCGTGCGGGTTCTTCTCCAAGTCATTCTCACCCGCAGAATGTAACTACACGATTGAGGATCGAGAATTGCTGGCCATAAAGATGGCGCTGGAGGAGTGGCGTTATCTCCTGGAAGGGGCAGTCCATCCCTTTACCATCTTCACTGACCACAAAAACTTGGCCTACCTCCAGTCGGCTCAAAGACTCAACTCCAGACAAGCCAGGTGGTCATTGTTTTTCTCTCGCTTCGACTTCGAGCTCCACTTCTGACCCGGTGACAAGAATACCAAAGCAGATGCTCTTTCCCGGTCCCTGCAGTCACCCGAAGTGGAGGAGGCTCCGTCGCATGTTATCGATCCTGCCAGTTTATCATGGTAGCTCCTTTGAATCTTTGTTCCGTGCAAGACCATCATCCCGCAGGACAAAAGGGCAGAAGTACTATGCTGGGGCCACTCCACCAAGATCGCTGGACATGTTGGCATCAAGAAGACCCTTGCTCTGGTTTCCCGCTATTACTGGTGGCCTTTTCTACGCCAGGATGTGTTAGACTTCGTGGCCTCCTGCTCAATTTGCACCAGGAACAAGGTACCTAGAAGCTTGTCCTCCGGTCTCCTTCAGCCGTTGCCTGTTCCCGAAGCCCCCTGGCAACACATCGCCATGGATTTTGTTACCGACTTACCCCGCTCTTCTGGATGCACGACTGTTCTGGTAGTAGTCGATCGATTTTCCAAAATGGCCCATTTTGTCCTGTTACCCGGCTTGCCCACGGTCTCCACATTGGCCAGAATCTTCATTCATCAGATTTTCAGATTACACGGGCTTCCTCAGCGAATCATGTCTGACCGCAGGGTACAGTTTACCTCCCGCTTCTGGAGAGCACTCTGTAAACTCTTGGGCATATCTCTGGATTTCTCTTCCGCTTATCATCCACAGACCAACGGGCAAGTCGAACGGGTCAACCAAGTCTTGACCTCCTACCTGCGGAACTTCAATGCCCATCATGACAATTTGGTCAATCTTCTTCCATGGGCAGAGTTCGTCCATAACAATCATTCCAATGAATCCACTACCAAGTCTCCGTTTTTTGTGGTCTCCGGTCAGAACCCAGGTGTGCCTCTTCCAGTATCTTCATCCTCTGGGGTACCCACCGCCGATGCCCTCTCCCAAGAGTTTTCCCAGGTCTGGAGGAGGACGAAAGAGGCTCTTATCCAAGCCGCGGCCCGGATGAAAAAACATGCCGCCAAGAGGCGGAGGGATCTCCCACCATACCATCCAGGAGACAAAGTCTGGCTGTCAACCAAGCACATCCGTTTGAAAATCCCTTCGTATAAATTGGGTCCCCGGTACATCGGTCCCTTCGAGATTCTTGGACGCATCAACAATATGGCCTATAGATTGAGGCTGCCTGCTTCACTCTGTGTCCATAACGCCTTCCATGTCTCGCTCCTGAAACCGGTCGTCCTCAATCAGTTCTGCCCTGCGCCTCCTGTTGTTCCACAGCCAGTAGGGGCCAATGACGTCTTTGAGGTGAGAGATATTTTGGCAATGAAAAAGGTTAGGGAAAAGACCTTTTTCCTCATCGATTGGAAAGGGTTCGGTCCTGAGGAGAGGCCTTGGGAGCCGCGAGAGAATGTGGATGCTCCACGGATCATGGACTGATTCTTGGCCAATCTCAGAAGGAGGAGACGTAAAGGGGGGGGTACTGTCACACCGGCGCCGCCTGGCAGGTCGGTACCAGCGCCGCCTGGAAGGTCGGGGCCGGCGTCACCTGTCTCGCCGGGTCCTGCTCTGCCTGCTCCTGCTCCCGGGGTCTACCCCCGACTCCCCGCTCACCACTCCAGCCGGCGCGTGGCGCCCCCAGTCTCCCATCCTGCAGCTCTGCATGGGGCTTCCTCCTCCTCCTCTGCTCCTGTCCCAGGCATGCGCCTTAGGCCACAGGCGCGCGCTCTTCCCCTCACTTAACCCCTGCTGCACCAGCCCTGTGGAGCGATTACCAATCAAGCTCCAGCACAGTCCTAGAGGTGCCTGATTATCGAGTGCCTTCTGTACGGTAGTCTGGCCCCGTCTGGTCGCTCCTGACTCCGGTCGCTCCTGACTCCGGTCGCTCCTGACTCTGGTCGCTCCTGACTCCTGTCGCTCCTGACTCCGGTCGCTCCTGACTCCTGTGGCTCCTGACTCCTGTGGCTCCTGACTCCGGTCGCTCCTGACTCCTGTCGCTCCTGACTCCTGTCTGTCATGATCTCAGTGCGGGTTTGACTCGCACATGTGGGGTTAATGTCTGGAACCAGCGCTGATAACTGGCATTTCTGGGGTTAAAGGTTGTGATCCTAGTGCAGGCTTACCTGGGGCTTATGATTGTGGTCTCTCTGGTTCTGGGAAAGCTTCTTATAGCCTCAGGACGCTCCCATCCCCGTCAGTTATACTTTCGCCCTTGGCATAGTGTGGTGACCCCTGAGTGTGTTTGTGCTGTGTTCTTGTTTATCTAATACTCTGTGTATAACTCGGTCTGTTCTCTGGATACTGCTTGTTGGATTCTGCTTGGTACCTTCTATGTCTGTTTGGTTTTGATCGCTGCCTGTCCCAGACTATCCGTTCTGTCTCATCCCTGGTACTTTATTATTATCTCTGTGTATGACCTGGTTTGTCTGACTTTGAGCATTCCTGTATAGTATATTGCCTATCTCTGACAGCAGGACGCTAGCCCCGCCCCCTTGCGGTCACATGACCGTAGGTCCTTCACTGCTCACTGACTTTAGCTTCTCCAGGTCCTGTTTGCTTGAACTATCCGGCCGTGTCTGACCCCGGGCCCCTCTGCTGTGTGGGTGAGTACTTGCTCCGCGGTGGCTGCACGCCGGCGCTGACAGGACCGTGACATTATAGCTGACCGTTCAGTTTTTTTTTTGTTTTTTTTTTTCCTATGCTGAGAAATATGGATCCCATACAATCTCTAGCTGACCAAATGAAAAATCTGAGTCAGATGTTTCAGGGTTTATCTCTGGAGCAGCAAGCTCTGGCTCGTTCTCAGCAGCAGGTTTCTGAGACAGTGCGGGGGGATTTAGCTGCTGGGTCTCTGGGGGATGGGGCGAGTGATGTTGTTTTGGTGTCCCCAGAACCATCTGTTAAACTGCCTGATTTCTTTTCTGGGAACAAAAAGGAGTTCAGGGTCTTCATGGAGGGGTGCAAACTCTTCTTTAGTTTGAGGCCACGTTCCTCTGGGGATGAAAGTCAGAAGGTTGGGGTCATTATGTCTTTATTAAGAGGGTCCCCACAAGCTTGGGCTTTCTCCCTTCCTCCCACTGCCCCTGAGAGAGTGTCTGTGAATGCGTTTTTGAGGCCCTCGGGCACATATATGATGAGCCAGACTGAGTGCGATTGGCAGAGGACATGGTGATGAGTGTCAGGGGAAACACGCAGCTGAGTGGTTTTGTATGGAATTCCGCCGCTGGGCCGCAGAGGTCTCTTGGGACGACGTCGCACTCCGAGGACTCTTTCGCAGAGGCTTGTCCGTGCGGTTACAGGATGCCTTAGCATTACATCCCCCACCTAACTCAAGGACGCCATGACCCAGGCCGTCCGGATAGACCGCAGGCTGCGGGCCAGGGGGGTGATGCAGGCGGAGACTCCATTGTTCCCTAGTGGAAAAGAGACTGTTTCTGTGCCCATGGATGTAGGGGCTCTCTCCCTGAAGGAAAAGGAGAGACAACACCGGAGAGAAAGGCAGTTGTTGTGAGTTCATTTTCCCCTTCACCATTGAGGTCTGACGAACTCCCTCTTCTGGTGAAGGAAGGTAGTGAGGCTGATTACCAAGCACCTGGGCAGGATGATGATGACTGGGTGACGGGAATTACTGACTGGATATAAGGCAGCCGACGCCCTTCTGCCTTGCTGGTGATCTCTCTGAGGGATTCTAGGAGACCAGTCTGATTCCTGCTCCTCAAAAGCTAAGTTTTCTGCTCTACCTTTTGCATTTGTGTTTTGGTTTTGTTTTGCAATGTATTCCTTGATTTCTGCCATTCCCTGCTGGGGTGAGCTGAATTCCTTTTTGCTCTGTCTTCAGAAAATACCTGAGTGCTGATATAGTCTTTTGAAGTTTAGCGTCTTCAGGGCTTTTTTCCCTATCAGCTGTTGGCTCTTGTTTGATAGGGTTTTGGCGGATTACAGACAGCAGCTTTTCTATCCTGTCCTATCTAGTTAGCTTGGGCCCCATCATTTGCTCAGCCTATCTTTCTATCTGTGTGAGTGTTTTTTCATCTTGCTTCACCGTCATTATATGTTGGGGGCTGCCTATTGCTTTGGGGTCTGCTCTGGGGAAGTTTTGATTTCCCTTTCTGTCTTTAGGCTATGTAGTTCTCCGGCTGTGATTGAGGGGTCTAGGGCACTGTAGGAACCCCCCACGGCTACTGCTAGTTGTTGATAGGTTCAGGGGTCTGCAATCCGATAGCTGCCAACTTCTCTGGTTTTCTGGACTTAGCTAGTATTTCTGTTTTTGCCTCCTATGGTGACTCATTCATAACAGAATCACCAGCCATACCGCAGATCCTAGGGTACTCAATAGCAGGAAAGAATTGTTAAACAAAAAAAACAAAAAAAGGTGTGTATATTTTTTCCTCTATATCTCTGAGGCCGTAGGGGGAATTTTTTTTTCTCTCAGTGGAGATAAAGCAATTGTCTGATCGTGTGGAGCAGCTCGCTGCGGAAGTGCGGGGAATTTCCGCCTACCTTGCTCATTCACATGCTGCTGAACCAAAGATCCCTACTCCTGATGTGTTTTTTGGGGATCGGTCTAAATTTTTGAATTTCAAAAAAGATACTATGGTGGGATTTCCTGTTCCCTCTGGTCTTGACGATTCTATGTCATTAGCCATTCAGGTTGATCGGCGTTTACGTGAACGCAGGACTGCACGAGAGGTGTTGCCACCTGTTGAACAAGTGTCTGAACCTATGCAATGTGATAGAGTTTTGTCCAGGGAGCAACGTCAGGAGTTCAGAAGGCGTAATAAGCTGTGTTTTTTTGTGGAGATGCCTCGCATATTATTTCTGTCTGTCCTAAACGAGAGAAACGTTTTGCACACACGTTTTCTGTGGGTGGTGTTCAACCTAAGTTTCTTCTGGCAATTACTCTGATCTGCTCCCTGTCCACATTTTCCACATTTTGCTTCACCGTCATTATATGTTGGGGGCTGCCTATTGCTTTGGGGTCTGCTCTGGGGCAGTTTAGATTTCCCTTTCTGTCTTTAGGCTATGTAGTTCTCCGGCTGTGATTGAGGGGTCTAGGGCACTGTAGGAACCCCCCACAGCTACTGCTAGTTGTTGTTGATAGGTTCAGGGGTCTGCAATCTGATAGCTGCCAACTTCTCTGGTTTTCTGGACTTAGCTAGTATTTCTGTTTTTGCCTCCTACGGTGACTCATTCATAACAGGCAGTTATGCTTCTACTGTGGTAAAACGGGACATTGGAAAAGGGAGTGTCCTGATTGTTCATCCTCAACCCGGTCGATGGGAAATGACTAGGTCTGGGTAGTCAACGGGGAGATTACTCAGACCCTCAGGTACCCTTTTCCTCCTTTTCTAAGGTGTTGCTTCATGTGGAACTGTTAGTGGACGGTTGTTGTTTTCCCTGTACAGCTTTCGTGGACTGCGGATCATCGGTCAATCTTATTGACTCCCAATTGGCCACACGCTGTAAGATAGGGACAGTTAGACTTAAGGTTCCAATCAAAGTGGTGGCCATTGACTCCTCCCCCTCACTAAAGAGGGAATTCTCTTTATGTCTGACTTGTTTTCGCTGAAAGTGGGCGCTACCCATGTGGAAAACTTAAGTTGTTTGGTTCTGGACAATCTACCAGCAGGATTGGTGTTGGGCATGCCCTGGTTACAACGCCATAACCCAGTCATTAACTGGAAAACGGGGGAGATTGTTCAGTGGGAGTTTAATGATTCGATGTTATGTCATAAGTCTGCACTATTGGTTGAACCTGTTAAATCTGTATCTGTGTCATCTGTCGAGCTGGAAGGTATTCCGGAGTACCTGAAAGAATTCGAAGATGTCTTCTTTGAAAGCGAGGCAGAGACGTTGCCGCCACATAGACCCTTTGACTGCGCTATCGAGTTAGTCCCGGGGGCTAAATTGCCTAAAGCCCATCTGTTTAATTTATCTGGCCCTGAGTGCTTGGCCATGAAAGATTACATTGCCGAGACTCTTCGCAAAGGACACATACATCCCTCAGTCTCACCTGTGGCGGCAGGGTTTTTTTTGTAAAGAAAAAAGATGGCGGTTTACATACCTGCCTCGTTTTTCGTGAGCTCAACAAGATTACTGTACGAAATTCGTACCCCCTTCCGTTGATTCCCGATTTGTGTAACCAACTTTCAGGGGCAAAATGGTTCTCCAAACTGGATCTTCGGGGGGCATTGTTGTGAGTTCATTTTCCCCTTCGTCACTGAGGTCTGGTGAACTCCCTATTCTGGTAAAGGAAGGTAATGAGCCTGATTATCAGGCACCTGAGCCTAATGAGGATGACTGACTGAGTGGAGTCACGGACTGGATATAAGGCTGCCGACGCCCTTCTGCCCTGCTGGTGATTTCTCTGTGGACTTCTAGGACACCAGTCTGATTCCTGCTCCTCTAAAGCTAAGTTTTCTGCTTTGTCTGTTAGCATTTGTGTTTTGGTTTTTTTTGCCTTGCTTTTCTGGATTCTGCCATTCCCTGCTGGGGTGAGCTGAATCTCCTTTTGCCGGTTGCTCTGTCTTCAGAATATTCCTGAGTACTGACATAGCTTTTTGAAGCCTAGCGTCTTCAGGGCCTTTTTCACTGTCAGTCTGTTGGCTCTTATTTTCATAGGGTTTTTCATGGATTGCAGACAGCAGCCTTCCTGTCCTTTCCTATCTAGTTAGCTTGGGCCCAGTCTTTGCTCAGTCTATCTTTCTGTCTGTGTTAGTGTTTTCTTCTTGCTTCACCGTCATTATATGTTGGGGGCTGCCTATTGATTTGGGGTCTGCTCTGGGGCAGTTTAGATTTCCCCTTTCTTTCTTTAGGCCTATTTAATTCTCCGGCTGTGATCGAGGGGTCTAGGGCATTGTAGGAACCCCCCACGGCTACTGTTAGTTGTTGTGGATAGGATCAGGGGTCTGCAATCCAATAGCTGCCCACCCTCTCCGGTTTTCTGGACTTAGCTAGCATTTCTGTTTTTGCCTCCTACGGTGACTCAATCATAACAGAATCACCCGCCATACCGCAGATCCTAGGGTACTCAATAGCAGGAAAGAATTGTGTTTAAAAAAAAAGAGGTGTGTGTATATTCTTTCCTCTATATCTCTGAGGCCGTAGGGGGAATTTTTTTTCTCTCAATGGAGATAAAGCAATTGTCTGATTGTGTGGAGCAGCTCGCTGCGGAAGTGCGGGGAATTTCCGCCTACCTTGCTCGTTCGCATGCTGTTGAACCAAAGATCCCTACACCTGATGTATTTTTTGGGGATCGATCTAAATTTTTGAGTTTCAAAAATAATTGTAAATGATTTTTTGCCTTGAAGCCTAACTCGTCAGGGAGCTTCGCGCAGCAGGTTAAAATTGTCATCTCTTTGCTGCGTGGCGATCCCCAGGATTGGGCGTTTTCTTTGAAACCAGATGATCCTATTCTGACTAATGTGAACGCATTCTTTCAAGCTTTGGGGTTGTTGTATGTCGAACCTAATGCTATTGATCAGGCTGAAAAGACCCTGTTGGCATTGAACCAGGGTCGAGATTCTGCAGAGTTGTACTGTCAAAAGTTCCGAAAGTGGGCGGTCCTTACTACCTGGAATGATAATGAGTTGGCTGCTCTCTTTCGGAAGGGTTTGTCAGAAGCCGTAAAAGATACTATAGTGGGATTTCCTGTTCCCTCTGGTCTGGACGATTCTATGTCATTAGCCATTCAGGTTGATCGGTGTTTACGTGAACGCAGGATTGCACGAGAGGTGTTGCCACCGGTTGAACAGACGTCTGAACCTATGCAATGTGATAGTTTTGTCTAAGGCGCAACGTCAGGAGTTCAGAAGGCATAATAAGCTGTGTTTTTTCTGTGGAGATGCCTCGCATATTATTTCTGTTTGTCCTAAACGAGAGAAACGCTTTGCACACACGTTTTCTGTTGGTGGTGTTCAACCTAAGTTTCTTCTGGCAATTACTCTGATCTGCTCCCTGTCCACATTTTCCGCCAAGGCTTTTGTGGATTCGGGAGCAGCACTAAACCTAATGGACTTGGATTTTGCTAAACGTTGTGGATTTCCGATGACACCTCTGCAGACGCCTATCCCTTTGAGGGGGATTGATGCTACTCCTTTGGCTAAAAATAAACCTCAGTTTTGGACCCAGGTGGTCATGCGGGTCGCCCCAGACCATCAAGAAAATTGCAGATTTTTGGTGTTGCATGGTCTGCATGATGCGGTTGTTCTGGGGTTTCCCTGGTTGCAAATTCATAATCCAGTTTTGGATTGGAAATCTGTGTCTGTGGTGAGTTGGGGTTGTCGGTGTGCCTTTAGTGAGGCTCCGGTTTTTTCCACCTCTCCTCAGTCGCATGATGTTCCTATTTGGCGGACTTTTATGATGTATTTAGTGAGAATGAGTCTGCGTCCTTGCCTCCTCATAGGAGTTATGCAATTGAACTAAGCCCAGGGTGTAAATTTCCCAAGGGTCGGCTCTTCAATTTATCTGTACCCGAGCACGAGGCTATGCGGTCCTATATTAAGGAGGCGTTGGAGAAGGGTCATATTAGACTATCCTCTTCACCCTTAGGTGCCGGGGTTTTTTTTGTGGCCAAAAAGGATGGTTCTTTAAGGCCTTGTATTGATTATCGTGCCCTCAATAAAATTACTATTAAATACCAGTATGCGTTACCCCTGATTTCGGATCTATTCTCTAGAGTTAGAGGTGCTTGCTGGTTTACCAAGCTTGACCTCAGGGGGGCGTATAATCTTATCCACATTAAGCAGGGGGATGAATGGAAGATGGCGTTTAATACTCCGGAGGGACATTTTGAGTACCTGGTGATGCCTTTTGGGCTCACTAATGCCCCTTCTGTCTTCCAGTGCTTCATGAACGATATTTTCCGAGACTTTGTCGATAAATTTTTGATTATCTATCTGGATGATATTTTGATCTTCTCCAAGGATTGGGATTCTCATGTGGAACATATTCGGACTGTGTTCCGGATCTTGAGGGAGAATTCCCTGTATGTCAAAGGATCGAAATGCCTTTTTGGAGTACAGAGGATTTCATTTTTGGGATTTATTTTGTCTCCGTCAACTATTGAAATGGACCCGGCCAAGGTACAGGCCATTTATGATTGGGTTCAGCCCACTTCTTTGAAGGCCCTCCAGAAGTTTTTGGGTTTTGCTAATTTTTATCGGAAATTTATAGCAAAATTTTCTAGTATTGCCAAGCCATTGACTGATCTGACTAAGAAGGGTGCTGATGTGTTGAATTGGTCTCCGGAGGCGGTTGCTTCCTTTCAGGAGCTGAAGCGAAGATTTACCTCCGCCCCGGTTTTGCGGCAACCTGATGTCTCACTCCCGTTCCAGGTAGAGGTGGATGCTTCTGAGATTGGTGCAGGAGCTGTTTTGTCCCAAAAGGATCCTGTAACATCTAAAATGAATCCCTGTGCTTTCTTTTCCCGAAAGTTCTCTCCATCTGAACGTAACTATGATGTGGGGAATCGGGAACTGTTGGCCATGAAATGGGCATTTGAGGAGTGGAGACATTGGTTGGAGGGAGCTAAACATCAAGTTGTGGTCCTCACTGACCACAAGAATTTGATTTACCTTGAGTCGCCTAAACGCTTGAACCCTAGACAGGCTAGGTGGGCCTTGTTTTTTACACGTTTTGATTTTGGGGTCTCTTTTCTTCCTGGAACTAAGAATGTCAAGGCAGACGCCTTCTCTAGGAGTTTCTTTGCTGATTCTCCTGTGGTGACCAAGCCTGCTACCATCTTAGGCGAAGGGGTAGTTCTTTCTGCCATCTCGCCCGATTTGAGACTTGCTCTGCAAGAGTTCCAGGAGGACAAACCTGAGCGTTGTCCCAGTGGAAAGTTGTATGTTCCTGACCAGTGGAAGAAGAGAGTGATGTCTGAAGTTCATTGCTCTGCATTGGCTGGTCATCCAGGTATTTTTGGTACTAGAGATCTGGTGAGTCGCTCTTTTTGGTGGCCCACCTTGTCTCATGATGTCAGGAATTTTGTGCAGTCCTGTGGGACTTGCTCCCGGTCTAAATCTTGTTCTCGCTCTAGTGGGTTGTTGATGCCTTTGCCGGTCCCCAGGAGGCCATGGACCCATATTTCAATGGATTTCATCTCTGATATGCCGGTCTCTCAAAGAATGACTGTTATTTGGGTGATTTGTGATAGGTTCTCTAAGATGGTTCATCTTGTACCACTCTCTAAGTTGCCATCTTCCTCTGAGTTGGTGCCCCTGTTTTTGCAACAGGTGGTTCGCTTACACGGCATTCCTGAGAACATTGTATCTGACAGAGGAGTTCAGTTTGTGTCTAGATTTTGGAGGACCTTCTGTTCCAAGCTGGGAATTCAGTTGTCCTTCTCCTCTGCTTTTCACCCTCAGACCAATGGGCAGACAGAGAGAACAAACCAGACCTTGGAGTCGTATTTGAGATGTTTTATTTCCGCTGATCAGGATGATTGGGTTTCATTTTTGCCCTTGGCCGAATTTGCTTTAAATAATAGAGCTAGTTCTGCCACTTTGATGTCACCTTTTTGTTGTAACTTTGGGTTTCATCCTTGATTTTCTTCAGGGCAGGTGGAGCCTTCTGCCTGCCCAGGTGTTGACACTGTGGTGGAGAGAATGCACCAGATCTGGGACCAAGTGGTGGATAAGTTATCTCTCTCCCAGGAAAAGGCCCAGCGGTTTTCCAATCGAAATAGGACCATTGGTCCCCAGTTTAAGATTGGTGATATGGTGTGGTTATCATCAAAAAATATTGCTATGAAGGTGGCTTCTCCTAAGTTTAAGCCTAGATTTATTGGACCTTACAAGATTTTGGAGATTATTAATCCGGTCTCTTTTCGTTTGGCTCTTCCTGTCACATTTAAAATCCATAATGTGTTCCATAAGTCCATGTTGAAGAGGTTTGTTGAACCAGTTGTTCCTGGGGTGGCACCTCCAGACCCTGTATTGGTTGAAGGTAACATAGAATATGAGGTAGAGAAAATACTGGATTCCCGTCTGGCTAGACGGAGACTCCAGTATTTGGTTAAGTGGAAGGGTTATGGTCAGGAGGATAATTCCTGGGTCTCTGCCTCTGATATTCATGCCAAAAGATTGGTGCGTGCCTTTCATCGGGCTCACCCTGATCGCCCTGGTGGCGTGGTTGAGGGTTCGGTGACCCCTCCTCAAGGGGGAGGTACTGTTGTGAGTTCATTTTCCCCTTCGTCACTGAGGTCTGGTGAACTCCCTATTCTGGTAAAGGAAGGTAATGAGCCTGATTATCAGGCACCTGAGCCTAATGAGGATGACTGGCTGAGTGGAGTCACAGACTGGATATAAGGCTGCCGACGCCCTTCTGCCCTGCGGGTGATTTCTCTGTGGACTTCTAGGACACCAGTCTGATTCCTGCTCCTCTAAAGCTAAGTTTTCTGCTTTGCCTGTTAGCATTTGTGTTTTGTTTTTTTTTGCCTTGCTTTTCTGGATTCTGCCATTCCCTGCTGGGGTGAGCTGAATCTCCTTTTGCCGGTTGCTCTGTCTTCAGAATATTCCTGAGTACTTACATAGCTTTTTGAAGCCTAGCGTCTTCAGGGCCTTTTTCACTGTCAGTCTGTTGGCTCTTATTTTCATAGGGTTTTTCACGTATTGCAGACAGCAGCCTTCCTGTCCTTTCCTATCTAGTTAGCTTGGGCCCAGTCTATGCTCAGTCTATCTTTCTGTCTGTGTTAGTGTTTTCTTCTTGCTTCACCGTCATTATATGTTGGGGGCTGCCTATTGCTTTGGGGTCTGCTCTGGGGCAGTTTAGATTTCCCCTTTCTTTCTTTAGGCCTATTTAATTCTCCGGCTGTGATCGAGGGGTCTAGGGCATCGTAGGAACCCCCTACGGCTACTGTTAGTTGTTGTGGATAGGATCAGGGGTCTGCAATCCGATAGCTGCCCACCCTCTCTGGTTTTCTGGACTTAGCTAGCATTTCTGTTTTTGCCTCCTACGGTGACTCAATCATAACAGGGCATATAATTTGGTAAGGGTCCGGAAGGGGGATAAATGGAAAACCGCGTTCCTCACGACCGAGGGACTGTTTGAAAATTTAGTCATGCCGTTTGATCTTACCAATGCCCCAGCCATATTTCAGAATTTCATCAACGTGGTATTCTCGGATCTCATTGGTCGTTTTGTTGTCATTTACTTAGACGATATTCTGATATACTCTCCTGACAGTAAATCTCATCTGAATCATGTACGAACCGTTCTCCAAAGACTGAGGGAAAATCATCTGTATGCCAAATTGGAGAAATGTGTTTTTTGTTCAAGAATTGTCTTTTTTGGGTTTAATGGTGTCCTGTGAGGGTTTTCGCATGGACCCCAAGAAGGTGCAGGCCATTGCGGATTGGGTGCAACCCCGAGACCTTAAGGGTCTTCAGCGCTTCTTGGGGTTCGCCAATTATTACCGCAAATTTATTTGGGGGTTTTCACAGGTGGTCAAACCACTCACAGATCTTACATGTAAAGGTGTGGATGTGAGAAACTGGTCCTCGCTCGGAAAAGAGGCCTTTGCGACCCTGAAAAGAAGCTTTATGTCTGCTCCCGTGTTAGTACAGCCAGATCCGTCTAAACCATTCGTCGTGGAAGTGGACGCTTCCGAGGTGGGGGTGGGGGCGGTGTTGTCCCAAGGGCCTACCACTCTAACCAACCTCAGGCCATGTGCTTTATTTTCCAAGAAGTTCTCTGCTGCGGAAAGAAATTACGACGTAGGCAATAGCGAGCTTCTTGCGGTCAAATTGGCGTTTGAAGAATGGAGGCACTTTTTGGAGGGGACCAGTCACCCGGTTACGGTGATCACGGATCACAAAAATTTGTCATACATTGAGTCTGCTAAAAGACTAACGCCCAGACAGGCCCGTTGGTCACTTTTTTATTTCCCATTTTCAGTTTACGATTACATTTTGTCCAGGGTCTAAGAATGTCAAGGCTGACGCCTTATCGCGCAGTTTTCAGCCAGTGTCTCCCCCCGAGCCACCGTCCTCCAGTCTTCACCCTGGGGTTGTGTTAGCAGAGGTCTCGTCTGAATTGGAACGGGAGATTCAGGGGGCCCAGTCGCGGGCTCCAGCGGCCAAGCCGGGGGGTAAGTTGTTTGTCCCAGAGCAACTTCGCCTGAAACTCTTGCAGGAGTTCCACGAATCCAAGCTGAGTGCTCACCCTGGTATTTCAGCCACGCGACTGGCGGTGGCTAGGATCTTTTGGTGGCCTACACTGGGTTCGGACATAAAAAAATTCATTGCTGGTTGTGGGGTCTGCGCTCGTTCCAAAAGCTCTCATAGCTGGCCGGCAGGGGAGCTGATGCCTTTGGCAGTGCCCGAAAGACCATGGACTCACTTACAGTTGTGGCCAAAAGTATTGACACCCTTGCAATTCTGTCAGATAATACTCAGTTTCTTCCTGAAAATGATTGCAAACACATTCTTTGGTATTATCTTCATTTAATTTGTCTTAAATGAAAAAGCACAAAAAGAATTGTCCTAAAGCCAAATTCCACACCAAACATAAAAAAGAGGGTGGACAAAAGTATTGGTACTGTTCAAAAAATCATGTGATGCTTCTCTAATTTGTGTAATTAACAGCACCTGTAACTTACCTGTGGCACCTAACAGGTGTTGGCAATAACTAAATCACACTTGCAGCCAGTTGACATGGATTAAAGTTGACTTAACCTCTGTCCTGTGTCCTTGTGTGTACCACATTGAGCATGGAGAAAAGAAAGAAGACCAAAGAACTGTCAGAGGACTTGAGAAACCAGATTGTGAGGAAGCATGAGCAATCTCAAGGTTACAAGTCCATCTCCAAAGACCTGAATGTTCCTGTGTCTTCCGTGCGCAGTGTCATCAAGAAGTTTAAAGCCCATGGCACTGTGGTTAACCTCCCTAGAAGTGGACGGAAAAGAAAAATTGAAAAGAGATTTCAATGCAAGATTGTGTGGATGTTGGATAAAGAACCTCGACTAACATCCAAACAAGTTCAAGCTGCCCTGCAGTCCGAGGGTACAACAGTGTCAACCCGTACTATCCGTCGGCGTCTGAATGAAAAGGGACTGTATGGTAGGAGACCCAGGAAGACCCCACTTCTTACCCCGAGACATAAAAAAGCCAGGCTGGAGTTTGCCAAAACTTACCTGAAAAAGCCTAAAACGTTTTGGAAGAATGTTCTCTGGTCAGATGAGACAAAAGTAGAGCTTTTTGGGCAAAGGCATCAACATAGAGTTTACAGGAGAAAAAAAAGAGGCATTCAAAGAAAAGAACACGGTCCCTACAGTCAAACATGGCGGAGGTTCCCTGATGTTTTGGGGTTGCTTTGCTGTCTTTGGCACTGGACTGCTTGACCGTGTGCATGGCATTATGAAGTCAGAAGACTACCAACAAATTTTGCAGCATAATGTAGGGCCCAGTGTGAGAAATCTGGGTCTCCCTCAGAGGTCATGGGTCTTCCAGCAGGACAATGACCCAAAACACACTTCAAAAAGCACTAGAAAATGGTTTGAGAGAAAGCACTGGAGACTTCTAAGGTGGCCAGCAATGAGTCCAGACCTGAATCCCATAGAACACCTGTGGAAGGATCTAAAAATGGCAGTTTGGAGAAGGCATCCTTCAAATATTAGGGACCTGGAGCAGTTTACCAAAGAAGAATGGTCTAAAATTCCAGCAGAGCATTGTAAGAAACTCATTGATGGTTACCGAAGCGGTTGGTCGCAGTTATTTTGGCTAAAGGTTGTGCAACCAAGTATTAGGCTGAGGGTGCCAATACTTTTGTCTGGCCCATTTTTTGAGTTTTGTGTGAAATGATCAATGTTTTGCTTCATTCTCTTTTGTGTTTTTTCATTTAAGGCAAATTAAATGAAGATAATACCAAAGAATTTGTGTTTGCAATCATTTTCAGGAAGAAACTGAGTATTATCTGACAGAATTGCAGGGGTGTCAATACTTTTGGCCACAACTGTATCCATGGATTTTGTTACCAATCTCCCTCCATCTAAGGGTAATACGGTGGTATGGGTAGTGGTGGACAGGTTTTCTAAGCAGGCTCATTTAGTACCCCTGTCCGCACTACCGTCAGCTGAGACGTGTCCAGGTTGTTGTGCAGCATGTGATCCGGTTGTATGGGGTATCCCTGAATGTGGTGTCTGATCGTGGTGTGCAGTTTGTGGCTAAGTTTTGGCGTGCTTTCTGCAAAAAATTAGGGCTGTCTCTGTCCTTTTCGTCTCCATACCATCCTGAGAGCAATGGTCAGACGGAACGCACTAACCAGTCCCTGGAACAGATCCTCAGGTGTCTAACCTCTGCTAGACAGAATGACTGGTGCGACGCACTGCTGTTGGCTGAATTTGCCTTCAATAGTCGGGTGAGTCAATCCACGGGTTTGACTCCTTTTTTGATCAATTATGGGTTCAGTCCTCATTTTGGTGAGTTTTCTTGTCTGGACTCGGGGTGTCCCGGGGCTGAGGGCTCTGTTCAGCGATTACAGAATACGTGGACAGAAGTCCAGCGGAGTATATCTAGGTCTCAGGTCAGGTATAAGTTTTTCGCGAACAGGAAACGAACACCAGGGCCCACGTTTCAGGTTGGAGACAAGGTTTGGCTCTCCAGGCAAAACATTAAGTTGAAGGCTCCTTCAGCCAAGTTGGGGCCCAAATTCATTGGCCCATACAAGATTGTGGAAAAAATCAATCCAGTGGCGTACAGGCTGTGCCTTCCACCCTCTTTCAAGATCCCTAACGTCTTCCACAAATCTCTACTGAAACCTTTTAAAACAGTCTGGGGAGACTCCGAGTCCGCTGCTCCTCCTGTTTTGGTCGAGGGGCAGGTGGAGTACGAGGTTGGTCATATCGTAGATTCCAGGTTGGTACGGCAGTCGGTACAGTACCTGGTTCATTGGAAGAGGTATGGACCGGAAGACAGATCCTGAGTACCGGCCCGGTTGATGCATGCTGATCGCCTGGTGCGGTCCAGAGGCCCCTCGTTGAGAGGGGGGTACGGTCATGATCTCAGTGAGGGTTTGACTTGCACATGTGGGGTTAATATCTGGAACCAGTGCTGATGACTGGCATTTCTGGGGTTAAAGGTTGTGATCCCAGTGCAGGCTTACCTGCACACCTGGGGCTTATGATTGTGGCCTTTCCCTGGTTCTGGGAGTTTCTTATAGCCTCAGGACGCTCCCATCCCCATCAGTTATACTTTCGCCCTTGGCATAGTGTGGTGACCCCTGAGTGTGTTTGTGCTGTGTTCTTGTTTATCTGATACTCTGTGTATGACTCGGTCTGTTCTCTGGATACTGCGTGTTGGATTTTGCTTGGTACCTTCTATGTCTGTTTGGTTTTGACCATTGCCTGTCCCCGACTATCCGTTCTGTCTCATCCCTGGTACTTTATTGTTACTGCACGCCGGCGCTGACAGGACCGTGACACTGTCGCTCCCGACTCCGGTCGCTCCTGACCCTCTGCCTTGTTTGTCTTATCCGCACCTGAGCCTCCCCTCTTGGTATCAGCTGTCACAGTATTCGACTCACTTCGGGCCTGCTCCTAACGGTCCCTGTATAGGGGTCAGCACCACCTGGCCAGCTCGCCCCAGGGATCCCAGTACCGTGACCCAGAGGGTCCACTCTTGCTACTCCTTACAGTAAATTAATAAAGGTTATATACAAGGGATAGCGGTTACATAATCATATGAACATTTCCTTTACAACTCAAAGCATTTTCCACAGTAGTTTACTCCAGGGCTTTCTATGTCCACTATTTCTCCTTACTTTACCACACCCCACCTCTAACGCTAGTGTCCTGATTAAAGGGAATCTGTCACCCATTTTTTGGCATATAAGATGCGGCCACCGCCATCAGGGGCTTATCTACAGCATTCTGTAATGCTGTAAATAAGCCCCCGATGTAACCTGAAAGATAAGAAAAAACAGTTATATTATACTCACCCAGGGGCGGTCCAGGGCCTCCCATCTTCTAGCGATGAAGTCCTCTTCTTTGCTTCCTGTCTTGGCTCCTGTGCAGGCGCACTGCTCTGCCCTGTTATGTCAGCTGTTTTATGTCCACTGACATCAAGACCAGGGGTTAGTAATAGAGAGGCGTCTCCATTACTAACCCCATAAGTTTAAGTAAAAACAACACACAGAGCAAAGTCCTTTATTTGAAAAAAAGAGTTCCTGACCCTCTTTTACCCATTTATTGTAAAAATAAAAAATCAAAGTTATACTCACCTGTCCGCCGATAATCCATAATGCTGATATCCCACGACGATCCCCGACTATACTACTTCTGTTTGCATTGCTGATCAATGACATCAGTAATATTATGGCTCATATATCACAAACCAGAGTTTGAAAATAAGCACACTTAGGCATATGACTTTATAGCCATATGTATATATATATGTATAGAAGGAGAAATTTTTTGTGAATTTATTTCTTTTGCAATTTTGTTTGCCATAAAATTTGTACAGATGGTGGTTAACTGATTAGTGGTGACGTCTCATTTGGGAGACATCTTGTTTTATTTTACTGTGTACGTCTTTTTAAAAAAAATATATATTGTAATAAACTTTATTTTAAATGGAACTCTTCTATCTGGAGTTTATTTACTCTAGTTTGTGATATATGATTGGTTTGAAGTGCCATTGATAATTTTTCGTATTTGTGGACAAATTGGATTAATTTAATATTATGGCTCAGTAAGACAGCCAGATCATACTGAGCTGACCATGAGAACGTGACTGTGCATGACCGGTGGTAACCTTAACCCCTTTACTCCCAAGGGTGGTTTGCATGTTAATGACCGGGTCAATTTTTACAATTCTGACCACTGTCCCTTTATGAGATAATAACTCTGGAACGCTTCCATGGATCCCGGTGATTCTGCCACAGTTTTCTCGTGACATATTGTACTTCATAACAGTGGTAAAATTTCTTTGATACGACCTGCGTTAATTTGGGGAAAAAAAACAGAAATTTGGCGAAAATTTAGCAATTTTCCAACTTGCCCTTTTCATGCCCTTAAATCATAGAGATATGTCACACAAAATACTTAATAAGTAACATTTCCCACATGTCTACTTTACAGCAGCACACTTTGAGGGGTCTATATGATAGAAAAGTGACGCCATTTTAAAAACTGCACTCCTCAAGGTGCTCAAAACCACATTCAAGAAGTTTATTAACCCTTCAAGTGCTTCACGGGACATGAACATTTAACTTTTTTTCACAAAAAATTTACTTCAGCTCCAATCTGTTTTAAACCACTGTTTGGGCACATGGCAGAGCTCGGAAGGGAAGGAGCTCCGTTTGACTGTTCAATGCAAAATTGAATGGAATTGAGATCAGATGCCATGTCGCGTTTAGAGAGCCCCTGATGTGCTTAAACAGTGGAAACCCCCAATTCTAACTACAACCCTAACCCCAACACACACGTAACCCTAATCCTAACCATAACCCTAACCACAAATCTAACCCTAACACACCCCTAATCCCAACCCTAACTTTAGCCCCAACCCTAACCCTAATGAGAAAATGGAAATAAATACTTTTTTTTATTTTATTATTTTTCCTTAACTAAGGGTGTGATAAAGGAGGGTTTGATTTAGAATTTATAGCGGGTTTTTATGTTTAGCAGCTGTCACACGTTTCTTATTGCAAAAAAATAGTTTTTGCATCATCACATTTTAAGAGCTATAATTGTTCCATATTTTGGCCCACAAAGTCATGTGAGGGCTTGTTTTTTTTTGCCGGGATAGTTTGTTTTTATTGGTACCATTTTCGGGCACATGACATTCTTTGATCGCTTTTTATTCCGATTTTTGGGAGGCAGAATGAACAAAAACCAGCAATTCATGAACTTCTTTTTTGGGGGGGGGGGGGGCGTTTATACCGTTCCGCGTGTGGTAAAATTGATAAAGCAGTTTTATTCTTCGGGTTAGTATGATGACAGCGATGCCTCATTTGTATCATTTTTTTATGTTTTGGAGCTTTTATACAATAAAACTATTTCATATAAAAAAATAATTATTTTTGTATTGCTCATTGCTTTATTCTGAGAGCTATAATTTTTTTTATCTTTCCTGTGATGGAGCTATATGGCGGCTTATTTTTTGTGGCATAAGATGACATTTTCAGAGGTACAACGTTTATTTATATCCATCTCTTTGATCGCGTTATTCCACTTTTTGTTCAGCGGTATAATGATAAAGCATTGTTTTTTTGCCTTTTTTTTTTTTTTTAAATGGTGTTCACTAAAGGGGTTAACTAGTGGGACAGTTTTATAGGTCGTGTCGTTACGGATGCGGCGATACTAATTATGTGTACTTTTATAGTTTAGATTTTTTTTATTTAAATATTTATTTATTGATGGAATAAATAGTGATTTTTTTTATTTTTTATTTAAAATATTTTTACAATTATTGAAACTTTTTTTATATTTAATTCTTACTTTTACACATTGTCCCACTATGGGACACTCATTTTGTGCAGGCTGATCGCTTCTATAGCATGCAGATCTGTATGCTATAGAAGCTGTCAGCGCTGCAGCTTCTATGCACTAACCTGAGAGACTTCCTGACATGTACTGTGCAAGACAGGAAGTCTCTCAGCTTTGCAGACCATGGCAGTGATCGGGACCCCACATCATGCCGTGGGGTCTCCGATCCAAAAGGCAGAGGGGGTGTCAGAGCTGACAGCCCCTCTACTTGCACCCAGAATGCTGTGATAATGTTTGATCGCAGTGTTCCAGGGGTTAACCCCTTCATGACCCAGCCTATTTTGACCTTAATGACCTGGCCATTTTTTGCAATTCTGACCAGTGTCCCTTTATGAGGTAATAACTCTGGAACGCTTCAACGCATCTTAGCGATTCTGAGATTGTTTTTTTCGTGACATATTGGGCTTCATGTTAGT
The DNA here is from genome assembly GCF_039654945.1 of Dendrobates tinctorius. Taxonomy (NCBI): domain Eukaryota; kingdom Metazoa; phylum Chordata; class Amphibia; order Anura; family Dendrobatidae; genus Dendrobates; species Dendrobates tinctorius. Next base: position 42,905,995 of record NW_027361684.1, read on the forward strand.
GGTAAACTTAGGTCGATAATTTTTGCGTTTATTTGTGAAAGAAACAGAAATTTGGAGAAAATTTAGAAAATTTCGCAATTTTCAAATTTTGAATTTTTATTCTGTTAAACCAGAGAGTGATGTGACACAAAATAGTTACTAAATAACATTTCCCACATGTCTACTTTACATCAGCACAATTTTGGAAACAATTTTTTTTTTTGTTAGGAAGTTATAAGGGTTAAAAGTTGACCAGCGATTTCTCATTTTTACAACAATATTTACAAAACCATTTTTTTTAGGGTCCACCTCACATTTGAAGTCACTTTGAGGGGTCTATATGGCAGAAAATACCCAAAAGTGACACCATTCAAAAAACTGCACCCCTCAAGCTACTCAAAACTACATTCTAGGAGATTATTAACCCTTCAGGTGCTTCACAGGAACTAAAGCAACGTGGAAGGAAAAAATGGACATTTTATTTTTTGCACCACAAATTTTCTTTTATCATTAATTTTTTTCATTTTCACACGGGCTACAGGATAAAATGGATCCTAAAATTTGTTGGGCAATTTCTCCTGAGTACACCGATACCTCATATGTGGTCATAAACCACTGTTTGGGGGCACGGCAGGGCTCGGAAGGGAAGGAGCACATTTGACTTTTTGAATGGAAAATATGCTGGAATATTTAGCGCTTGCCATGTCGCGTTTGGAGAGTCGCTGTGCGCCTAAGCACTGGAGCTTCCCCACAAGTGACCCCATTTTGGAAACTAGACCCCCCAAGAAACTTATCTAGATGCATAGTGATCACTTTGAACCCCCAGGTGCTTCACAAATTGATCTGTAAAAAAAAAGTACTTTTTTTTTCACAAAAATTATCTTTTAGCCTCGGTTTTTTCATTTTCACGTGGGCAACAGATTAAAATGGATCCTAAAATTTGTTGGACAATTTCTCCTGAGTACACCAATACCTCATATGTGGTCATAAACCACTGTTTGGGTGCACGGCAGGGCCCGGAAGGGAAGGAGCACCATTTGACTTTTTGAATGGAAAATTCCCCACAAGTGATACCATTTTGGAAACTAGACCCCTTAAGGAACTTATCTAGATGTGTAGGGAGCACTTTGAACCCCCAAGTGCTTCACAAAAGTTTATAACGTAGAGCAGTGAAAATAAAAAAATCATTTTTTTCCTCAAAAATGATTTTTTAGCACGCTATTCTTTATTTTCACAAGGGCAACAGGAGAAATTGGACCACAAAAGTTGTTGTCCAGTTTGTCCTGAGTACGCTGGTACCCCATATGTGGGGGGGAACCACTGTTTGGGCGCACGGCAGGGCTCAGAAGGGAAGGAGCGCCATTTGACTTTTTGAAATGAAAATTAGCTCCAATCGTTAGCGGACACCATGTCGTGTTTGGAGAGCCCCTGTGTGCCTAAACTTTGGAGCTCCCCCACAAATGACCCCATTATGGAAACTAGACCCCCTAAGGAACTTATCTAGATGCATAGTGAGCACTTTGAACCCCCAGGTGCTTCACAGAAGTTTATAACGTAGAGCCGTGAAAATAAATAATATTTTTTTTTCTTAAAAAAATATTTTTAGTCCGCAATTTTTTATTTTCACAGGGGTACCAGGATAAATTGGACCCCAAAAGTTGTTGTACAGTTAGTCCTGAGTACACTGGTACCCCATATGTGGGGGGGGACCACTGTTTGGGCACACGTCGGGGCTCAGCAGGGAGGTAGTGACATTTTGAAATGCTGACTTTGATGGCATGGTCTGAGGGTGTCATGTTACATTTGCAGAGCCCCTGTGTGCCTAAACAGTAGAAACCCCCTGCATGTGACCTCATTTTGGAAACTAGACCCCCCAAGGAACTTATCTAGATGTGTGGTGAGCACCTTGAACCCCCAAGTGCTTCACAGAAGTTTATAACGCAGAGCCGTGAAAATAAAAAATCATTTTTTTTCCTCAAAAAAAAAAAGATTTTTAGCCCGCAATTTTTTTTCATTAGAGTAACAGGATGAATTGGACCCCAAAAGTTGTTGTACAGTTTGTCCTGAGTACGCTGATACCCCATATGTGGGGGGAAACCACTGCATGGGCACACGTCAGGGCTCGGAAGTGAAGTAGTGACGTTTTGAAATGCAGACTTTGATGGAATAGTCTGCGGTCGTCATTATGTTTGCAGAGCCCCTGATGTGCCTAAACAGTGGAAACCCCCCACAAGTGACCCCATTTTGGAAACTAGACCTTCCAAGGAACGTATGTAAGATGTGTTGTGAGCACTTTGAACCCCCAAGTGCTTCACAGAAGTTTATAATGCAGAGACGTGAAAATGAAAAAAAATCATTTTTTTCCACAAAAATAATTTTTTAGCCCCCAATTTTTTATTTTCCCAAGGGTAACACGAGAAATTAGTCCCCAAAAGTTGTTGTGCAATTTTTCCTGAGTACGCTGATACCCCATATGTTGGGGTAAACCACTGTTTGGGCACATGTCAGGGCTTGGAAGGGAGGGAGCACCGTTTGACTTTTTGAACGCAAAATTGGCTGGAATCAATGGTTGCACCATGTCGCGTTTGGAGACCCCCTGATGTGCCTAAACAGTGGAAACCCCTCAATTCTCTCTCCAACCCAAACCCCAACACACCCCTAACCACAGCCCTAACCCTAACACATTCCTAACCACAAGCCTAACCCTAATTCCAACGCTAACCCTAATTCCAACCCTAACCCTAATTCTAACCCTAATTCCAACCCTAACCCTAATTCCAACCCTAACCCTCTTTCCAACCCTAACCCTCTTTCCAACCCTAACCCTCTTTCCAACCCTAACCCTCTTTCCAACCCTAACCCTCTTTCCAACCCTAACCCTCTTTTCAACCCTAACCCTAATGGAAAAATAAAAATAAAAATATTTTCTTTACTTTATTAGTTGTGCCTACCTATGGGGGTGATAATCGGGGGGTTTATTTACTTTTTCTTTCATTTTGATCACTGTGAGAGTGATCAAAATGAAAGAATGGAATCTGCAGCCGGCAGATTCGGGCGGGTGCACTGCGCATGCGCCCGCCATTTTCCAAAATGGCGGCGCCCATGAACCGGACCCGCCGGACACCGGGAGCGACAGGGGGACTTAGATGGTGCCGGGGGAGGTGAGAGGGGGTGAGGGGGTTATCGGAAGCTGGCGGGGAGCGGAGGGAATGGGAGGGGGGCAGATGATGACAGCGGCGGCAGATCGCCGCTGTCATTCAGTTGCGGGGGGGGCGATCGCCGGTGGGGGGGGTGGAATCGGTGTCTCCAGCCATGTCCGATGCTACTGCAGCATCGGCCATGGCTGGATTGTAATATTTCATCAATTTTCATTGATGAAATATTACTATCGCTCTGATTGGCTGTTTCACTTTTAACAGCCAATCAGAGCGATCGTAGCCATGTGGGGGCGAAGCCACGCCCCCTGTGGCGAAGAACAAAGCCCCCTGTATCTGCGGGTCGGGTGACCTTTCAGTGACCTAGGTCACCTGACCCGCAGGGGGGCTTTAAAGTCATGACGCCACATAGGCGTCATGGGTCGTTCTGGCACGACTTTTCATGACGCCTACGTGGCGTCAAAGGTCGTGAAGGGGTTAAAGTGCCGGAAGCGGTCTGTGACCGCTCCTGGCACATAGTGCCGGGTGTCAGCTGTGAGAATCAACTGACACCCGGCCGCGATCAGCCGCGCTCTCCCCGTGAGCGTGGCTGATCGCGTATGACGTACTATCCCGTCCATGGGCAATAAGGCCCAAGTCACATGGACGGAATAGTACATCATATGTCGGAAAGGGGTTAATGATGTTACCTGCAGTCATACGCAGGCACATTCTCATGCTCAGCTCAGTGTGAGCTGTTTGCTGGGTTGAGTGGAAACATTTGTCACCGTTCAGCAATGCAATCAGACGTAGCAGGGTTGGGGATCATTGTGAGACATCAGCATTATGGATTATCAGCGGAGAGGCAAGTATAAATTTGATTTTTATTTTTACATGAAGAAATGGCTAAAAGAGGGTTATTGTGGGGGAGTGTTTTGTTTAATTAAAGGACTTTTTTCTGTGTGTCTTTTTTACTTTTGATTACAGGGATTGTAATGGGGGCATCTGATAGACACCTCTCAGTTACTAACCCCCCTGGGTTTGGTGTCAGCAAACAAAAAACAGCTGAAATAAACCTCAAAATATTACCCCACTTGCCAACGCACCAGGGCAAGTGGGAAGAGCCGGGCAAAGCATCAGAACTGGCGCATCTAATGGATGCACCTTTTCTGGGGTGGCTGGTAGATACTATTTTTAGGCTGGGGAGGACCAATATCCATGGCCCCTTCCTAGACTGAAAATAACAGGCCCAGCTGTCTGCTTTAGCTTGACTGGAGATCAAAAATGGGGGAATCCCAGTTTTTTTTAATTTATTTTAAATTGTGTGGGCACTCCTCTATTTTTGATAAACAGCGAAGATAAAGCTGAAAGCTGAGGGCTGCAGCCTGTAGCTGTCAGCTTTACCTGCGCTGGTTATCAATAATAGAGGAGTCCCCACTTTTTGTACCTTTTTTTTACATGGCTAGTCACAGCCATGCCAATACTTGACATGACTGATGGCTCCGGAAGTGTCCATAGTCTAAAAACATGTTGACTGGTTGCGCTGTAGCTTTTCAACAAGCTTTATTAGACTAGCAAACCCGAACAAAAAAACACATACAGTAAAAAGTCTGTGTTCCGGTACGGGTTCGGATTTGCTCACCCCTAATGATGACTGCAATACATTAATAGTATTAAAAATCGCAGGCAGGGGGGTCATGACTGAACCCACCCGCCACTATATTTGGAGAAAGCAGCCCTGTGCTGCCCCCTATCATCCAGACAATTACACAATTGGCCAATGATTAACGGAGGAGACTCTGACCATTTCCACTTTGGGTTATTGGGAAATTAATAGTGAGCGTATGGTATACACACCTCCGATTCAAAGCATGGAATACAGTGGGGCAAAAAAGTATTTAGTCAGTCAGCAATAGTGCAAGTTCCACCACTTAAAAAGATGAGAGGCGTCTGTAATTTACATCATAGGTAGACCTCAACTATGGGAGACAAACTGAGAAAAAAAAAATCCAGAAAATCACATTGTCTGTTTTTTTTTCATTTTATTTGCATATTATGGTGGAAAATAAGTATTTGGTCAGAAACAAAATTTCATCTCAATACTTTGTGATATATCCTTTGTTGGCAATGACAGAGGTCAAACGTTTTCTGTAAGTCTTCACAAGGTTGCCACACACTATTGTTGGTATGTTGGCCCATTCCTCCATGCAGATCTCCTCTAGAGCAGTGATGTTTTTGGCTTTTCGCTTGGCAACACGGACTTTCAACTCCCTCCAAAGGTTTTCTATAGGGTTGAGATCTGGAGACTGGCTAGGCCACTCCAGGACCTTGAATTGCTTCTTACGAAGCCACTCCTTCGTTGCCCTGGCGGTGTGCTTTGGATCATTGTCATGTTGAAAGACCCAGCCACGTTTCATATTCAATGCCCTTGCTGATGGAAGGAGGTTTGCACTCAAAATCTCACGATACATGGCCCCATTCATTCTTTCATGTACCCGGATCAGTTGTCCTGGCCCCTTTGCAGAGAAACAGCCCCAAAGCATGATGTTTCCACCACCATGCTTTACAGTAGGTATGGTGTTTGATGGATGCAACTCAGTACTCTTTTTCCTCCAAACACGACTAGTTGTGTTTCTACCAAACAGTTCCAGTTTGGTTTCATCAGACCATAGGACATTCTCCCAAAACTCCTCTGGATCATCCAAATGCTCTCTAGCAAACTTCAGACGGGCCCGGACATGTACAGGCTTAAGCAGTGGGACACGTCTGGCACTGCAGGATCTGAGTCCATGGTGGCGTAGTGTGATACTTATGGTAGGCCTTGTTACATTGGTCCCAGCTCTCTGCAGTTCATTCACTAGGTCCCCCCGCGTGGTTCTGGGATATTTGCTCACCGTTCTTGTGATCATTCTGACCCCACGGGGTGGGATTTTGCGTGGAGCACCAGATCGAGGGATATTATCAGTGGTCTTGTATGTCTTCCATTTTCTAATTATTGCTCCCACAGTTGATTTCTTCACTCCAAGCTGGTTGGCTATTGCAGATTCAGTCTTCCCAGCCTGGTGCAGGGCTACAATTTTGTTTCTGGTGTCCTTTGACAGCTCTTTGGTCTTCACCATAGTGGAGTTTGGAGTCAGACTGTTTGAGGGTGTGCACAGGTGTCTTTTTTATACTGATAAGTTTTAACAGGTGCCATTACTACAGGTAATGAGTGGAGGAAAGAGGAGACTCTTAAAGAAGAAGTTACAGGTCTGTGAGAGCCAGAAATCTTGATTGCTTGTTTCTGACCAAATACTTATTTTCCACCATAATATGCAAATAAAATGAAAAAAAAAACAGACAATGTGATTTTCTGGATTTTCTTTTCTCAGTTTGTCTCCCATAGTTGAGGTCTACCTATGATGTAAATTACAGACGCCTCTCATCTTTTTAAGTGGTGGAACTTGCACTATTGCTGACTGACTAAATACTTTTTTGCCCCACTGTATATGTATTCACCCCAATACAGTCACTGAAAGCTTCACAATAACTCAAGTACTACATGCTGCCACCATCAGTCGTTTTTTTTATACAGACTCACTGGAGGCCTGCTTCTAGCGTTTGGCTTCGAGGTGTGGTTTACAGAAAAAAAGGAGCAGAACTATAACATTTTTTATTTAATCCAGAATGATAGGCAGTATTTACCGTATATACTCGTGTATAAGCCGAGATTTTCAGCCCATTTTTTGGGGCTGAAAGTCCCCCTCTCGGCTTATACACGAGTCATATACCGGGGGGGGGGATTCGGCGGGGGAGGGGGAGCGGGGGTGTCAGATCATACTCACCCTTCTCTGCAGCTCCCCTGCTTGTTGTATGTTGTCGGCGCTGCTCTCTTCCTGCTTCAGCTGTCAAATGGTACCCGCTCATTAAATATGCGCATATTTAATGAGCGGGTACCACGTGACCGCCGAACCAGGAAGAGAGCAGAGCAGACAACATGGAACAACAAGCAGGGGAGCTGCAGAGGCAAGCGCCAGGACCCGGTGAGTATGAACGCGGGGGGTTGGGAGGCATATTCACCTGTCCCTGCGCTCTGCTGTCTTGCGTCCTCTGCAGTGACATTCAGGTCAGAGAGCGCTATCGCTCTCTGCCTGCACAGTCACTGCAGAGCGCAACGCTGATGAACAGGGGGCAGCGACTGAGGTGAGCATACAGGTTTTTGTTTTTATTTGCAAGGGAGGCAGCGGCAGCAGCAACATGATGGGGCCACTCACTGTGCAGAAAAGCTGGGGCCACTCACTGTGCAGAAAAGCTGGGGCCACTCACTGTGCAGAAAAGCTGGGGCCACTCACTGTGCACATAAGCTGGGGCCACTCACTGTGCAGATAACTGGGGCCACTCACTGTGCAGCAAAGCTGGGGCCACTCACTGTGCAGCAAAGCTGAGGCCACTCACTGTGCAGATAACTGGGGCCACTCACTGTGCAGCAAAGCTGGGGCCACTCACTGTGCAGCAAAGCTGAGGCCACTCACTGTGCAGATAACTAGGGCCACTCACTGTGCATCAAAGTTGGGGCCACTCACTGTGCATCATAACTGGGGCCACTCACTGTGCATCATAACTGGGGCCACTCACTGTGCAGATAACTGGGGCCACTCACTGTGCAGAAAAGTTGGGGCCACTCACTGTGCAGAAAAGCTGGGGCCACTCACTGTGCATCATAACTGGGGCCACTCACTGTGCATCATAACTGGGGCCACTCACTGTGCAGATAACTGGGGCCACTCACTGTGCAGATAACTGGGGCCACTCACTGTGCAGATAACTGGGGCCACTCACTGTGCAGATAACTGGGGCCACTCACTGTGCAGCAAAGCTGGGGCCACTCACTGTGCAGATAACTGGGGCCACTCACTGTGCAGCAAAGCTGGGGCCACTCACTGTGCATGTGCATAACTGGGGCCACTCACTGTGCAGATAACTAGGGCCACTCACTGTGCATCAAAGTTGGGGCCACTCACTGTGCATCATAACTGGGGCCACTCACTGTGCATCATAACTGGGGCCACTCACTGTGCAGATAACTGGGGCCACTCACTGTGCAGAAAAGCTGGGGCCACTCACTGTGCAGAAAAGCTGGGGCCACTCACTGTGCAGAAAAGCTGGGGCCACTCACTGTGCAGAAAAGCTGGGGCCACTCACTGTGCATCATAACTGGGGCCACTCACTGTGCATCATAACTGGGGCCACTCACTGTGCAGCAAAGTTGGGGCCACTCACTGTGCATCATAACTGGGGCCACTCACTGTGCATCATAACTGGGGCCACTCACTGTGCATCATAACTGGGGCCACTCACTGCAGATAACTGAGGCCACTCACTGTGCACCCTCGGCTTATACACGAGTCAATAAGTTTTCCCATTTTTTGTGGCAAAAATAGGGGGGTCGGCTTATACTCGGATCGGCTTATACTCGAGTATATACGGTATATAAAATATACAAAAGATTTTACAAAGGGGACAAAACAATACAGCATATACGTAAAATAAGAGGATAAACAAAAGAATGTTGCTAAACCTGTCATCACAGCAATGACTTCAGATTTATGGAGGGAGGCGCTCCAGCACCCATAGTGGACTGTACCTCCAAGTACTGACAATGCCCAAAAGTTGGCATTTGCCTTTTATTACCTCCTAATTTACACCCACACAACTCCCCTTGATGACTCCTACCAGGGCTGGACCTGGGATGCTGCTTCAGTTTCCAAAAATTATGAGATTCCCTACATTGAAGATAATTTTGGTCTGGAGAGTCGCAGGTGCTCAATATTGATGTCATATTTTATTATCACGATTTTATCTTTACATAGAGACCAAATATAACAGGTGTAAACTCGTCTATTTGACCCGTATTCAATTGAAAGGATTCTGGTCATCGCTCAGTGATGTGAAACCATACTTTGCATTTGCCACTTCATCACGTTTCCCAAAATATGATTTTGATGCAAACCTCCCTTCTTAATTTCTAGTAAGCAGACAAAGATATTCTAGATCTTTACGTTTTTCAAACTCTTGTCTCTGTCGTAAATCTGCTCCACATTCTTGAAGCAGGGCCTCACATCTGTTAGTCATTGGGAGTTTCCTTGATTACCCAATTCCAAAAGAGGGGGTCAGCTGCATAGAGTGAAATTTGAAGACAGTCTGCAGAGAGCAAGTTATTTTCTCTCATCTTTTTTCATAGATTTTAATTTTCTTCAGGACAAACAGGATAACAATTTTTATGAGAGCGCTTTTTTAAGGGTAGGATCAATGCTTTCCGTGAAAAAATGGCCAGCATACAGACAGCACTCAAACTAATATTATTCAATGGGGCAGTGCAGATGAGCGATTTTTTTTAACAGACCAAATCTGTGCTTGAAAAATATCACACCATGCAATTGTTTATTCCGTGTGTCAGATGAGACTCGCTCATTCAAGTCTATGATTGCGCCCAAAAAATTATCAGATACGGATATATTGCAATTCTATAACATTGGAAATTGTATCTAGTCTGGTACATTTTTAATAACATCTGGTGTACAAAAACAGATGCCATATAGATGACACATGAGAATACAATCAGCCAACTTTTCTCGATGAAACTAGGAAAATGTTTTAAATATTTGTGTGAACCCAGTCTGAGGCCTCATTCACACGTTCAGTATTTGGTCAGTATTTGTAAGTCAGGAGTGGGTTAAAAATACAGAAGTGGTGATGTGTTTCTATTATACTTGTTCCACTCCTGGTTTTGGATTACAAATACTGATGTAAAATACTGACCACATATTGAATGTGGCCTAAATGTGATTTGGATTTTATGAGGGCAAATTTCTGCCACAAGGAGCACCCATATAACAAATTGATGGATGCTGGTTTAACATTCTCAGGCTGTGGTCACACCATCAGTATTTAGAAACAGGAAAGATGTATATCTTTGTACCGTGTTAGCCAGTAGATAGAAAAATATTCAGGATTGAGAGTCCTCAGTGGTTGATACCTTTTAATGGCTAACTGAAAAGATGGTAACAAATTGCAAGCTTTCGAGACTACTCAGGTCTCTTCATCAGGCATTGACTAATACAAAATCTGAAGAGTCACATATTTATGCACATGCAATATGTTACCATCTTTTCAGTTAGCCATTAAAAAGGTATCAACCACTGAGGACTCTCAATTCTGTATATTTTTCCATCAGTATTTAGTCAGTATTTCACATCAGTAATTGTCAAAACCAAGAGTGGGTAAAAAATGCAGAAGCGGTGACATGTTTCTGTTATACTTTTTCTTTGACTGTTCCACTCCTGGTTTTGACGCACAAATACTGATGTCGTGAAATACTGACCAAATACTGATAGTGCGACCACAGCCTAAATCTGATTGTTCAGTTCCCGTACAATTTGTGAATTATCAGCAGCACCCTGTTTACAAGATGATGTTGTAGATGATCAGCGGTGGAGCGGTGGATGGCTGCCAGCTATAATGCCATGTCTATGTACCTATTTGCTGCTATTGTAGTAGTGGTGTCTGTTACGTTATACTTAAACTTCCACAGTGACCCAATAACATTTTAAAGAAGCAGCCAATCTAGAATTTGATTGCTACACTAAGATTAGTTAACATATTATGATAAAAAAAGAAACACAACAAACACATGATAAACTTTAAGCAAGAGCATATAATTGCAAAATCACAAGTTCACTTTCACAGTGAAAATATGAAAAAATCGGGTCAATGTTAACACTTGGTGTATACTGTATAGAGCATAAACACTGAACATTGGCTCACAGAGCTCACACGGACATTGGGATCTTTGCAACTGTCCACGTTTCCGTGACAGAACCAATAAAGATAAAGTACAAAGTACCCTAATAAAAGCAGTCACTAATAACATCCACAAACATAGACAGTAAAAGTTAGACAACCTGAAATCTCAGACTGGAGTCAGGTTATCATATTCTTCAGAGAACCATCGTTCAGTGGACGGTAATCCTCAAAAGTCCCGCATACATACAGCTTCGTATCTTAAACTGGTCTTTTCTGCTATTTATTAAACCACCCTTGATAGATGTGTATTTCTGGATCCTTCAATTCCAGTCCAATATGGGATTTAAACATGGGGAATAAAATTCATCTTAGGAAAGCCAAGGAAAGGTTTTAGGGGAAGTGAACATTTTACCTGTAAAAATGTGCACACCCTATGCGCTGTTTGCTCCAAATTATTACAATGTCGGCCGTGCGGTCCATGATCACAGGTTTATACTAAAGATTATTAGGCACACGGCAGATAAACCCAGCAATCGTGAGTCTCACACCAATGGGCTTTATGTGCACTCTGCACAAATTCAACTATACAGCACTAGAAATTTTCACTGAGTTTTTCCCCCCAAGACCGGACACGAGCAGTGAAACAAGAAACCGGCACCATAGAAAGCTAAAGAATCCAGAGGTATGAATTTCTTCATTTTTTAACCCGTGAAGAAAAAAAAAGATCCCAAGGGCTGGAGAAGAACATTTCATTACCATGTCCAATACCACCATGACCAATCTTCATATGTTGGATATGTTGGATAAAGCCGAACGTCATTAGTAAACGTAGCAGGGGACAGACTGGGGAACATGCCATGCTGATTTAGAAGAAGCCTTCTCCACTCTCTCCTTGTGTCACTGCTTGCATTGCCTGCTCTGGCATCAGGGATGGGTCGGTGAGAATGGAAGTTGAAGTACTGAGCTGACATAATGAACTTAGTACCGCTAGATTAAGAGAAACAAGAGAAAAATACAGGTCATATAGGTTATAAATCATCTTCATAGACAGAAAATATTTTGTAATTGCTCTAAGTATTCTCTTCCAAGAGCTTCAATCCTCATTTTCATCTACCCGTACATCATAGAGAGCTGTGGATCAAACAAACTCACTTGACCAACAGCTATCACTTCCGCCTCCCTCTATCTATGAACATTCGGATAGACCAGGTCTGCACAACATATGGTCAGCATGCGGCCAGTCAAAGGGTTTGTTGCTGAAACCAAGAGCTCCATTCTTCCTATATTCAAATATATTTGTGTCTTTCAGATTCGAATACATTTGAACACTTGAGTTCTAGCTCGTCAGCCCGAGCATGCTGCTGACCTCATCACATTCCTGCTGTCACCACAGTCATACAGCCACGCTGGGCAAAGGTAAGTGCTGTATGGAGGAGGTGAAGATTAAATGTCATGAAGATGCCTGGGAAAGGGGAGGTGTAAATGTTAGAGCACATTATGGGGCAATGGGGGGAGGGGATGTGAAAGGGGACACCATATAGCGAGGGGCAGTGTGGTGAGGGGACTTTATGCAGAGAGGCAATGTGGGGGAATATTATGTAAAGAGGCAGTGTGGGGGGATATTATTGAATGGGGCAGTTTGGGAGGATATTTTGGAGAGGGACAATGTGTCGGGGTATTATGGAGAAGGACAGTGTGGGGTGGACACTATAGACAGGAGCTCTGTGGTGGGACATTATGAAGAGGGGCAGTGTAAGGAAATATACTGCAACGAAGAGAGGCAGTGTGGGGTGGATATTTTGTGCAGGAAGCACAGTGAGGGACATTTATTTATCTAGGGGCGCTGCATGGGAGATATGTTTATTTGTCTGGGAATGACTCAGAGAAGATGTCATCTATAAGATACCTGGATTTGTGACTACACCTCATCATTATTCTGGTTCCTGCTCAGTCAGTGTCTCAAAATGATTGATGACAACTCCCAGTATCGCCTTACCATTGTCAAGGACATACTGAGAATTGTAGGTTCATGCAATGCAATTATACTATATATAGGACTAACCTGACATTAGAATTGATCTCTGTACTAAGGTACTAAGCTTTGTGCTATATACATGTACTAACAGTGGCTCTGGCGCTGCATTCATGCACTGAGAGTGATTGTGGCACTGAATGCATGTACTGAAGGTGGTTCTGGTGCTGCATTCACATACTGATGGTGGTTATCATGCTGCATTCATGCACTGACAGTGGTTCTGATGCTGCATTTATGTACTGACAGTGGTTCTGATGCAGCATTCATGTACGGACGGTAGATGTAATGCTGCATTAATGTACTGATGGTGATTCTGGCCCCACCCTGATGTGCGGATGGTGGTACTGATCTTGTAATCCGTAACTTTGAGATTTTGATGATAATTTGTTGCGTTTCTGCTCCAAAAACTCAGTTTAAGTTATCATGTGTTCACACTGATTTTTTTGAAGCAGAAACTTCCCAATTCCTCCTCAAATATTCAAAACTTGGTTATGATTATTTATTAATGTACTAATGGTAGTTCTGTTGATGTATTCATGTGAGTACCATTTTAAAAAAAATTGTGACCCTTGGAATTGGTTCAGTATGACAATATGGCGCTTGGACCAAAAAATGTTGTACATCCCTGGGCTAGACCAATAATTCATTTGTTTTAGTTTGGGAGAAAGAAGAAAGTTGCTGCCAGAGATATTTGGGGTGTTTGACATCTAATCCCAGATCCTATGAATTCAACTTCCCCATCCTTCTCTTTCCCTATATGTTCTATCAACGGAGCTTTAGAAAGACCCCATACACACATGCCTCTTGGTCAGTTGGCTCTACTAAAATAAGTAGGTTCAATTGACTTTAATCTAATGTGTATGGTAGACTTAAAACCACAATTGGCTATTTTTGACCACCTGCCATATTTGAAAGTGGCTCCCAAGCTAGGAGAGGGTGGGGACCCCTTGGTGTGAAGCATGGAGATAGATGAAAGCAATTGTAGTCCCCACCTGACACGCTCATGGCTCTGACATGTTCATGGTCTCTTACAATAATTATATAACACGATGGGAACACTTCAGGTGCAGAAGTCATATAATAGTGCTTTCCACACTCACTTGGTCGTAGTGCGGGCAGAGAGCAGTGTTGGTCCAGCCAATCCAGTGATGTCTCTCTTAAATCTGCCATACTTGCTGTAGAAACCATACGGTTGAAAGACTCAAATAGGGGACGGATGAGGATGCTGAACTGAGACCAGATAAGGAAAGCAGCAGGATTTTTTTTCCTCTTTACATTACATAGAAACCTAAAACATCTATACTTGTCACATACACTACCATTCAAAAGTTTGTGTTTTCCATGAAAACTCATACTTTTATTAATCAAATGAGTTGCCAAATGAATTTAAAATCTAGTCCAGACATTGACAAGGTTCAAAAAAAAAGATTTTTATTTGAAATAATAATTTTCTCCTTCAAGCTTTGCTTTCGTCAAAGAATGCTCCCTTTGCAGCAATTACAGCATTGCAGACCTTTGACATTCTAGCAGTTAATTTGCTGAGGTAATCTGGAGAAATTTTACCCCATGCTTCCAGAAGCCCCTCCTACAAGTTGGTTTGGCTTGATAGGCACTTTTTGCGTACCATCCTGTCAAGCTGCTCCCACAACAGCTCAATGGGGTTGCGATCTGGTGACTGCGCTGGTCACTCCATTACAGATAGAATACCAGCTGCCTGCTTCTTCCCTAAATAGTTCTTGCATAATTTGGAGGTGTGATTTGGGTTATTGTCCTGTTGTAGGATGAAATTGGCTCCAATCAAGCGCTGTCCACAGGGTATGGCATGGCGTTGCAAAATGGAGTGATATCCTTCCTTATTCAAATCCCTTTTACCTTGTACAAATCTCCCACTTTACCAGCACCAAAGCAACCCCAGACCATCACATTACCTCCACCATACTTGACAGATGGGGTCAGGCACTCTTCCAGCATCTTTTCAGTTGTTCTGCATCTCACAAATGTTCTTCTGTGTGATCCAAACACCTCAAACTTGGATTCGTCTGTCCATAACACTTTTTTCCCCATCTTTCTCTGTCCAATGTCTGTGTTTATTTGCCTATATTAATCTTTTCCTTTTATTAGCCAGTCAGATATGGCTTTTTCTTTGCCACTTTGCCCTGAAAGCCAGCATCCCGGAGTCGCCTCTTCACTGTAGATGTTGACACTTGCGTTTTGTGTGTACTATTTAATGAAGCTGCCAGTTGAGGACCTGTGAGGTGTCGATTTATCAAACTACAGACTCTAATGTACTTGTCTTGTTGCTCAGTTGTGCAGCTGGGCCTCCCATTTCTCTTTCTACTCTGGTAAGAGCCTGTTTGTGCTCACCTCTGAAGGGAGTTGTACACACCGTTGTAGGAAATCTTCAGTTTCTTGGCAATTTCTCACATGGAATAACCTTAATTTCTAAGAACAAGAATAGACTGTCGAGTTTCACATGACAGTTCATTTTTTTTGGCCATTTTGAGAGTTTAATGGAACCAACAAATGTAATGTTCCAGATTCTCAACTAGCTCAAAGGAAGGTCAGGTTTATAGCTTCTCTAATCAAACTGTTTTCAGCTGTGCTAACATACTTTCACAAGGGTTTTCAATGGTATTCTAGCCATCCATTAGCCTTCTTGCACAGTTAGCAAACACAAAGTACCATAAGAACACTGGAAAGATGGTTGTTGGAAATGGGCCTCTATACACCTATAAAGATATTGCATTACAAACCAGACGTTTGCAGCTAGAATAGTCATTTACCACATTAACAATGTATAGAGTGTATTTCTGAATCATTTAATATTTGCTTCATTTGAAAAAACTGTGCTTTTCTTTAAAAAATAATGAAATTTCTAAGTGACCCTAAATTTTTGAGCAAAACCAAAACCTATTGTAAGTGCTGCAGCATATGATTTTCATTTATAATTGGAGCTATATATTAGTAAATCACCTATTGGATTTATTTATAATGCAGTCATTCATTCGTTATGTTGATTTATATTGATAGTCATATTTGGCTTCAAATATTGCTCTGTACAATAGATAGGTCTGACCATCTAAAATGTCCATAAATACATAGAAAAACCTGCTCAATGCAGGATTCACTAAACCATCTCAGACAAATGTCTTTCCAGCCTCTGTTTGAAGACTTCCATTGGAGGAGAACTCACCACCTCATGGCAGCCTGTTCCACTCGTTGATCACCCTCACTGTCAAAAAGTTTTTTCTGGCAACTAATCTGTATCTTCTCCCTTTCAGTTTCATTCCATTGCTTCTCGTGTTTCCATGTGCAAATGAGAATAAAGATGATCCCTCTACACTGTGACAGCCCTTCAGATATCGTAGGACATACTGTAGTTTGCAGTTCACTCACCATCCTGGTAGCTCTTCTCTGAACGTGCTCCAGTCTTTCAATGTCTTTTTTAAAATGTGGTGCCCAGAACTGGACACAGTACTCCAGGTACGGTCTGACCAAGGAGGAGTAGAGGGGGATAATCACTTCACGTGAGTTAGACTCTAGAATTCTCTTAATGCATCCTAGAATTGTGTTTGCCTTTTTTGCTGCTGCATCACACTGTTGACTCATGTGCTGTCTGTGAGCTATTAGTATACAAAAGTCTTTTTCACACGTGCTGTTGCTTAGTTCTATTCCTTTCATTCTCTAGATGTAATTTTCATTTTTCTTGCCCAGATGTAGAATCTTGAATTTCTCCCTGTTATATTCCATTCTATTAGTCACTGCCCATTGTTCAAGCTTATCTAGATCCCCCTGAATCCTTTCTTTGTCTTCTCTAGTGTTAGCTATCCCTCCTAGCTTTGCATCGTCTGCAAATTTGATTATTTTACCTTTAGTTCCTTTATCTACATCATTTATAAAAATGTTGAACAACACTGGCTCTAGGACAGAGCCTTGTGGTACCCCATTTGAAACCCTCTTCCAATTGGATGTGCAACCATTTGTTACCACTCTGTGTACAATCACTGAACCAGTTGTGAATCCACCTAACTATATCCTTGTCAATCCCATACCTGGTCATTTTTCAATAAGAATAGAATGAGATATTTTATCAAATGCTTTGCTGAAGTCGAGATATACTATAGCTGCCGCATTTCCCTGATCCACCCAGTCAGTGATTCCATCATAGAAGGAAATTAGATTAGTCTGACATTACTTGTTTGCTACAAACCCATGCTGGCTCTGGTTCATTACTGTATTCTTATCCAAGTATTTACATACATGCTGTTTAATAATTTGTTCAAAGATCTTTCCTGGCATAGAAGTGGTGGAGGGCTTACCTATAGATTACTACCATCACTAATATAAAACGGTTTGTAGGATAAATAGTTTCATGAAATAAAGTAATATCAGGGGTCAGTTAATAAGGATACTAGCCAAAACTTCCAGTTCTGCAAGGTCCTACTCTGGACATAGTTCTGGAACATCTGACGCATGTGCTGGAAGCGCTGTTGTGTTACTGGCACCCCAGAGGCTGGAAGTTGCTGCTGACACACACTATAATAGGGAAAGAAACACATTGTCTTATTTTTCTGTCCCAAAAGCTTACTGATGGCATTAAATTTAACTTCAAGCTTTATGTAATCTTGTATCCCACCAAAGATGTCCCTGCAAAAGCAACAGACTGTTAGAGCATAAAAGCAATCAGTCAAATTTGCAAACTTCAGAAATGGTCTGCACCCAGATCAATCATCAGTGATGCCAAGACTAAGATAAGACTAAGACTAAGATAAGACGCCTACTGCTATTTGGTGATGGCCACCCAGTAGTAATGTATAATTAAATCATGAGTTCCTGTGCCAGTCCTTTTTCAGTACCCACCGTGATGCCGCCATACTTCATGACGTTACACTATACAGGACCAATAAACACCACAAAAATAGCCTAACTCTGTTCATCATGGTTATAGAAGTGTATGATCGCACTTCCACATGTTAATTCCTACTTATTCACACTAATGACATTTGTATCCCAAATCACTGGACCTTTATAGACCCCAAACTGCCCTTTTCACATATAAAGAGCATAAACCCGGTCCCCCAGGTTGACAACAAACCGCTGTTTTAATTTTACATTTGCAACAACATAGTAATTAGCATAACATTTTTCGAAACATGGATTTTTGTGAGAACTCACCGTAAAATCCTTTTCTCCGAGACGCTCATTGGTGGACACAGAGACTGTGGTGTATGCTTCTGCCGCTAGGAGGCTGACACTAAGTGAAAAAGAGAGGTTAGCTCCTCCTCCGCAGTATACACCCTCGCCCCTATTGCGGGCGGAAATCAGTTTGGTGCCAAAGCAGTAGGAGGACAACAAAATCAGCCTTAATACAGGTACAACATGTCCAAAGAAAAAAACACCACCCTTATATCAAATAAGTAAACATATATTAATTTAAACAAAACAAGAGCCAACTTGGCTAATAGGGTGGGTGCTGTGTCCCCCAATGAGCGTCTCGGAGAAAAGGATTTTACAGTGAGTTCTCACAAAAATCCATGTTTCTCCTTCGCCTCATTGGGGGACACAGACTGTGGGACATACTAAAGCAGTCCCTGGGTGGGAGATTGACTCACCGATCCAAGCTACATGCACCTCTTGTTTAAAGGTGTGCCACCACTGCTTGGAGAATCCTACCCGGGCTCGCATCCGCTGAGGCCTAAGTATGGATATTGTAATGTTTGGCAAATGTGTGCAGGCTGGACCAGGTTGCTGCTTTGCAAACCTGTTCCGTCGAAGCTTGATGCCGAAGCACCCAAGAGGCGCCCACTGCCCGAGTAGAGTGCGCTCTGATCCCTTCTGGAATCGGCGTGCCTCTAATGCGGTAGGACTCCTGTATGGTCAAACGAATCCATCTGGCTATGGTCGATTTTGAGGCCACAAGTCCCTTCCTGCGCCCTTCGGGGAGCACAAACAGCGTGTCCGTCTGACGACACATATCTCCGGAGGGCTCTTACCAGGTCTATCGTGTGAAGCGCCTTTTCCACACGGTGCACCGGTGCTGGACAAAATGAAGGCAAGACAACATCCTCATTAATGTGAAATGAGGACACGACCTTCGGGAGAAAAGGAGGGGCTGGTCTGAGCACCACTTTATCCTTATGGAAAGTGAGGTACGGAACTCGGCAGGATAGGGCCGCCAGCTCAGAGACCCGCCAGATAGAAGTGATGGCCACTAGGAACACCACTTTCCAGGAAAGGTACCTCAAAGAAACCTCCTGAAGTGGTTCAAATGGAGCTTCCTGCAGAACACTTAGTACCAGGTTAAGGTCCCAGGCGTCCATAGGCGCCTTATAGGAAGGTACTAAATGGGAGACTCCCTGGATGAAAGTCTTCACCTGCAAATTGGTAGCAATTCTGCGCCGGAACAAAACGGATAAAGCCGATATTTGTCTCCTGAGGGAACTCGGGGCCAAGCCCGAGTCTAGGCCCGACTGGAGAAAAGCCAAGATGTTGGGAATAGAGAATCTCAGCGGAGAAACACCGCGGCCTCGACTCCAAGCGAAGAACACCTTCCAGGTGTGGTGGTAAATTCATGCTGAAGCAGGCTTCTGGGCGCTAATCACTGTAGCGACCACCCTGCTCCGAACCCTGCCTGGGCTAGAATCCAAGATTCAACGGCCATGCCGTCAAACACAGGGCCCCTGCGTTCGGGTGGCAAATCGGCCCTTGAGAAAGTAGATCCGGGCGCTCTGGTAGACGCCAAGGGACGTCGGCGAGTAGCAGCATTAGATCTGCGTACCATGCTCGATGAGCCCAATCTGGGGCCAGCAGGATTGCCGGCACACCTTCCGTCTTGATCTTCTTGACGACTCTAGGAAACCGTAGCAGCGGGGGAAATAGATACGGGAGGCGAAACTGGTTCCATGGCAGAACCAACGCATCCACAGCGATTGCCTGCGGTCCCTGACCCGAGCGACATATGTGGGTACCTTGGTGTTCCCTCTGGAAGCCATCAGGTCCACATCCGGTGTTCCCCACCGCTGACAAATCTGCCGAAAGACTTCGGGATGTAGAGACCACTCTCCGGACGCAAGACCCTCCCAGGCTGAGAAAGTCTGCTGCCCAGTTTTCCACGACCGGGATGTGAACTGCCGAAATCACCGAGTGGTTTGCTTCGGCCCACTGAAGAACATGCCCCACCTCGCGCATGGTTGCTCTGCTGCGAGTGCCCCCTTGGTGATTTATGTAAGCCACGGCCGTGGCGTTGTCCGATTGAATTCGGACAGGGCGGTCTGCTAGAAGGTGACAAAACTTCTGGAGTGCCAGCCGAATTGCTCGTATCTCCAATAAATTGATCGGGAGGCGTGCCTCCTGTGGCGACCATGGTCCCTGGTTTGTGTGGTGGTGAAACACCACTCCCCAGCCGAGGAGACTGGCGTTGGTTGTCACCACCAGCCAATGGTCTGGGGGAAATGGTTTCCCCTGGGTCAGAGAGGAACTGGTTATCCAACATCCGAGAGACTGCCTGACCGGAGAGGACAGACGACACTGCCGATTGAGCGTGAAAGGGTTCTTGTCCCAAGCTGACAGGAGGGCGTGCTGCAGGGGGAGAAGATGGAACTGGGCGAAAGGTATCGCTTCTATTGCTGCCACCATTTTCCCTAGAATCCTCATCCCAGATCGGATGGTATGAGGGACTGGTTGTCGAAGTGCCCGGACTCCCTGCTGGAGAGCCAGTACCTTTTCCTAAGGGAGAATCACCAACCCTCGGCAAGTGTCGAAGATCATTCCTAACAAGGAGATCTTCTGAGCTGGCACAAGGGATGACTTCTTCGCATTGACCAACCACCCTAAGCGGGCAAGAGTATCCAGCGTAATGCTCACATTTTCTTCGCATGCCCGTATTGAAGGGCCTTTGACCAAGAGGTCGTCCAGGTAAGGCAAGACGACTATGCCTCGAGATTGCAGTATGGCCATGACAACTGTCATAACCTTTGTGAACACTCTGGGAGCCGTGGCTTGCCCGAAGGGTAGCGCTACAAACTGAAAATGTTGATCGTTGATGGCGAAGCGTAGGAACCTCTGATGAGGAGAAAAAATGAGACTATGCAGATATGCATCTTGGATGTCTATTGAGGCCAAGTATTCTCCCTGCTCCATGGCCGATATGACTGAACGGAGAGACTCCATTCGAAAATGTCTGATCCTGATGAATCTGTTCAGAAGCTTCAGGTCCAACATAGGCCTGACCGACCCGTCCTTTTTGGGAACCGCAAAGAGGTTTGAATACAATCCCAAGCTCTTTCGTGTTCCGGCACTGGAATAATGACTCCGTTGTGCTGGAGCGATTTGATGGCTCCCAATAGAGCCCTTGCCTGGGCATCTACCCTGGGAAGCCGGGAAAGAAAAAACCGTCTTGGAGGGCATCTGACAAATTCTATTTTGTAACCTGAGTACACCAATTCTTCTACCCATGCGTCGTGAGCGACATTGGCCCAGACGTGGTGAAACCAGAGTAGACGGCCGCCCACCCTGCTGGTGTCGTCTGGTAAAGGCCTCAAGTCATTTGGCTGATGATCATTGGGATCTGGATCCTCTCGATCTTGCCTGTTAACCACGCATTCTCCCCAATGGGTTGGCTCTATATGAGACCTGCCACTCCCTATCCTGGTTGGGGCGGCCTGAGGCGGCGGAATTGGGCCCTGTAGTCCACTCGGGGTTGCGAAAGGCCCGAAAACGTGCCTGAAAAGGGTGACGAAAAAGTGGTTTGACCTTTTGTTGAGGGAGAAACCCACTCTTTCCTCCTGTGGAGTCGGAGATAAGTTGGGCCAACTTTTCCCCAAATAGGCGGCCGCACTGATAAGGCAGGGAAGTCAAGGACTTCTTAGAAGTAGAATCGGCTCGCCATGTCCTCAACCACAGGGCTCTTCTGATAGAGATTGCATTAGCGGCAGCAAATGCCGAACAATTGGCCGCATCCAAAGACGCATTAATTACATAGTCTCCGGCCATCGTCATCTGACCTGCGACCTCCGAAATCTCTGCAGGTAGATCCTGTTCCTGCGCGATCTTGTTTAATGTTTCTGACCATGATATCATAGCCTTAGCTACCCAAGTTGCTGCGAACGAGGGAGCAAGTGCAGACCCTGAGGCCTCATATACTGACCGAGCTAAGCTCTAAAAAAGGCGGTCCGTGGGATCCTTAATCGAGGAAACACTAGAGATAGATAACAGGGTCTTAGTGGCCAGGCGTGAAACCGAAGGATCCAATATCGGGGATTCCATCCATTTTTTTACGGAGGTCCGGAGCAAACGGATACCTTGTTTCGAGTGCTTTTTGACCCGAGAAACGCCGGTCTGGACGTTCTCTATTCCGCTGCACTATGTCCTCAAACTCAGGGTGAGAGGAAAAAATTCTGTGCGGGCGCTTCACTCACTTAAATGCCACGTAGCCGCTGCGGGATCATCCTCAATCCACAGGGTCTGATTGACGGCTTCTATGAGGCTGTCCACTGTTTCACGTGACCCTGGAGTATCCAGGTCAAGGGGCTCATCTGAGTCGCAATCCGAGGTCTGCTCAATATCAACCACTGGTGACGGGGAGCGAGAAGCAGAGCTTACGGATGCCAAGGCACCGGATGGACTGGGCGACACAGTGTGGATTCGTTTCCTCCGAGTCTGCCTGGAGTGAGAGCGGCCCCTGCAGGCCGGAGGCTCTAGTGAGGTGGAGGTTCCTTCCAAAGACAGCGAGCCACAGTCCCTGCCCTTATCTGGGGCTTGAAGGGACTCTATTGCTCTCGTAAGCGACGCCATGGATTGTGACAGTGATCGGGCCCACTCCGGGGGATTTGACACATTGGTCGCGGTCATAGGGGAGGGCTCCTGGGCGCATTCGGAATTGCAGGCTTCGCATAAATGCTTGCTCTGCGCCCACGGAAACGCAGCCCGACAAGAGATGCATGCAGCGTAAAAGAACGTGTGCGTCTTTGCCTTCTCGGACATGCTGTATCTGTCCGCTGCTGGGTCTATGGGGAGGAGGTAGCACCTCGTTTTTCCCTGTAGCGTGGCCTCTCAGGCACTTACCCCAGTCCTGCGCCCCCCCCGACGTGGATCTTCCTTCAAATCGCGCGCCGACATCTGTGGTGCGCGCCAGCCTGTGAAAACGGGCCTAGGGGCGGTACTTTCGCTTTGCGGCCTAGCTGCGCTCCGAAGCCGGGGCCTCGATTTCTATCGTCGCCCAGTGCAGGGCGGGCGGAAGGGACGCGCGGCTCCGGGGGCGGGACTTCCGGACACGGCATAGCTCCGGCCGAAGCCGCGGCCTCATTTTCCCCCCTACCAGACCGGGGGTGGGGCGTGGTATGGCGCTACTGACCGGTGCATAGTTTCTGACCCAGGCTGCCGCCTCTGCATGGCTAGCGCTGTGGGCTCCAGCCCGAAGACTTCCAGGAGCCCTCCCAGACCCTCTCTCCGATGATCCTCTTCCGCCTGCAGCGCAGGTATGTGAGGGGATCTTTGACAAAAAACAAATAGGAGGGTGCAGGCACCCTAGCTCCATCTAACCCCTTCAGGGGGTGAGGAGAGGGACCGTCCGCCACCTTGCAGCACTGCAGTCTGAGCATTGGTGGAGCAGTGGGGGCCGCACGGACTAGTCTTGTGCCTCTGTACAGCCCATGGTTTCAATACCTAGGGGTGGTCAGGGCCAAGTCCGGCATTGTGTCCCACGTCGCGGGAGAGGATACGTGGAGGCGACACTCGCGTGCTCGCCCGTTGTTGGTTTGGGGAAATCGGACCCTTTCAATAGGATCCGTTGCCCCTGTCACTTCTTCATGGGAAAAAGATGAAGGAAAGGTCTGGAGAAAAACAAACAAACGTGTGCCTCCATGGACACTAAGCAAAAAACTGATTTCAGCCCGCAATAGGGGCAAGGGTGTATACTGCGGAGGAGGAGCTAACCTCTCTTTTTCACTTAGTGTCAGCCTCCTAGCGGCAGAAGCATACACCACAGTCTCTGTTTCCCCCAATGAGGCGAAGGAGAAAATATTTTTCAAAAAGACAAATATACAAATGAGGAGATCTCTTCTGATTATTAACCAGAAAGTTCAGAGGAATATGCCGAGCTTCATTTGATGACGGCACCGATCCAGCGTTGAGAAATGTCGTGCAACACATATACCTCTAATTTTATGATTTAGAAATCAAATGTTATTAAAAGTCTAAAAAACAAACAAAAAAACATTTACTGAATTTACATCCTGCTGGATCTCCCCAGGCTCTGCATTTTCCTCTGGACCTTTTGTTAATGGGAGGTTCAGCTATAAAATTTCAACCTTCACACAAATAACTATGTTTGAAGTAAATGTTCTTATAAATACCATAATAGGAAAAATAAAAAAATAGAAATTTCTCAGTGTAACCAGATATCCCACCAATTCCCCATCTGTAAGATCTTGGCTAATGGATGGAATTAGTACAGTCTTATGCGCTGGGTTGGTAATAACCTGGGGTTACAAAAGCATCTTGAAGTTATGTCGCTGGGAGGCACCATATTTCTTTTTTTCCACCCTCAGACTACTTCTGGTGTATGTCAATATTTCCATGCCTAATAAATGGATCTTTCTTGCTTACTTGATGGTGTCACTGAGATCCTGTACCTGGCGGCGCAGACGCTGGGATTCTTCCTGTAGCTGAGTCCTCTCCTGCTGCAGCTTACAGATATACTCAGCCGTCTTCTGCAAGATGGTGGCCTTGCTGAACTAGGAAGATTAGTACTGTGTTACTACTTGGCGTATACTATCTATGGCATATAAGACCTTCACACATCGCAATTTTGGCAGTATATTGAATCACTATTTGTAACTAGATCCCATCTAACCAACCGATTCCTATGTCTTCTTGTCTTTGCACTGACTCTTGATTATGGATCTAAATACTAATAAATGCAATGTGAGAGTCATGCGAGCGTATAATCGGACTGTGTTTTGTCCGTATACGAAACTGATAACATACGACAGCACACTGAGCAATAAAAGTCAATGTGGTAGTTTGAATGACTGCTTCAGTGATGTCTGCGTACAAAAAAAAAAAAACAAAAAAACAATCGCCGTATGCATTACTGTGATCTGTTATTTGAATCTGACTCCCCCTTTATAAGTCCAAAAAATGGGTCGCCTACGGGTTATCAGATGTACCGTATATTTTTCTCAGACATATATTTTTCTGGATAAACAAAACAGTCGATTTTTGCGTTTAAACACCAAAATTTAAACAAAAGCATTTCAGTCTGGTAACAAGGGTAAAAGTATCTTTATAATTTATCTTTTCTTTTTCGAAAATTCTGTTACGTTTATTATCTCTAAAACTCAGCCTGGCAGCCCTGTGCAAATGCTGCAACCAAGGCCCAGCATTGTGCAAGATATATCAACGTTTCCCTTATAGTCACTCAATATTAGTGACTTATGAGACAGCTGAAAAGAGCTGATCTTGATATAAATTTTGAGACGGATGTGGCACTTCAGACAAACTTTTAAAAGGGAGTCCGTCACCCCCTAAATGCATTTTAACTAGGCTATATAGTGTTTTAGGTGACATAAACCCATATAACAATAATAATCATCTTTATTTTTATATAGCGTTGACATATTCCACAGCGCTTTACAGTTTTGCACACATTATCACTAGCACTGTACCGCTTGGTTGTTCTATGCCTGAGAAAATTACTTATTTAACATGCAAATGAGGAGGCTTCGGTGCACCCTTTTCGTGGCCAAGAGATTGGTGCACGGTTATATCTCATTTACATATTGGCGCCTTCCTCCTTCCTCCAGACTGTCAGTCTCTAGGGCAAGCATTGTCTGAATGCTGCCGCCAAGTGTGCGGTGACGCGGGTGTGCAGTGGTTGGACGCGTTCTCCTCTTTGTCTCCTTTCCTCGGACAACACACGTGCCATTTCCAGGTATATTAGTGCAGAAAGCAGTGTTAGAAAAGAAGGAGAATGCAGGCGCCACTGCGTGCACAGCCGCACACATTATATGTCACCTATAACACTGTATAGCCCATTTAACATGCGTTTTGGGAGTGATGGATTTTCTTTTTTTTTTTTTTTTTAAATTCGTTTATTAAACCATAAGCAGTTTTACAATACATACATTCAGTGCAAAATGTTAAACCTAGTACAAAATAGATATGTACAATTAGCATGAAGACATGAGGCATAATATGTGCATCAATTGTATGTAAATAAAGCAGACATAATATCGATTGAATCACAATGGTGTTATGTTATTGTACCAGTAATAGAACCTGCCTAGCTTCTAAACTCTACCGACATCTACTAAAACATAAACTATTCTGCAGCCTACTTCTATATAGCAAGCAGTTTATTGTGCGACATCTCCGCTCTGCATGGTAAAGTGAGAGGAGTTTCATCTCTCCCAAATCTTTTTAAATTTACCTGGGCACCCTCTATTCTGATACAGTGTCCTTTCATATGGGATAATCGAATTTACGAGAGTGATCCAGGACCCAAGAGAAGGTGGTGAATTCCCCATCCATCGTAGTGCCAGTATCTTTCGTGCCATGAACAGCGTCTCCCGTAAAAAAATCCCAACATAATGACCCCACGTCTCTTCATCCCACACTCCAAACAGACATATCAGCGGTTCGAGGGGAACAGACGTTTGTAGCATGGATGTTAATAACGACGTCACCCCTCTCCAGAATTGCACAACAACAGGACAGCACCAGATCATATGAATAAAGTCTGCATCCATTGAATGACATCTCAAAACATTCCGATGACGGATATCGGCCCATCTTAAAGAGTCGAATTGGGGTCAAATATGATTGATTAATAATGTACAATTGTATCATCCTGTTGTTGGCAGACGGAGACACCCAGATTGGTGACTCCAGAATTTCTTCCTATTCCTCATCCCGTGTATCAGGAATGAGCCTCTCCCATTTCTTTTTAACGGAGTCTATGGCCCATTCTGTCCCCACTGACAACATATATGTATATAAAGAGGAGATGAGACCTTGAGGGCCCTGTGACTTGAGGATCCCTATCAAGGGCAGAGACGAAATGGCATCACTCATATCTAAATTTCTCATATGCGATTGAAAAGCTGACCTTAGTTGTAGATAACGGAAAAACTGGGATCTCGGGACACCGCGATTGACTTGTAATTGCTCAAAGGATATTAAAGTACCATGATCGTATAGATCACCCATCGTAGAGACACCGTATTGAACCCAGAACTCGGCAGACGGATGTTCACGCAGCACCGGGAGGTAGTCATTATTCCACAGGGGCATTTCAGATATAACATCGCCAAATCCAACCACCCCCTTAATCTGTCTCCATATTGATCGTGCCAGACGGAGCAGAGGCAGCAGTCTCGGGACATTTATTTTCCTCATTTCTAAAATACCTAGTCTGAAACTAGTCCCTGCAGCATGAAGAAGATGACTCTCAGAATTCGGGAGGTGGCCTCCAGGCATCCATGTACTTAAGGCCTTGGCCTGTCCAGCTAGATAATATAAAAAGAAATTGGGTAATGCTGCCCCCCCTCCCCTCTTGGGTCTCTGTAGAGTGGTCAACTTTAGTTTAGGCCTGGCTTTCCCCCAAATAAAGGATGTGATTTGGGAATTTAAATGAGCAAAAAAGGATTTGGGCACCACCACCGCACTATGTTGAAGAAAGTAGTTAAGCTTGGGGAGTAATATAATTTTAATTAAATTAATACGTCCGGCTACAGATAATGGAAGCTTACCCCAGATTGCAAATTTACCCCTGACCGTCTCCAGCAGTGGTTGTATATTGAGTTGTAGATCAAATTTACTGCCCTTAGAGATATGAACCCCCAAATATTTGAAACTAGTCACGATGGGCAGCAGGAAGAGAGTCTCAAGTCGTGGCATTGGAGCATGGGAAAGAGGCATCAAAGCAGATTTATCCCAATTTATGTAAAGGCCAGAATATTTACTAAATTTATTTATGGTAGTAATCACTCTTGTCAGGGTTTCCTCTGCTTTGTCCATAAATATCACCATATCATCAGCGTATAAGCCTATGGTATCCGTCCGACCCGCTATCTCTATACCAGCGATATCAGGGGATAATCTTACATGAATTGCCAGCGCCTCAATAGCGAGAGCAAAAAGGGCCGGGGAAAGAGGACACCCCTGCAATGAAAATGATTCAGATATGGAGCTATTTAAGATGACCCGGGCCTTGGGCTTCATGTATAAGACATTGACCCAGTTTTGGAATCTTTCGCCAAATCCATATCTCTGCAAACATGCACGGAGAAAAGGCCATTCAAGTGAGTCAAAGGCCTTGGCCGCATCTAGTGATGCCAATGCCCATTCATTATCCGGTACCAGAGAACTATATTGGGCCACTGACTGGACACGTCTGATATTTGTGGAAGTGCTCTTACCCGGCATAAAACCCGTCTGATCAGGGTGTACAAGATCCAATATAACGGTATTTACTCTTTTGGCTAAAATTTTTGTACAAATTTTATAATCCACATTTACTAGTGATATGGGCCTATACGATCCACAATCCAAAGGGTCCTTCCCCTCCTTTTTTAGAACTATTATATTGGCCTCATAAAAAGACTCCGGCATGCATCCCCCCTCCCAAATCCCGCTAAACACTGTCAACAAAAGAGGCGCCAGTATATCTTGATATTTTCTATATAACTCCACAGGGAATCCATCCGGCCCAGGGGCCTTCCCGGAGGCCATACCTTGTATGGCATCCTCTACCTCCTCCAGAGTAAACTCAGCATCCATATAGGCCTGTTGGGAAGGACTTAGCGTGGGAAACTCTATATCTAACAAATAGTCCAAACACTCTGGGCCATCCACATCTGTCTTAGAATTGTACAATGAGCCATAATAGTCAGAAAAGCACTTTAGTATCTCCTCAGTTGAGGAGACCAACGTACCATCTGAATCACGGATCTGTAGAATTGTGTTGGTTGCATTGTGCTGTCGTACTAAGTAGGCCAGAAACTTACTCGCCTGATTCCCCATCTCAAAATAAGACTGTCTGGCAAAAAATAATTTACGTTTCGTCTTAGTGTCCGTGTATTGAGCATATAACCTTTGAGCGGTCAGCCATTCTATCCTATTACTGTTAGATTGATCCGATATATAGGCTGCCTCCGAGTCTTTCAGACGTCGCTCCATCTCGCCATCCTCCTCCGATGTCACCCGCTTAATGTGAGAAATTGTAGAGGATAAACAACCCCGTAAATAGGCTTTAAGAGCATCCCAAAATACATTGATATTTCGGGGTTCGGGGTGGGACGAGACGAAGCAACGTAGCTGATCTATCGTTCTATCAGGGGGTGTTATCAATTTCAGCCAAAAAGGGTTCAGCTTCCATGCCATTCTGTTAGTCAATGGCCCATATTTAAGTTTGAGAATGACTGGACTATGATCCGAAACTCCCCTGTTCCCGTGTTTAATGTCCTCCACCCACGCAGCCAAACCGCTGGATCCAAAAATGTAGTCTATGCGAGACAGAGAGCGTTTAGTGGAGGAATGGCAAGTATATTCCCTCGTCTCTGGATGGTGCACTCTCCATAGATCTAGCCACCCACTACCCACCATGAATTGTGACAGTTGGGATGAGCCCGGAGGGGGGACCCCACCCTGTATTCCATCGCCCAGTCTCAATTTATCAAGATGGCTATGCATGACCAGATTAAAATCTCCCATACAGATGACATGTGCGTCTGGGTAACTTAAAGCGAAGCTCAATGCCCTCTGGAGAATTGATATATTAGCCGGAGGGGGATTGTAAATACAAAGGATGACATATTTCCGAGAGTCAATCAGCGCATGGACAAACACAAATCGTCCCTCGGGGTCTCTCAGGGCTTCCCTGACCTCCCACCGAACATCCTTATGAATTAACAGAGAAACTCCCCTTGAGTAGCTGGTGTGAAAAGAATGCATAAACCATTGCACCCACGGCTTCTGCACCCACCGAACTGTATTCCTGGTCAGGTGCGTCTCCACTAGGGCCAATATGTGAGGACGGCAATGTCTGATATGTGAGAATACCTTAATTTTCTTGCGAGGGGTTTTTATGCCCCTCACATTCCAGGTCATACAAATCAGCTCAGAACCCATTACCATCCATTCAAATATGGTGTATAATGGCGCCCGAGCCAGGTGCAGAGAGTCCACACAGATAGCAGAATTTGACAGAGGCTGCAGCCTCTATCTAAACAACAAACATAAAAAAAACTTTTAAAAAAGAAAAAGCAAAAGCAATGCAGGAACCTAGTAACATAGGCGTACAGTCTTACGCCCCCAACAGAAAATGAATAAGGGGATACCATCACTGAGCACAGTGTCCGGTATAGCTGGTATCTGGGAACTCGCCGGGAGAGCTCCAATTAGACCTTTGGTTGAAAGGATCCGAAATAACAGTCGCCGCATTAGGACTCCCCCGCCGGGGATCCCCCAAGGGACCGCAGCCATTCAGTCGCCTCCGCCGGATCCGTAAAAAATACAGAAGAACCCTCATGGACAACTCGGAGCCGGGCTGGATATATCATAGAATATACAATGTTCCTGTCTCTGAGCCGCTTCTTGACCTCGAAGAACTGCGCCCGCTCTTTCTGCAGCTCCACGGAGAAGTCCGGAAAGATGGAAATGACAACATTATTGAATTTAATAGGACTTTTCAGGCGCGCCAGGCGTAAGATGGTGTCTCTGTCCTTGCAGTTGAGCAGGCGTGCCAGGAATGGTCGAGGTGGGGCCCCCGGAGGCAGGGGTCTGGTAGGGACCCTGTGAGCTCTTTCAACGGCGAATAATGAGGAGAATTCATCCCCTAAGGAGGTCTTAAGCCAATCCTCTAGAAACTGCTCAGGATGCTGACCCTCCGAGCGCTCAGGCAGCCCAACAATACGTATATTATTCCTGCGCATTCTGTTTTCTAAATCATCCGCCTTTTGCTTCCAGGCATTCATGGAGCCCGCCACCTTCGTTAATTTAGCCTCCATAGGTGTAATGGTATCTTCCACCCTGGACACCCTCGTTTCCACCTACGTAATGCGTCCCTTCATGGCCTGCATATCTTGACGGAGTCTCCCCACCTCCGTATAAACATCCTCAATTTTCTCTGTCAGGGATGTCCTGGTCAATGAGATAGCCTGCATCAACTGCGCAGACGCTTGTTTAAGGGTCTTCCTGATCCGTCTCCTCCTCTCCCCCAGAAGGGCGATTTTTGCGCTGAACATGAGAGGATGTGCTCCTACTGTGCCGCGCACTTTCAGCGGGGTCAGGTCTAGCAAACTCCTTTAATTTTTCCGCAGCTCCCGGCCCCTTAAGTCGGCTCATGATTGTCTGCAGTGCGGCTGATAAAACAAATTAAGGTGTTCAATCCAGGTATTGCCCACTACAGATGGGTATCACAGCGGGCTGGCAACAGTTAATTGTGAATCAAGCTACAGAGGGACGTTTGAGGGATTACCAGGGCAGCAGCTAGGTACAGTCCAGATGATCTTTATGGCCCGGGGAGGGAGGGGGTCCCACAGAGGCAGCTGCAGTGGGGGAGGGTGCACAAAGCCTCCCTTAATAATGGCGCCAGCCGGCAGTGAGTGGATGGGCAGAGAGGGATACCGCGCAGGGGCCCGTTTCCCAGGGCACTCACCTCGCGCTCCCCCGGGTTGTCAATCAAATCTCCTCTCTCCCCGGCGGCGGTGCAGCAGTGGGAAGCCGGCGCTGCAGCTCTCAGCAGTTGAGCTGCGCGCCCAAGATGGCCGCCGCCTCGTGGAAGAACCAGCCGCCCGCTCTTATCTCCCCCGTCGCCCGCTCTCAGGATCCGTCTCCCGACCTTCCACAAAGCGCCCAAAGGGTCCCAGCGTCTGAGGGAGGTCCAGCCAGCAGCAGGTGAGCCGCCAGAAAAAGGTCTAGGGACCAGGATATGGCAGGATTATGCGGAGCTCTCCTCACCAGCGTCCTTTCCCTCTCACGGCATAGCCACGCCCCCCGATGGATTTTCTTTAAAGAATTTCCCAACTATAAGAAATGGACAGGGATTTCCATAGTGAGACCTCCGGCAATCAGCTGGTAAGTTTCGCTCACAAGAGAGATGACTCTTCAGAGAGTTGGATTGGTGATGGTAAGGTCACTCGGCTCAAACTCCGATCAAAGATTGCTCTGAGCGTCATTCTATTGTGATCTGGAACGAGAAGATGGAAAACTTAATTTTTCCATCTTCCCACGGTCCGAATCTGAGTATGTCGGACTGCACTGGGATGACATACGAGTGCAGTTTGATATTTCACACGCACCCATAGACTTGAATGGGTGCACGTAATCAGATTTAGACTACGACCACACTATCTGTATTCAGTCAGTATTTCACATCAGTATTTGTAAGCCAAAACCCGGAGTGGGTCAAACATGCAGAATTGGTGCACTTGTTTCTATTATACCTTGTCCTCTGATTGTTCCTCACCTGGCTTTGGCTTACAAATGCTGAGAAAAAATACTGAACAAATACTAATAGTGTGGCCGTAGCCTTACAGATTCACTCGCAGCATGCTGTGATTTTTTTTCTCATGGCGAATCGGCACGAGAAAAAAATAAATCACAGATCTGAACTGCCCCGTAGAATAACATTGGTCTGAGAGCTATCTGATAAAACATCACAGCACTTGGCCGTGTTATACGCTCGTGTGAGCGAGCCCTTATTGTGATGGAAGCTGGCAGAAAGTGTTCCATTTCCTTATACCACCTCCACAGGCGAGAAGAAGCATTGCACAGCACTTACTGACGGGGCTGTTCATATAATGCCTGGATATGCGGTGTCCCCTGAAGCAAACACATTAGAGCAGGTTGCCATAATGGTGTTTTTGTTACAGTGTGTTTTTAGCATTTTTTATGATCCCAGATGATACTTCATACTTTATAGTCCATA
The DNA here is from genome assembly GCF_039654945.1 of Dendrobates tinctorius. Taxonomy (NCBI): domain Eukaryota; kingdom Metazoa; phylum Chordata; class Amphibia; order Anura; family Dendrobatidae; genus Dendrobates; species Dendrobates tinctorius. Next base: position 42,938,855 of record NW_027361684.1, read on the forward strand.
ATGTAATGCACTATATGCAGTCTTTTACTTTTAGGTGTTTTTAGCATTTTTGCTAAATGCCATATGCTCCTGGCATGGCGTTTTTTTTTCTGATGTTTTCACAATCTGTTTCTCCATAAGAATTAACAGGAACGTTTGGTAATTCCTTTTTTTTTTAAATTTTCCCAGATAAAGACATTTATCTGTTTGTTGTCACTATTGGCATTTTTGACAACAGAATGTGGTGTCATACTGCTCCTCACCTTTGATTACATTATTTGAAAATTACAATATTCTTTTTTATTTTGTGAAAAATACAGCTAGATTTACAGTTGACAGTCTTGCAAAAAAATTTTTTGCAGTGTTCTCTTAAAGTAAAAATATAATAACCAAGCTTCAGCTGCTGCACTGGCGTCTTATTTACTTATGTACAAATAATTTTACTTATTGGGTAGATATTAGTGATGAGTGAATGTGCTCAGATACGGTGTTATCCAAACATGCTCGGGTGCTAACCGAGTGTCTTCGGCGTGCTTGAATAATATGCTGCATGTCTCGCAGCTGTTAGGTAATCCCTGCATGTGTTGCGGCTGTCTAACAGCCACGAGACATGCAGCCACGGGGTCTCAAACCTATTATTCAAACGCTCGGTTAGCACATGAGCATGCTCAGATAACACCTTATCCAAGCACACTCGCTCATCACTACTAGAAATCATCTGTCTGCAGGTTCTTTTCTAGAAGGTGACAATCACTGGATGCGGGAAAGTAGTGGGACATTTATGTGCACGGATAGACACGTGTGATACCTTGTTGTTGTGCTGTACATGTAAATTCGTCACCAGGTTCTGTAGGGTGTCAAAGCCCAGTTTAATGTTACAACGACGTTTCTGCTCAGCTGAGATATGGGTTATACGTCGGCTCTCCACCTGAGACACACGGAAATAACATACACATTGGTAGGCTAATATGTTATGAACGACCCCTAAATAAATATTATACATACTTGCCTTCTTAGTCTCAGGTCTGTTCCAAGAGTTAGTAGCCTGTGCACCAGGTATAGTCAGCAAATCTTTGCGGTCATCCCCTAAAATGCCGAATGGTTAAAGGAGGAGGTGAAAAGTTAACCAAAATGTAATCAGATGGAAACTATCATGGATGTATGGACACTTTTACACAAATATTTCAGTATCCTGCATCAATATTTGTAAACGGTTTTTTCATGTATATAGGCTCTATTGATACTGTAAAGATGGAAGTCGGGTGGCTAATGAGAACTGAGCTCTAAAGTGAATGTCTTCTCTTGAGCATAATATTTTTTATCTTATCAGCATGGAGAGATTCTAATAAAATACAACCTTTAATATATCATATAAAACAGGGAAATCTCCAAAGACAATAAGACCATAGGTGCAGATGTCTACCACCCATCAAATGAATTAGATAGATAGGACAAATAAACAGTAATTATTGTAGGAAATATATTTATTTTTGGGGTGGAAAATAGGAAAACTTTTTTTTTTTTAAATAAAATGGTGGTGCGTCTTATAATCCTATTTTACGGTAGTTTTCTGGGGGTCAGCAGCGGCAGAGCGGGGTCACGGGAGGCAGGGCCTGGGAGGAGGGAGGTAGTGTCCCGGCGCAGCTCTCCTAAGATGTTGGCGCTGAGCGGAGTCTTCCTTCCTATTAATTACCCTGCGGTGGGTTTCAGGAAAATGACCGATGGAGGCAGCACATGCGCAGACTGAGATCTCAGGAAACGAGATCTCTCACCCCTATCATCTTATGAGAGACCAGCGCCAGCAACCTCGCACTGCCAGGACACCCACTCATCCCAACCCATCGCCCATAGCAGCGCCTTACTCCTGACGCCAATGCCGGCCTCCTGAAGCAGCAACCCAGCCTCCTGGGACCCCACTTCACCGCAGCCCCCCCAGTAAGATACTTTCCTTCGGATTATAACACGCACCTGTATTTTACTCCTTAATTTTTTGGGAAAAAAGTGCATCTTATATTCTGAAAAATACGGTAGTTAAAATTAGTGGTTTGAGTGATTCATTGGTGGCATATGGGGGCTATAAATGTAAATGTATCGTTTCTCTACAGCTGTTCGAGTACAGCATGGGCAATGTGTCGATGAAGCCAGAACGTACAGCCGGCTTCATTATACATTCTCAGTGATGGAGAATATTGTGTGCGTGACCGATACTGGCAAAGAGCTGGCGATAACAGCGTTCTTAAAAATCACAGCACTCACTGGGACTGATCATCAGGACGGGGCACTTTTCATCCCTGTTAGAATGGAGCGGCTGTGCGTGTGCTTGACCACCACTCTATTCATTCTCTATGGTGCAGCCAGAAACAGCAGGGCGCAGTGCCCAGCAGCCCTGTAGGAAATGGAGCAGCGGTCGGGCATGCACATTGCCACTACATTATGACTGAGATAAAAGTTCCCAATTCTACTGATCGGTGCTGTTCGCACCCCCACCATCCCCTATAAGTTATCACCTATGCTGAGGATCTTCGCTGGAGAATCCCTTTAAATAATAAGCAGAAAATCCTCAGCTCGCTGCAAGGAATTTAGAGCTCTGTATAAGAAAAATGGAAACTCTGACTGCTATCACGATATAGTTATCAGAACAGAATATTGGGCCTAAAACAAACAAAGTGGTGATGAAGGTGGAGATTCATAATACTATGAATACCATTATAGAAAGGACAATAATAATACACAATTAGAGGACTACTGTAAAGATGATGACCATGTACTCACTGCAGGTGGTTGTTGGCGACAATCTTTCAGGTTTAGGTAGTAGAGGCGAACATGTCAAGTTTGTGGTTCCAGAAACTGTTTTGTTGCTTGAGGAACATAAAACGGGACTAAGATATATTGCTGGAGGGGGAGCAAAACTCAGAGCGCCTCTCGGGGAAGATGAAGATAAAGGTGACACCACCGGCACAGCAATGCCAGGAAAAGACATCTCATCAGACCTGTCACCTGCCTGGGAGGGAATACAACACTATAAGCCTTACACCATCATTCCTATGTGATCAGCGAGATTTCTACTGGAAGTTATAACCCTGATTCTACTATCCACCTATTTAACTGAAAAAATATTTTCTGACACCAATCACCTGTCCATGGTCTTTTTTATTGGTTCTACATGTGCTTCTCCCAAAATTAGAATATCATAAAAAAGTTAACGTAACTTATTTCAGTTCTTCAATACAAAAGTGAAACACATTATATAGAGTCATTACAAACAGAGTGATCTATTTCAAGTGTTTATTTCTGTTAATGTTGATTATTATGGCTTACAGCCAATGAAAACCCAAAAGTCATTATCTCAGTAAATTAGAATACTTTATAACACCAGCTTGAAAAATGATTTTAAAATCCAAAATATTGGCCTACTGAAATGTATGTTCAGTAAATGCACTCAATACTTGGTCGGGGCTCCTTTTGCATCAATTACTGCATCAGTGCGGCGCGGCATGGAGGCGATCAGCCTGTGGCACTGCTAAGGTGTTATGGAAGCCCAGGTTGCTTTGATAGCAGCCTTCAGCTCATCTGCTTTGTTGGGTCTGGTGTCTCTCATCTTCCTCTTGACAATACACCATAGATTCTCTATGGGGTTAAGGTCAGGCGAGTTTTTTGGACAATCAAGCACAGTGATGCTGTTGTTTTTAAACCAGGTATTGGTACTTTTGGCAGTGTGGACAGGTGCCAAGTCCTGCTGGAGAATGAAATTTCCATCTCCAAAGTAGCTTGTCGGCAGAGGGAAGCATGAAGTGCTCTAAAATTTACTGGTAGACGGCTGCGATGACTTTGGTCTTAATAAAACATGGTGGACTTACACCAGCAGATGGCTTAAGTCCCCAAACCATCACTGATTGTGGAAACTTCACACTAGACCTCCAGCAGCTTGGATTGTCGTCTCTCCACTCTTCCTCCAGACTCTGGGACCTTGATTTACAGAATTTACTTTCATCTGAAAACAACACCTTGGACCACTGAGCAACAGTCTAGTTCTTTTTCTCCTTGGTCCAGGTAGGATGCTTCTGGCGTTATGTATTGGTCATGAGAGGCTTGACACAAGGAATGTGACACTTGTACCCATGTCCTGGATACCTCTGTGTGTGGTAGCTCTTGAAGCAATGACTCCAGCAGCAGTCCTCTCCTTGTGAATCTCTCCCAAATTTTTGAAAGGCCTTTTCTTAACAATCCTTTCAAAGCATTCCGGTTGCTTGAGCACCTTTTTCTACCACACTTTTTCCTTCCACTCAACTTTACATTAATATGCTTGGATAAAGCACTCTGTGAACAGCCAGCTTCTTTAACAATGACCTTTTGTGGCTTACCTTCCATGTGGAGTGTGTCAAAGACTGCCTTCTGGACATCTGTCAAGTCAGCAGTCTTCCCCATGATTGTGGAGCCTACTGAAACAGACTAAGGGACATTTTAAATGCTTAGGAAGCCTTTGCAGGTGTTTTTTGTTAATTATTCTACTTTACTGAGATAATGACTTTTGGGTTTTCATTGGCTGTAAGCCATAATCATCAACATTAACAGAAATAAACACTTGAAATAGATTACTCTGTTTGTAATGACTCTATATAGGGTAATAGGAGTTTCACTTTTTGTATTGAAGAACTGAAATAAATTAACTTTTTGATGACATTCTAATTTTGTAAGAAGCACCTGTATATCTTCAATAAATGGTGAGGATAACTTTTACAGTTTACTGACTGTACTAACGTTTTTATAAACCCATCAGCCCTATAACAAAGAATTATTACTATTTTCATAGAGAACCAGAGTTGTGGAGTCAGTAAGCCAAAGTTTAGACTCAGACTCCTGCACAGGGTTTCTATTTTGACTTTTTTTTTCCCCGGACAGTTTAGAAAAAAATCACGGACAGCCAACGTTTTTACAGACATATTGGAAAACCATAATACGGTAAACCATTATGATTTTCAGTGATCCATGACTACAGCCCATAATATGGTATGGAGAAATCAGCTGTAGTCACTGTAAACTGTAATATGGTAATTAGAGAAAATTAATCTGTACAAGTGTCTTCAGCTTAAGAAAAAACACAGTCGCCTGAAATTTCTTTATGGACAGGGCAAAGAAGTGACAAATTCTGTCCTGGAATTTCTGGATGGCTGGCAATCCTGCTCCTACAAAAATGACCAAAAATTAGTAATAACAAATTTACTGTAGTAAAATGATAACATCACTGTATCCCTGTGAGTTGTTTTTTTTTTAAATAATTAGGAGCATTAGACTGCTAGAACGTAAAAGTATATTTATATTATTGACACTTCTAAACTTCTCTAAATTCCTATGAAAATGATTACATTAATTAACCAATATTAAAGAAGTTGGCCACTACTTGGACAACTCTTTCTCATACCCCTTGTTTGGCCCCCATAAAATAATAAAGTTGTACTCATCTCCTGTGCCAGCACCGTTTCCGTGGTGTCAGCACTCCATCTCCCGGGGCTTCCATGCTGTTGTTGTGACACGTGATGCCGACGCCCAATCAGCACTGGTGTCACTGTCCCCGCCTCCTGACAAATTCAGCAGAAAGAAGAAATGAGATCAGCTGCACCCCGGACTACCCTCTTTATATTCGATTTGTCCAAAGACGAGGACAGTGACGCCAGCAGTGATTGGGCATCGGCATCACGTGTCACAACCGCACGAGAGCCCCCGGGGAGAACGAGTGTTGACACCACAGGAATGGCACCGGCACAAGAGGTGAGTATAAACTTTATTATTTTATGGTGGCCAAACATTTTGATCAAGAAGGGGTTGCCCTAGTTGTAGACAGCCCCTTTAATAATGGATACATTTTTAAAAAAAAAGCTGGAGATGGTATTTTTCTACCAACTTTGTCTCCATCCAATACCTGCTCCAAGTCCAGAAGTCTAAATCCTTTGTACCTGTGTAAACAACTGACATTTTCAAAAACAAATAGCCACATAACGCATAGGCTATGTTCGCACTATCAGTATTTGGTCAGTATTTTACCTCAGTATTTGTAAGCCAAAACCAGGAGAGGAACAATCAGAGAAAAAGTATAATAGAAACCCGTCACCATTTCTGTATTTCTCGCCGACTTCGTTTTGTCTTACAAATACTGAGGTAAAATACTGTCCGAATACTGAACGTGTGAACGTGGCCTTAGGCTTCATACTATAAATTTACCAAGCTTTTATAGTTACTGGGTAAAGCAATTAGGGACCTAATAAAGTAGTAAAGGCGTCACCAGCACCAGTCTTCAAAATACAAATTTTATACGTTATTAAATAGATCTCTTAGATCTGCTGAGACTGGTGTACTTACTATAAAAATTTCTAAATGATTGTATAGTCCTGATATTAAACTTTTAGTACTTTTGATTCCCCCCGGCCCCCGCACCTTTGATGCATAAATGCCTTTTTTTATCTCGGTTGAGATGTATGTAAATCGCCGCGGTCCGGTCCGATGGGCGGGGTTTATTCACCTTCTCCCCCCCTCCTCGGCTTGCTGAAAGTAACTTCATCTGTGAATATCACAGATGTTGTAGTTTTCCGCACTTGCGCATTGAGAAGGCCTCCGGCGCTTGCGCAGTATGGCTTCCTCAGCACTGCGCAGGGCTTTACAATGCATCCGGCGGCCAGGAAGAGTGTGTCCTGCATGTGAAGACTTCCGGGGCATACACCGCGCTGAAAAATACCAGCGCATGCGCAGTACTGATTATATGCTTTTCCCACAGTTGGGCAAAGCATACTGCGCAAGTGCCGGAGACCTTTTCAATGCGCACGCGTGTTAAAACTACGTGAACGCAGGAAGAAAGAATAAATGCATAGAGCAAGACAGGGAGGAGGGAGAAGGCAAATAAGCCCCGCCCATCGGAGCAGACCGCGGCGATTTACATACATCTCAACCGAGATAATAAAAAAGGTATTTATGCATCAAAGGTGCAGGGTCAGGGGGAATCAAAAGTACTAATAGAATCCTTATGTGACACACCATTGAATGATATCTTTACACAATATTACTAAAAATGGGTGACAGATTCCCTTTAAAATGAGAACTATATTAGTCCATATAGAGCTCATTTTAATATCCAGCTGGATATTGCTCAAAAAGGATTGAGGTATGTGCACATGTTTGGGTATGTGCACATGTTTTGCCATCATGCCAGGTTTTGCAAAATGCTCCAGGAAAACGGCGGTGTTTTTTCTGAAGCGTCTTTTTTGGCATACTTTATGCTGTCTTAACATAGGTGGCAGTGACTGAACAGCCAAATGTTCTCTATATTAGGTAGCAGAGCAATTCCTCACTACGCTGCCCAATCACTAAGGCCGGATTTACACTTCCGTTTTTTTCCGAAACTGGCAAAAAAAAAACGGTACCGGAGATGTCCGTGTGTGTAATACTTCGGTACACGTGTGGCAACCGTGCACCACTCGTGAGCCGCATTAGTACCACACGGACGGGCTCCTCAGAAGCAGCGGTACAGTAAGTGCTGTTCCCCGACGCCGAGTGGTGAACACGGCTCTCATCATTCTCCCCTGCTCTGCCAGCAATCAGCGTGAGCAGGGGAGAATGATGAGAGCTATATTCAAGTGATAACAATGATAGCAGGCTGTGGCTGATGAGACTATTACATCCATCAGCCTACATCTGCTGCCGTTAACAACAGTGACAGCAGGAATGGCTGTGAGTTTTGCCTGGCTGCTTATAGAAAACACAGGGGAACCCACGCCTTTTTTTAAATTGATTTATTTATAGTGCAGGCGGCGAGTGATGAATACTCCCATCAGCTGCTCCAGCTGTCACTGTTATTAGCGGCAGCAGGTGTAGGCTGATGGGAGTACTAGTCTCATCAGCCACCGCCTGCTGTCATTGTTGTCACTTGAGTATAACTCTCATCATACTCCTCTGCTCGCGCTGATTGCCGGTAGAGCAGGGGAGAATGATGAGAGCCATCTTCAGCACCAGGCGCCGGGGAACAGTGCTTACTGTACTGCTGCTTCTCAGGCGCCGCAATGTGTCACACGGATGAGATCCCAGTGTGTGTCATCCATGTGCACGTGTGGGAGACGTTCTGCCGCCCATGCTGCCGGTAAAATACGGACATGTCTAAGTGTGGGTTACACGGAAACACGGTCTATGGAAACACATGGACATGTGCACATCAATGTAGACTTCAATGCGTCTATGTGTGTCAGTGTCTCTGGTACGTGTGAAAACTGTCATCATACGTACCGGAGACACTAACGTGTGAAAGAGCCCTAAAGGGAGCACAAGGAAGCTCTATAGTTAGAGGTCACCTACACAGTCATGTCTCGTAGTGAATTGGAGCTTGCACGTGAATATAAAAAATGACATACGTTAAAGCGAACCTGTCAACAGATTTCACAATACAAACTGCATATACAATTAGAATTTTTAGACGTGAAAAGGCTGGTGTACTTTCTTTGAAAATCCAGTAATTAAAATGAGCATCTGGTGACAGGATCAAGGTCTTTTATTTTTGTAGTAGATTTAAACTGTGAAACTATGCTAACTGCATAATTAGATTTTAGCAAGGTGCTTAACATTCAACGACGCAATTACCGTTTTATTGAGCCCATTAGGTCCACATGATTGCATATTTGAAGAAGAGTCTGCGTTAGGTACTGAAAAAAAAAAAAATTGTGAAAAAGGAATTTATTTCCGGACAGGCAAGTGACATATTTAGCAAGTTTAATTTGTATGATATGTGACAAAAAAAACTGCACGATCTTTAAATTAGCAGAAAATAAAAAGATCCATATTTCTGGAACCGTATGGGGAGTTAAAAAAAAACTTTGATCAAAATTTGTATCTTCTTAATAAATTGCAGTCATCATATTATATAGCATTGTGTACTTACAATTGCTCATTTTGACATTCTGCTCAGATAATTCTTTTTCCATTAAATCTATGACATCACATGATTGAAAACTGACTAGCTGTATACTTGTAAGCTCTATGTAGGAACAGGAGGTTAATTTTTCCTGTATGAGTCATAAGTCACTGCAAAAGGCTATGGCAGGGGGAGGAGGGAGCAAATGGGTCAGGACGAGTTGAAGCGGGGAATGATTTTTCTAGGGACAACATACTTCCTGTTTCTACATAGAGCAGAGATAAGAGAAGAATTATCTGGGTAGAAAGGCAAAATGAGCAATTGTAAGTACACAGTGCTGTATAATATCATGACTGCAATATATTAAGAGGACAAAAACTTTGATGGGAGGAGGCGTGCTTCTTTAAAAAAAAATTACCAAGTGTTCTCCTTATTATATTTGTATGCTCTTTTTGCAGCGGTTTGGTGCTGCATATACAAGTGACTGCTGAAGTCTAGTTTAAGCGATGAGGACAGTGTACATACAGCACAGTACTGATGCAAAAAAGGAAATATAAGACAAAGACCATCAACTTCATTCAGATTTTTTTTTTTTATGTACAGTAGTGTTCAAAATAATAGCAGTGTGTTCAAAAACATGGGTTAATCACAAAATCTTTATACTAGTTTTTATTTCCATGCATTGGGAATATTGCACACTGTTTTCTAATTTGAAACATGAAGAGAAATGTATATAATTTTTAACTACTTCACAGACAATAACAAAAAATGAACATTGGGCTGTTCTGAAAAATAGCAGTGTCTGCATTTGTCTTTACAAACTCATAATATGTACTTTTTTGTGTGGAGTTAGCATTCCCGTAAATCACTAACCTAATATTTAGTTGTATACCCACAGTTTTTTAGAACTGCTTCACATCTACAGTAATTTTTGGACTATAAGACGCACCTAAGTTTTAGAGGATGAAATTAGAAAAACAAAATTGAAGCAAAAAATGTGGTCAATTCTATACTTAATATGTCCAATCCTGGTATGCATAGCTCCCTTATCTCTATCCTGGTATGGAGGGCCCCCTCATCCCCATCCTGGCATTCATCGCCCAAAATCTCTGTCCGGCTATGCATGGCTCCATCCTTATCCTGGTATGCATGGCCCCAACCTTATCCTGGTATGATAGGCCGCCATCTCTGTCCTGGTATGCATGGCTCCATCCTTATCCTGGTATACGTCGCCCCAACCTTATCCTTGTTATGATTGGCCCCATCCTTATCCTGGTATGCATGGCCCCATCCTTATCCTGGTATGCATGGCCCCATCCTTATCCTGGTATGCATGGCCCCATCCTTATCCTGGTATGCATGGCTCCATCCTTATCCTGGTATGCATGGCCCCAACCTTATCCTGATATGATAGGCCGCCATCTCTGTCCTGGTATGCATGGCTCCATCCATATCCTGGTATGATTGGCCCCATTCTTATCCTGGTATGATTGGCCCCATCCTTATCCTGGTATACACGGCCTCATCCTTATCCTGGTATGCGTCGCCCCAACCTTATCCTTGTTATGATTGGCCTCATCCTTATCCTGGTATGCGTCGCCCCAACCTTATCCTTGTTATGATTGGCCCCATCCTTATCCTGGTATGCATGGCCCCATCCTTATCCTGGTATGCACGGCCCCATCGTTATCCTGGTATGCAAGGCCCCATCGTTATCCTGGTATGCATGTCTCCATCCTTATCCTGGTATGCACGGCCCCATCGTTATCCTGGTATGCATGTCTCCATCCTTATCCTGGTATGCACGGCCCCATCCTTATCCTGGTATGCACGGCCCCATCTTTATCCTGGTATGCACGGCCCCATCCTTATCCTGGTATGCACGGCCCCATCCTTATCCTGGTATGCACGGCCCCAACCTTATCCTGGTATGATAGGCCGCCATCTCTGTCTGTCCTGGTATGCAAGGCCCCATCGTTATCCTGGTATGCAAGGCCCCATCCTTATCCTGGTATGCATGGCCCCATCCTTATCCTGGTATGCATGGCCCCATCCTTATCCTGGTATGCATGGCCCCATCCTTATCCTGGTATGCACGGCCCCATCCTTATCCTGGTATGCACGGCCCCATCCTTATCCTGGTATGCACGGCCCCATCATTATCCTGGTATGCACGGCCCCATCCTTATCCTGGTATGCACGGCCCCATCCTTATCCTGGTATGCACGGCCCCATCCTTATCCTGGTATGCACGGCCCCATCCTTATCCTGGTATGCACGGCCCCATCCTTATCCTGGTATGCACGGCCCCATCCTTATCCTGGTATGCACGGCCCCATCCTTACCCTGGTATGCACGGCCCCATCCTTACCCTGGTATGCACGGCCCCATCCTTACCCTGGTATGCACGGCCCCATCCTTACCCTGGTATGCAAGGCCCCATCGTTATCCTGGTATGCACGGCCCCATCCTTATCCTGGTATGCACGGCCCCATCCTTCTCCTGGTATGCACGGCCCCATCCTTATCCTGGTATGCACGGCCCCATCCTTATCCTGGTATGCACGGCCCCATCCTTATCCTGGTATGCACGGCTCCATCCTTATCCTGGTATGATTGGTCACCTTCCCCATCCTGGTATGTATGGCCCCAGCAGGAAAAAAAAAAAAATTGTACCTTCCCTGCACGCCCTCGCAGTCCATGGCAGTGACGTCATGCGCTGCTTACAAGCCGCCGAGGACAGCTGCCGGAATACGCACTGTTCTCCACGCCGGGACTGTGTGTGTGGAGCACAGTGAGTATTCATTGCTCTTTAGTGAGCACAGTGTCAACCGCAGCAACCGGGTTCCTGCAGCTGTTGGGCTTTCACATATGCCGCTACTAAAGGGAAGGGATATTTATTGCATTCCACACCTATGGGAGTGGAATGCAGTGGATATTCATTGCCTTAAGTAGCCATCACACTTGAATGCCCTAGTGAATATTCATTTCTCTTTAGCAGTGGGCACACTGTTATCCGCAGCAGCCAGCACAGGCATTATCCGCAGCGGGCACAGGCGTTAGCTGCAGCAGCCAACTCCTGCCTCCTGTGGCCCCTTTTGAACAATGCTATTCACGTTTTTCATAAATAGACCACTTACCCATTATAGTCTATGGGGATGTTCACATGTCCATGTTTTTTTTGTAGACCATGTGTCTGCAAACATCATGAGGACATTAATATTTTTGATCAGACTCACGGATCAAAATTCTGCAAGTGCAATGAAAATCACTGACAGCACACAGACGGCCTCAGTGTGTAATCCGTGTGCTGTGTGTGATTAGCATCGTTAGGAATAAGAGAAGATTTGCAAGTTGTTTATTTTTTTATCAGTGAAAATCACTGATGGAACACCGGTAGACACTGACCAAACACTGATTAAAATCAGATCCAAAACAATGAAGAAAAGCTGTCTGCGTTTGAGATAAATCACAGACGTCTGAATGAGGCATAGTCTCACTTTTGGTGGTACTGGCATTCAATAGGGAGAGATGTGTTTGCAGATTAGTTGGCAATGGCAATGCTCCATGGGTAGAGATATGCAAATTAGCTCTCTGCGAGAGGAATGAATAGTGTCTGCCACACTAATATGGTTATGGGCATGGTGGGACATTGACTCAGAAAGTAGCAACTCCCAATTGCTGACATTAAAAAGTTAATTTTCTTCCTTCTAGGAGAGAGCCAATTTACATGTTTTGGTGGGTTAACCATTGACCGACTAGTCTTATTTCTGGATAACCTACAGGAAGCATTTAGCAAATGGCATCTAAGCTGTCCTTACCTGAAATCTGCTGCTGACTGACACCGGGGAGCGATCTCACTGTTGTCTCCATAGATGGTCTTCTGGGTTTGGTAGGTGCAATACGTGTATTAGTTTTGGGCATTGGAAAGACATGGGGAGCTTCAATTTGTGGTGATGGTTCTGTGTAGAGAGGGTAGCCATCTGCATGGGTGGAGGGAGGGAGAGCAGGATTTAAGATTGTGGCATCAGGGGCCACGGAGTTATAGGGGTGTTTGGGGCAGGATACTGGTGGGAAAATTAGGTCTTGATCCTGTACTGGTAGATTTGAAGAGATGCAATGGATGGGTAAAGCTGGGGCAGAAGGAAAGGATTCAGTGGGGTATCTGTCACTAGATTCTGGGTAGTGGCACAGTGGTTTGGTTTCAATGTTCGTAGGGGTACACGGCATTGCGGCAGCACCATATCCTGATGAAGTAGGAAAACAGGAATCGGACCTGGAGATATAAGAGCTGTGGGGCTGATAAAATAAAGTGGTTGACTATACATATCAACAAATGGACAATTAACAGGTAAAGTTATATTTAATCACACATCAAGAAAAAAAGACTGTCAAAATGGGAAAGAGAAGTGAGTCGGAGGAAGGAATCAGAGAAATATTACAATTAGTGTAAGAGGAACTGGAAAGGGTAATAGGAAAAAAATAGAAGATACCAATAAAAATAGAAGATACCATCTGAACCAGACAAAACAACAGTAAAAAAAAAAAAAGAAACCACATGAAGAAAAGTGCTCACATGTACAGCGGTAACACAAAAACAGATATCTGACAACCTGTGGTATTCTTGGGCAAGCAATGGTAGGATGTGGTTGGCTGCTGGTTCCATCATTATATGTTAGGTAGCCATGACTTTCTTGATAACAAAGAGGAGGTTGTTGAGATTGAAGAGACCGAGGACCACCGAAAAAATCTTGAAACATAAATAGAAAATGGGGGTAATTGCTCTAAAAAGATCATAAAGCAAATAAGGTTCCAATGAGAAAGCATATGCTATATTTCATATACTAGAGAACAAAATTGGGAAGAAGCATGGAAATCTAAACTGGGTCTAGACTTGTAAGGAACATCATATGCAATCTGTTCCTGGATCCTTGGAGTGTGGGGGCCCATAACATAGTTGGCTGCATCCTTTAGAAGAATGCCTTATTCCACTGTTGGAGAACTAGCCCAAGGATTAGAAAAGGAAATGGAGAACACAGGTATAAAGTACTGTACTCTATGGCTGAGGAGCCAAATTTCATGTTTTGCTGCTAGTGCCCCTCACCTCTATGTACTACCCTAATAATCTCTGCTCTAGCTCATTCTTACAAATATAATAATTTTATTTATATAGCGCCAACATATCCTATAGTACTTTATAATTCAGAGGGGACATGTACAAACAGTATCAGATATTACACGTAACACATAATTCAACAATTAGGCGAAATGAGGGCCATGCTTGCAAGTTTCTAATACATAAGGGGAGACACAAAAGGTATAAAATGCTTGTAGTGTATGGTCCAGGCATCAATATAATAAATAAGGGAAATAAAGTAAAGCTGTGTGGTCCAGTCACAAGCCACTATCTGTTTATATCCAGGTACAAAGTGCTACTGAGCACATACGTGGAGGGTACGGAAACAGATGATACGACCAGATTCTGAGGAAAATTTTGGATTAGAGAACAGAGTAGTTAGTTTGGTGATGTGAAGTTATAAGCCATCTAAAGAGATGGTGTATCTAGGGCACACTTAAAACTGTGGATACAGGGAATTAACTGGATTGTCTGGGGTAGTGCATTCCAGAGAACAGATGCAGCACAAGAAAATTCTTGGAGATAAGAGTGTAAGGCACAGACTAGAGAGAATATTAGTCTTAGATCATTGGTCATGCAGAGAGCATGGTTAGAATGGTAGACAGAGAGGAGAGGTAGGTCGATACAGCACTGTGGCGAGTGTGAGAAGTTTATGTTGTATTCTGGGAAACCAGAACAATGACTGGCATAGGGTAGAGGCATTAGTATAGAGGCTGGACAGGAATATGAGCCTGTCTGCTGCATTCAAGATAAATTGATGAGGGAACATTTTAGTAAGGGGGAGTCTGAATGGTAGAGAATAGTCAAGACAAGATGAATAAGAGCAACAGAAAGATTTCATACTTTAAAATATAAGAAGAGATTGAATTCTGGAAATGCTTTTGAGGTGCAGGTGATATGAACAAGTGCGTGACTGGATAGAGGGAGTGAAGGAAAAATCTGAGTCAAAAATAACCCCAATACAGTGAGCGTGTTGCTTAGGAGCTATGGTCGAACCACACATGGGAATGGAAAAATTAGTTTTATCTAAGGTAGTAGAGGGAGGAAACCCAAAAATTTCAGTTTTGTAAAGATTCAGTTTCAGATAAATAGAAGACATTATGTTAGATATATTAACAAGATAATCACTGATATTTGGTTGCAGTGGAGTGCCGAGATCAAGAGAGCATAGTGAGGAGGAGCTGGTGATCCACAGTGTCGAATGCTGCAGAGAGATCCAGGAGAATCGGAAGGGAGTAGTGACCATTAGATTTATCTGTTAGTCGATCGTTAGCGACACTTATGTAGAGTGTAAAGAGGGGGAACCAAATTGTAAAGGATCAAGAAGAGAATTATCTAAAACACAGCGGATATGCGAGACAAATAGGAATACATATCCTCTCATGAAAATAATCATCTTGCGTACAGCCTATTTTTTATGAGGGATCACTGGTCTAGAAGTGTTATGCCCTTAAAAAAAATAAATCCACTAAATTCTAGACCTGTTGCCAGAAGACTCTAAGAGAACAATATTTAACAGGTTATCAATCACTGAGACTACTAGCTGTAGCAATTGTTATAATGATACAATGTTACATTGAAAGGAAACAGAGCAGCTAAAGTTCACTTTTATACCATAGAATGTTCTTTTTTGGGATTGTTGGTAAATAGTGTCTGATGTAACATTTGTAAAAGTTGTGAAATAGAAAACTTCCTGCTTCGTGTGCCAGTGTTTGCCGTCTAACGTGGGGAAGGAAAGACTCATGGCAGAGGAACCTGACTTTATCACATGCAAGAGGTCATCTGCCAATGTCAAATGGAGCTACATGCCCACTCAGATTGTCTAGACATCATGTGCTACGACAGGAAAAGTAAAACTTTCAGTAGCATTTAATATTACAAGTCAACTGCACAACAATCCTCCAATAGTTGGGATAGCGTGACTTACTCAAATACTACATGTTTACTACAATAACGTTATGCAAAGAAAATGTGAAAGCTAAAAAGGCTCTTCTTTAACCCTTTTAAAGAAGTATTCCCACCTTAATGCCCATTTGCAAAGGCAGTTTTCTGAACATAAAACAAGCACTGGCCAATTATATACAACTTTATCAGCGCTCATTTATGGTCCTACACAACTGTACGGGTGCTGGCTATTTAACTGGCTCTCAACCTTTGATTTCTGCCAATTGTAACTTTGCTCATGAGATGTGTGCTTGCTCTGAGCTCGTCTGCTTTTCTGATCGCTGCTGTTCGACCTAGGATTTGTCTTGACCATTCATTTGCCTTGCCCTTTTTGTCGTGATCGGCTACCTTCTTGGAATAGTGACCTCAGACTGTTTCCTGACTACGTCTTTGTCTCACTACCCTGTCTATGATGTACTCTCTTGGCTTTAGACCTCGGACCTCATGGCTTATCTGTGAGTAGTGACTAGCATCACATATGAATTTAAAAGAGCTAATTGCACGGCAGATCACTTACAGAGGTATACCAGCTAAAGATAGCCATAGACATTACTAAAAGGTACTTTGAACTTACAATTTCGCCAAGCTTGGCAAAAAAATGTACCATATATGGGGGTGTCCTGACTCTCCTCTGACTGAGGAAAGAAGGATCAGAAATGTTGAACTTCAATAGATCGAATTTTATCTTCCCACAGACGATAAGCCACTGCCTGAGGGGTTTGGCAGTGGCCTATTCCCTTTTTTATACAGAAAAGAACAGCAAATGGGTCAGAATCACAGCAGCAAATCATCATGTGATCAGCTTACTTTTACGGGACTTTTCTAATGAACAACTACTGGATAGAGGGTTAAAGGTGATAAAAGAAATCACAACAAATTGACCGTCAAAAACATAACACATATTTTATTTGACAATTCAATGTTTCAGACCAGTAGAAGTTTATTCCAGTGGTCCTGGATATACAAACATTTTGGTTAATTCTGCTAACTGGAGTATAAAACGTACAGAATATCTCACACTTATCATATCGTCAACATAGATTAAATGGTTTATTGTCCAATTTAATTACTTTCTCATATTATACAACTTGACTGAAATCAGATCAAGTAATTTCTTCGCCATTTAAAAAAATGAAATCACGTCACATATACAAGTCATATACCTATACAGAATGAATCTCTGAGTCATAAGTGCATAATAAGCAAGTGGTATATAATATGAAAAGTTCACTGGGTAACTTGAAGTTCAGCCTGGCTCTCTGGAAGCCAGGAAACCTCCCCGGAGAGGATGTAGGTTAGCCACAGGGCGAGGTGGGGCAATGTTCAAAAGAGGGAAATCAAAATGAAAGTCGTTCCCTCCCAGAGGAACAAACCATAGGCTGGACTGTCAAATTTATAAGGTCTCCAAAACATATTGTGTCAACACAATTCCTTAACATTACGATTTCCAGAGAATATACCGTACATAATACATATAATGCTTTATATCTAACCTTATGTTAGGGCTACCTGATAATGAAAAGAATCGATTGCATAAACAAAAAGACACAAATAACTATACAAACTGGTATCAGTAAAAAATACATCTATGTTATACACATTTAAGAGGATTAAAGGGAAGCTATCACAAGAAAATGTTTATGCAGTCAGGTCTGGGCCCTGGTCCTGCTTTGCCCTGGTCTATTGAGGCCTGCTGGCACATTCAGAGGTTTAATAATGGAGATAGGACCATCCTCATTGGGGTACACCTTGTTGCGGTGGGATGGCTTTTTTTTTTTTTTTATCTTAGTTGAAACTATTTTGATCAAAAAAGTACCCAAAGTTATTTATATCTACTATTAGTATATATCTATTCACTTACTGCAGGTTATTTGCTCATTTTATTCTAATCCTAGGTTGTTAGTTAATGGCCACAGTGTGATTGCTCACCTACACCTTGCATTTACACCAACATGTGCTTATTTCTTTGGTTTTACCATTATCAGAAAATGACCTATTGTTTACATTAGAGATTTATGTTACTCATTTTTTTTATATTTTGCATTGGTGACTTTCATATCACGATATTTATTAAAGGGAACCTGTCAGCAGGATTGTGCGCAGTAACCTACAGACAGTGTCAGGTCGGCGCCGTTATACTGAAAAAAATGATACATGTATATTTTGAGTTTCTTATGACTACATGTATATCACCAAATAAAATAAATTAATGCATATTGTACATGCGATCATGCTATACCGCAGGCGAATGCCTGCCGAATCTGAATTATTTTTTTTAAACATATGTTATTCAGTATGTAAAATAGCGGGAAGGTCAGTAAGGGATCAGTGACCTGTCAGAAGCCCATACAGATGAATATATAAGCAGAGCACCACATGAAGACCCCCTCCCACAGGCCGCCCCAGAGCACGAAAATCTCATTAACTGAAAACTGCAAATTAAGATTAAACAACAACCACAAGACTGATTTCATCACCCAAGGTATCATTTTAATCAGTATAACGGCACCGACCTGACACTGTTGTAGGTTACTGTGCACAATCCTGCTGACAGGATCCCTTTAAGGCCAGGGTCACACTTGCAACTGCAATGCAAGAAACTCGCACGAGTCTCTTGCCTCAATACTCGGCACTGCCGCCGGCACTCGGGATTCTTATAGGGTTTTACAAGTGATTTTTTTTTATTATTATTAACATGTGAAATGTGTCATGACTACTCTCCTTTCAGCTTCTGCTATGGTTCCAAGCTGGATCTTTAAAGTATTTTTTCTGAAATGCCACAATCATGCAGCCAGGCTCTGATATATGCTGCCAGAGGTTTGGACAGCATGAATTAGTTGACAGGTTCCCTTTAAGATGAAAACTTAGTGTACGGCACTGTGGCCTTTCAACACTAGGGGTTACTGGTCAAATCCTAAGCAACATTTTCACCATTGTTGGATGGGTTTCCATTCACAAAAAAAACAACAACATGTACTTATAGGCCACTTGGATTTCTATTAAAAAAGTATTATAAATGAAACAGCACTCTAGCAAATATTGGTGCTACAGTGCTCCATTCATTGTCTATAGTACTGGTGCAGATAGCCAAGTGCTGTACTCTGTCATCTCTGTAACACCACATAACTAAAGGGGGCTTTACACATAGCGATATCGCTAGCAATATCGTTAAAGCGTCACCGATTTTGTGACGCAGCAGCGATATGGCTAGCGATATCGCTATGTGTGATACTTACCTCCGACCAGCTCCCCCGCTGTCTGTCGCTGATCGCGCAGCTCCATTCCTCATCGGGCGCTTCCTGCTGGGCTTCCTGCTGGCGCCGACGAGCAATGTGTGGACGCGGGCGGGAGGACGTCAGGATCGCCGCGTCTGAAAGGTAAGTAATGACCGCTACTGCGTCGCTGTGAGATCTGCCTGTGTGGCAGCTCACTAGCGACCATTTAGCGATGCACCAGCGATCCTGACCGGGTCGTATCGTTGTTGGATCGCTGGTGCATCGCTAAATGTGACGGGGCCTTTAATGCACAAGCTCGAATACTAAGGAATAATTTAGATATTGGTTAGAGGATCTAAGACCTATAACATACACACACAATCGATCACTGGACACTGTGGGATTAGCATTTTTTTTTTAAAAAGGAATGATATATGTGTGAAAGTGATGGAAAATTCCATCACAGCTTACAAGGTTAAGACACCATAATTTGCATGAGCTCAGGGTTATCAAAGTTTAAGTTTCTGTTAAAGGGACCTTGGCACTAAGTATTTAAAGTATTCAAAGTGCTCCCCTTTCTACTTTAAAGGAGTATTTTTCTTCAAACATGGGTATCATTTGCAAAAATTTTATTTAATAAAGCAAAGGCTAAAAACTATTTGGTGCAATTCAGTGAACGAACAAAATAGCAATTGCAGAACAGGCAGAGCACCTATTCATTATGCATTAACTCATCCAAAACTACAGTATTGAATCTAAGACCCCCACCAACCATAGGATGGGACATTTTTTTTCCAAGAAAGTTTCTTTAAACTGTTGAACTGGGTTTTTTTTTTTTTTTTTTACAGTTTGCAATTCACTTTTGCTGAGTAAGGGTATGTTCACACTGGACATTTTTGCTGCTGTTTTTTTTTCAGCGTTTTTCACTCTGACTTGAATGGGTGTTGGAAAAAAAACGCAGGTATCATTACTTGTTGCTTTTTTTCTGCAGAGCTTGGGGTGTGGTTAGTGAGGTGTCCATAGTGACAGTGAGCTATTGTGAGTGAGTGTCTGGTAGTAGTGAGGTGTCCTGATAGCAGGGCCGCCATCAGGGCATTACTGCCCTGACTGGCGTATGGGGCCGGGTGGGCAGAGGGGGCCCGCATCGGGCCGTTCTCCTCTGCTCACCGGGCCCTACCGACATGCTAAACCGGGCCCTCAGCGCTGCGGCAGATGATAGCTATTGACATGCGGGCCCGCACGTCAATAGTTAACAGCCGCCAGCGGCCAGCCAATCGGAGGCTGGCAGCTGACGTCGGCTGCAGCGCGCACCTCGCCGGCGTCTGGCGTCATTGTCAGTCGCCGGCGAGCGAGCATTTCTGCATGGAGGGACGCCCGGAGCTTCACCGCTGGACCGTGGCCAGGTAAGAAAAGCTTGTGGTTTTTTTATATTTTTATTTATTGAGAGCGGGGGGCCTGGGGCAGATGGCAGAATGCTGGACACTATGGGGGCAGAATGCTGGTGACGATGGGGCAGAATGCTGGTGACAATGGCTGGGGCAGAATGCTGGTGACAATGGCTGGGGCAGAATGCTGGCGACAATGGCTGGGGCAGAATGCTGGCGACAATGGCTGGGGCAGAATGCTGGCGACAATGGCTGGGGCAGAATGCTGGCGACAATGGCTGGGGCAGAATGCTGGTGACAATGGCTGGGGCAGAATGCTGGTGACAATGGCTGGGGGAGAATGCTGGACACACTATGGGAGCAGAATGCTGGACACACTATGGGGGCAGAATGCTGGACACACTATGGGGGCAGAATGCTGGACACACTATGGGGGCAGAATGCTGGACACACTATGGGGGCAGAATGCTGGACACACTATGGGGGCAGAATGCTGGACACACTATGGGGGCAGAATGCTGGACACACTATGGGGGCAGAATGCTGGACACACTATGGGGGCAGAATGCTGGACACACTATGGGGGCAGAATGCTGGACACACTATGGGGGCAGAATGCTGGACACACTATGGGGGCAGAATGCTGGACACACTATGGGGGCAGAATGCTGGACACACTATGGGGGCAGAATGCTGGACACACTATGGGGGCAGAATGCTGGACACACTATGGGGGCAGAATGCTGGACACACTATGGGGGCAGAATGCTGGACACACTATGGGGGCAGAATGCTGGACACACTATGGGGGCAGAATGCTGGACACACTATGGGGGCAGAATGCTGGACACACTATGGGGGCAGAATGCTGGACACACTATGGGGGCAGAATGCTGGACACACTATGGGGGCAGAATGCTGGACACACTATGGGGGCAGAATGCTGGACACACTATGGGGGCAGAATGCTGGACACACTATGGGGGCAGAATGCTGGACACACTATGGGGGCAGAATGCTGGACACACTATGGGGGCAGAATGCTGGACACACTATGGGGGCAGAATGCTGGACACACTATGGGGGCAGAATGCTGGACACACTATGGGGGCAGATGATGGGGCAGAATGCAGGACACAATGGGGGCAGAATGCAGGACAATGGGGGCAGAATGCTGGACACGATGGGGGCAGAATGCTGGACACGATGGGGGCAGAATGCTGGACACGATGGGGGCAGAATGCTGGACACGATGGGGGCAGAATGCTGGACACGATGGGGGCAGAATGCTGGACACGATGGGGGCAGAATGCTGGACACGATGGGGGCAGAATGCTGGACACGATGGGGGCAGAATGCTGGACACGATGGGGGCAGAATGCTGGACACGATGGGGGCAGAATGCTGGACACGATGGGGGCAGAATGCTGGACACGATGGGGGCAGAATGCTGGACACGATGGGGGCAGAATGCTGGACACGATGGGGGCAGAATGCTGGACACGATGGGGGCAGAATGCTGGACACGATGGGGGCAGAATGCTGGACACGATGGGGGCAGAATGCTGGACACGATGGGGGCAGAATGCTGGACACGATGGGGGCAGAATGCTGGACACGATGGGGGCAGAATGCTGGACACGATGGGGGCAGAATGCTGGACACGATGGGGGCAGAATGCTGGACACGATGGGGGCAGAATGCTGGACACGATGGGGGCAGAATGCTGGACACGATGGGGGCAGAATGCTGGACACGATGGGGGCAGAATGCTGGACACGATGGGGGCAGAATGCTGGACACGATGGGGGCAGAATGCTGGACACGATGGGGGCAGAATGCTGGACACGATGGGGGCAGAATGCTGGACACGATGGGGGCAGAATGCTGGACACGATGGGGGCAGAATGCTGGACACGATGGGGGCAGAATGCTGGACACGATGGGGGCAGAATGCTGGACACGATGGGGGCAGAATGCTCGACACGATGGGGGCAGAATGCTGGACACGATGGGGGCAGAATGCTGGACACGATGGGGCAGAATGCTGGACACGATGGGGCAGAATGCTGGACACGATGGGGCAGATGGCTGGGCACGATGGGGCAGATGGCTGGGCACGATGGGGCAGATGGCTGGGCACGATGGGGCAGATGGCTGGGCACGATGGGGCAGATGGCTGGACACGATGGGGCAGATGGCTGGACACGATGGGGGCAGAATGCTGGACACGATGGGGGCAGACTGTGACAGTGAGACACGGGAAGGGGCAGAATGAGATACGGGGCATGATTGGAGACATGGGGCAGAATGGAGATACAGGGGGTAGGATCAAAGACATGGGGGCATGACTGGAGTCACTGGGGGAAGGATTGGAGACAGATGGGGCAGGGTTGGAGACAGATCGTGCAGGATCATGGGGCAGGATGGATACGATGGAGACAGATGGGGCAGGATGGAGAGATCGTATGGGGCAGAATGCATACTCATGAGGGTGGGATGGGAGAACGTATGGCTGAAGCCAGGAATGAGACACACGGGGGCCAGGATGGGTGATATTATTACCACAGGGTCTAATTAAAGGATATTATTACTGTAGTGATGTATTTATTTTATTTTTTGTGTATACTGTTTTAAATAGGGGGGCGGTACTGTTACTGTGTAGAGTGACACTATGTCACCTTTTTTTCTTCAGGTGATGTAATGTAGAAGTTGGGAAATATAAGTAATGTGTTCTGCAAGCAGAGCTCTAGGTAACTTATTTCCTGCAGAGACAAGCCCTGGCTGGAAGACGTGATGCCGATCTGTGCTGGATGAAAGATGAAAAACAAAGATGAAGGACTTCACCTAGAGACGTCACTGGTGAGTTAGTGTGTTACCTATACACTGACACTATACACTGTATAGAGGCCCTGTGTATAATGTCATTGATCACTGTATTACCTATATACAGACACTGCATACTAAGTACAGATCTCCTGTGTATAATAGCACATATGGTGATAGTATCGTGTCTTTTTTTTTTTATTGCTGATCAGTATTGTAGTATTCAGTCACTGTGGTGGTAATATGTAGTCTGGTCATGGTGCGGTGGTATTTGTTCCTTGTATGTGATATTACTCGGTCACTGTGGTGGTAATATTTTGGTCTGGTCTTGGTCTGGCGGTATTTGTTCCTTCTGTGTGGTATTATAGGTCACTATGTGGTCTGGACATGGTGCGGTGGTATTTTTCCCTTGTTTGTGATATTGGTCATTTTAAAAATTGAAAAATAAAAATATACCTAAATTGTATCACATATTTTAACAAATATTTAATAGGTTACAGTAGATTAGGGCATGGCCAAAAGAGTCTACTGTGTTATGGTGGCGGCTTAAAAAAATCTTTTGGCCAAAACAAAAGCTGCTGGCTATATGTGTAATCTGGTGATGGGAACTGTTAATGTGTGATTGGTGAGAAGTGGAGTTTTTCCAAGAGAGAGCAGTGGGACTTTGGACAGTTTGAGGGGTGGAGCCTGGGCGGAGTCTCAAGGGGGCCCCGAAAATTTTACCAGTATGAGGCCCCAACATTCCTAGTGGCAGCCCTGCCTGATAGAGAGCTATTGTGAGGGAGTGTCTGGTAGTAGCCATGTCTTGGTATAGGAAGATGAGCATTAATGTTATGTGTGATTCTACAGGAAGCAGTTTTTTTTTCCACGCAACTTTATTAGCATGCACAAAGACACAAAAACGCATGAAAAAAATGCACCAAAAACGCACCTAAACCTGCATTTTTGATGCAGCTTCTTTCCTGCCAAGAAATCAGGTTTTGCTGCAGAAAAAAAGCAGCAAAAACACCCAGCGTGAACATAGAACTTACCCTAACTCTAGAAAGTGGATTAACAGGATGGTCCGAAACTAATATTGAGTTTCATACTAAATGTCTATTTATTTTGATAATATAATAGATTTTAAAAAAAAAATGGTTTAATTAAAAAGTCCCTTCCCTCATTAATCTAAGCTTTAATTTTTTTTGGCTGCAATACAACCCCAAAGCATGATTGATCCACCCCCATGCTTAATGTTTGAGATGTTCTTTTCCTGATATTCTGTGCCCTTTTTTCTCCACACATACCTTTGATCATTGTGGCCAAAGAGTTCTATTTTAACCTCCTCCGTCCACAGGACTTGTTTCCAAAATGCATCAGGCTTGTTTAGATGTTCTTTTGCATACTATTGACACTGAATTTTATGGTGACAACGCAGGAGAGGTTTTCTCTGATGACTCTTCCATGAAGGCCATATTTGTGCAGATGTCTCTGAACAGTAGAACAATGTACCACAACTCCAGAATCTGCTAAATCTTTCTGAAGGTCTTTTAGAGTTAGGCCTCTTTCACATTTCAGGGTTTTGACGTCAGTTGAAATCCGCCGTTTTTAGAAAACAACATATCCGCCATTTTTGGGGGCGGAATCCATTTTTCTCCCATAGACTTACATTAGTGACGGATTAGTGATAGTGATGCATTAGTGATAGATGGTCATCCATTGAATCCGTTTTTTTGACGGATCCGTCATAATTTTGGTATTTGCTGTCTGGAGTGGACGGATATTGAAAGTTTTTTGTCTGTGTTGAAATGGCGGATCGCGACGGATCCGTCGCTGTTCGCCATGTGCTATAATGGACGCCTATGGGTAACGGATCCGTTGCAAACCGTCAATTGACGGAATCCGCCAACGGATTCCGCTTTTGTTTATACTGAGCATGCCCGGAAGAGCTTCCATTCATGTAATTTAACCCCAAAAGCAGTTCTGGTACAACATCCATCTCTCTCTCTCTTCCCAGAGTTCTGCTCCTTTAAATTTCATACACTGGCGAATCCGTCCAAAAACGGATCGGGTGCATCCATTTTTTGCAAATCTGCAACGGATCCGTATTTTCACACTTTGACAGTTTGGGACTGACGCCAAAGACTGAAGTGTGAAAGAGGCCGGGGGTTCTGATTTGCCTCTCTAGCAATCCTACCAGAGGCTCTCACTGAAATTTTGCTTGGTCTTCCCGATCTTGTCTTGACCTCCACTTTGCCTGTTAACTGCCATTTCTTAATTACATTTTCAACAGAAGAAAGGGAAACATGAAAACTCTTTGCTCTCGTCTTACAGCCCTCTCTTGCTTTGTGGGCTACACAATTTTTTTCAGAGTGCTAGGCAGCCGCTTAAAAGAACCCTTTTTGGCACAAGGTTAGAGGAGGTTGGGTTTTTATAAAGCTTGGAAATTTGCATCAACTGGCCATTCCTAACGATGATAGTGAACAAGCCGTAACCCTAACAGGCTAATTAAGGTCTGAAACCTTGGTCAAAGTTATCTGAGCACACTAATCTCCAACTAAACTTTTGCATCAGCACATTTTTCTTTTTGTAATTTTTAAAATTTAGAAAATGACTATATATACAGGTGCTTCTCACAAAATTAGAATATCATAAAAAAGTTAATTTATTTCAGTTCTTCAATACAAAAGTGAAACTCATGTACTATACAGAGTCATTACAGAGTGATCTATTTCAAATATTTATTTCTGTTAATGTTGATGATTATGGCTTACAGCCAATGAAAACCCAAAAGTCATTATCTCAGTAAATTAGAATACTTTATAACATCAGCTTGAAAAATGATTTTAAAATCTGAAATGTTGGCCAACTGAAATGTATGTTCAGTAAATGCACTCAATACTTGGTCGGGGCTCCTTTTGTATTAATTACTGCATCAATGCAGCATGGCATGGAGACGATCAGCCAGTGGGACTGCGGAGGTGTTATCGAATCCCAGGTTGCTTTGATATCAGCCATCAGCTCGTCTGCATTGTTGGGTCTGGTGCCTCTCATCTTCCTCTTGGACAATACACCATAGATTCTCTATGGGGTTAAGGTCAGGCGAGTTTGCTGGACAATCAAGCACAGTGATACTGTTGATTGTAAACCAGGTATTGGTACTTTTGGCAGTGTGAGGAGGTGCCAAGTCCTGCTGGAGAATGAAATTTCCATCTCCAAAAAGCTTTTTGGCAGAGGGAAGCATGAAGTGCTCTAAAATTTCCTGGTAGATGGCTGTGCTGACTTTGATCTTGATAAAACACAGTGGACCTACAACAGCAGATGACATGGCTCACCAAACCATCACTGATTGTGGAATCTTCACACTAGACCTCAAGCAGCTTGGATTGTGGCCTCTCCACTCTTCCTCCAGACTCTGGGACCTTGATTTCCAAATGAAATGCAAAATTTACTTTCCTCTGAAAACACCTTGGACCACGGAGCAACAGTCCAGTTCTTTTTCTGCTTGGCCCAGGTAAGACACTTCTGGCGTTGTCTATTGGTCATGAGTGGCTTGACACAAGGAATGTGACACTTGTAGCCCATGTCCTGGATACGTCTGTGTGCGGTGGCTCTTGAAGCAATGACTCCAGCAGCAGTACACTCCTTGTGAATCTCCCCAAAATTTTTGAATGGCCTTTTCTTAACAATTTTTTCAAGGCTACAGTATCCCGGTTTCTTGTGCACTTTTTTCTACCACACTTTTTCCTTACAATCAACTTTCCATTAATATGCTTGGATACAGCACTCTGTGAATAGCCAGCTTCTTTATCAATGACCTTTTGTGGCTTACCCTCCCTGTGGAGTGTGTCAATGACTGCCTTCTGGACATCTGTCAAATCAGCAGTCTTCCCCATGATTGTGGAGTGTTATGATTGAGTCACCGTAGGAGGCAAAAATAGAAATGCTAGCTAAGTCCAGAAAACCAGAGAAGTTGGCAGCTATCGGATTGCAGACCCCTGAACCTATCAACACAACTAGCAGTAGCCGTGGGGGGCTCCTACGATGCCCTAGGCCCCTCGATCACAGCCGGAGGACTACATAGCCTAAAGACAGAAAGGGAAATCTAAACTGCCCCAGAGCAGACCCCAAAGCAAAAGGCAGCCCCCCACATATATTGATGGTGAAGCAAGAAGAAAGAACAAAACACAGACAGAAAGATAGACTGAGCAAAGATGGGGCCCAAGCTAGCTTAGATAGGAAAGGACAGGAAGGCTGCTGTCTGCAATCCGTGAAAAACCCTATGAAAATAAGAGCCAACAAACTGACAGTAAAAAAAGCCCTGAAGACGCTAGGCTTCAAAAAAGGCTATGTCAGTACTCAGGAATATTCTGAAGACAGAGCAACAAGCAAAAGGAGATTTAGCTCACCCCAGCAGGGAATGGCAGAATCTAGAAAAGTAAGGAAAACAAAACACTAATGCAAAAAGGCAAAGCAGAAATCTTAGCTTTAGATGAGCAGGAATCAGACTGGTGTCCTAGAAGTCCACAGAGAAATCACCCGCAGGCCAGAAGGGCGTCGGCAGCCTTATATCCAGTCATTAACTCCACTCAGCCAGTCATCATCATCAGCCCCAGGTGTTTGACAATCAGGCTCACTACCTTTCTTCACCAGAAGAGGGAGTTCCTCGGGCCTCAGTAGTGAAGGGGAAAATGAACTCACAACAGTGGAGCCTACTGAAACAGACTAAGGGACCTTTTCAAATGCTTAGGAAGCCTTTGCAGGAGTTTTTGTTAATTATTCTAATATACTGAGATAATGACTTTTGGGTTTTCATTGGCTGTAAGCCATAATCATCAACATTAACAGAAGTAAACACATGAAATAGATCACTCTGTTTGTAATGACTCTATATGAGCTTCACTTTTTGTATTGAGGAACTGAAATAAATTAACTTTTTGATGATTTTCTAATTTTGTGAGAAGCACCTGTATTTTTTTTTTGCCTCAAATACAAATTAAATACATAATCTTTAACTTTAGGCTTTTTAGAGATCATTTCACCTTCAACTTGCTTAACTTTTCACAACAACTGTAATTTTGACTAGGCTTGCCCGAACTTTTACATGCTACTACATATATTTTATCTATTTATTTATACACATATATATTATATACATATATTAAATCAATGCTGGCAATGCAATCTTCCATTATAGACATTAAACTGGTTTCATTCAACTTCCTGCAAAAACTTATACCAAACATCCCATAGATAATACATTTTCACATTAGATACCTAGAGAGAAATAGAAAAAAATAATGCAAATACATTTTTTTTTTTCAATCTATTATCTATCTATCTATCGATCTATCTATCCTTTACCTATCTATATGCAATAAAATGGCTCAGAGAATGAAAGTATGGAAATGTGCTTTTTTTTACATTTTTCATCTATAACTGTTCCAGGAATATCAGCTTCCACTAAAATTACACTCTATTACATAATGAATTACAAAATTAATTACAATAAACTATCCTCAGAGCGAACCACATCTACGGATACATGTGGGAAGGTTTCCTGACGTGTCGCACTGACACAGGGTCCGGACATACACCACCCTATAGTGTGGCACACATTGGCTATAGTGTTAAACAGGTATATACTACATGGTGTAAGTTTTTTGAAGTGACCCACTATCAAGAAAAGCACATTCTGCTGTACTTTCTGCTACAGTAAAAAATTTTGCTATCCTGAAAAAAGCCAAAATGACAATTTTTTAGCCTTCGTTGGATAAATATAGTCCAATGGATACATTTGACTTCATCCCGGGAGTTTTCCCAGGTGTACATGCTAAACATAAGCCTTGCACACAGTGTGCAGACAGCCGAGAAGAGATAAAGGATTTTTCAATACACCATATATATTTAGCCACCACAGAAGCATTACTACCCAGAACACAGCGCTCCATATATATTTACCTCCTGTTCAGTGAGATCATGATATTACAGCATAGAAGTCCATAGCAAGAAAAACCCAAACATAAGATGTCAAGTTAAAAAGTGAATTAAGGTGATGTGCAATCATCTTTAAGGCAGTCAGCCTAACAGTTTTTTTTTTGTTACCTGTGACCCCCGTTGTGAGACCTATGGACCAATTCTGCAGTCCTGCCATCTCTCACAGTGAGACAATCCTTATTCCTTTCCTTTCTCTGTCCTACTGTGGTTTCTGTGTAAATTCCTCCTTCTTCTGCTCTGCTTCAGTGTCACACATACTTTCACCAATCTCAATCGGTCTCTTACTGCAGGTGGTTCCTCATTTCTCCGCTCTGTACTTATAGCTTGGAAGATCTGCCGTTCACATATATCTAGAGCCTAAGGAATAGACAATGGGCCATAGGTTTGGCTTATAGAGGTCACTCAGTCCATGTTCTGAGGGTTTCATCTCTCCGCAGGCCTTGGTTCTTACAATCATGTAGTTAGCTAAAGGACTCCGGACTGCAAACTATTCTAAAATCCAGAGTAAATGGAGACGGAGAGGGTGGACTGTATAGGAATTTTTAGCATAGTTTTTTCTGGCAAGTTGATTAGTCAGATGGTTCCTTAACTAAACAAAGTTCAGCGGGCTCAGCCACGGCCCCTCCGCTGCCTCTGTCATAGTCATTATCGTCATAATTTAAATTTTGGGTCGGCGCCGTCCGTGATATGGGTGGCGCTCTTCTCAAGTCAGCTGGTGGTGGTCTTCATGAAAATGGCGGCGAAGGTGGTGCGTGTGCAGAATGAGATCTTGTCTCAATGACTGCTATTTTCATAAAGAAACTGGTAAAGTAGGAGCCAGGCACCACCACATTATGGGTGTCAGGTCTGAGCTTTCCTACAAGGAATCTGACCCCCTTACACTAGCATTTCTTCTGCGGTGTTGCTATCAGTGTGTCAAGAGTGGAAGAAGAGGGTTGCATTGACAATCCAACACAATGGGCAGCACTTTGTTTTCCAAATGTTTTATTTGAGTTTCAATAAATGGGGAGGATGGTGGAGGAAAGATGGGGAAAAAAAGGGGGGGAGGGAAAAATGTAAAGGGAAAGAAGGACAAAGGAAGGACAATAAAGTCCAAATATAAAGAAGACATAAAATGAAACAAGTTGATGCAGAAGCATATTATGCGATGAATTATTACAAAGGTAGGTATTTACCGTATATACTCGAGTATAAGTCGAGTTTTTCAGCCCCCTTTTGGGGCTGAAAAAGACCCCCCTCGACTTATATTCGGGTCACGGTGCCAACTTACCTTGTCCCTGTCATCTCCGCGGTCCCAGTTGTCTCCGCGGTCCCCGGTGTTCGTCTGCGGTCCCCTGCAGTGTCCTGGCGGCGGCGGCTGATGATAGGGCCACGGCGGCGTTCAAAATCTCTGCGCGCCACTCTCTCCCGTCCTCCGGCAGTGATGTGTAGGGGGTGCGATGACGTGGAAAGCACGCGCCCTCTGCCTGAGTCACTGAAGAGCCGGCAACGCTCAGGAGCAGCTGTCATCAACGTAGGTGAGTATATAGTGTTTTTTGTTTGTTTTTTTTTTAAATTCCAGCAGCGGCAGCAACATGATAGGATTACCAGTAATCCTATCACTTTGGGGGCAGCATTACGGTATTTGGGCCACCATTCACTGTGCAGCATTTATGGGGGCATATGTTGTGCAGCGTTATTTGGGCCACCATTCACTGTGCAGCATTTTGGGGGCATACTGTATGTTGTGCAGCATTATTTGGGCCAGCATTCACTGTGCAGCATTTTGGGGGCATATTGTATGTTGTGCAGCATTATTTGGGCCAGCATTCACTGTGCAGCATTTTGGGGGCATACTGTATGTTGTGCAGCATTAAATTTACCAGTATCTTCGGCAATTCCCACCCTAGACTTATACTCGAGTCAATAAGTTTTCCAAGGTTTTTGAGGTAAATTTAGGGGGATCGACTTATACTCGAGTATATACGGTAAGCATATAATATATTAATATATATGTTCTATGGGCAGCACTTTGAACACATTCTATAAGTTGTCATAAAGTTGTAAAGAACTCATGAAAAAATAAAGTTATGTTAAAACCAAGCACACCATTGTTTTTCTTGTGAAATTCTCAATAAGTTTGATGTGTCACATGACACTCTTCCCATTGGAAAAAACAAAGTTGGATCCAAAATTGCTAACTTCAAAATGGCCGCCTCCATGGTCACCACCCATCTTGAAAAGTTTCCCCCTCCCATATACTAATGTGCCACAAACAGGAAGTTCATATCACCAACCATTCCTATACATATATATATATATATATATATGTTTTCAAGAATATTTAGTTTCAAAACGATGTGCCAGTGACAGAGAACTGCTGTATGAAAAAGTTCATGTTAAAATCGCATTGCATATGGATTGCCTATGCATGTCATACGGATATTCCGTTTAAAAATCGCACAGAAATCGCATGGCACTTGCATGGCACTCGTACGTTTTTTCGGTCCAGAAATCGGACCGCTTTCTTTTCCTCACATATGGGTATGAGCCCTAAAGCTGGAAACCGAGTACTGTATGGCGTCCGATGCGAGAGCATATGATGCCATATGCTAATGACACTCGGCTCCAGCTCTGCTGTGGGTGTAATCCGAGTGTCAGTGCTCTGTGATCCTATCCTCTCGCATGAGAGAATCACAGCACAGGTACAGAGGAGATGGAGAAAATAATTTCTCCAACTCCTCCATTGCCTATCTGGGCGCATATCAGACTGCACTGGTATGATACCAGAGTGCCGGCCGATGATTCGCACGCACCCATAGATTTGTATGGGTGCGAGTGAGCCGAGTCTCACTGCCAATTGCAGCATGCTGCGAGTGTTCTCTCGGCATGAGAACAAAATCGAAGATGTGAGCTGCCCCATATTATAATACTGGGCAGCGTGCTATGCAATGCTTTATCACATAGCACTCGGCCGTGTTTTACAGTAATGTGATTCCAGCCTTACTCCTGTCCTCATGGGCCCCAACAGGTCATGATTTCAGGATTTCCATGTGTTGCACAGGTGAAAGAATGATGACACTTCCATCACCTCTGCAATACTAGGGAAATTCTGAAATTCTCGCTCACTTCTGTTTATATAAAGTAGCTGAGATTATCAGCTGGAAAAGTTGGAGTGTGTCATGTGTTTTTTTTCTCACCTAGCATCCATATGCAATGTGTTTTTAACATTAGCTTTAACATACAGTAAGTCTCTGTCATTTCAATCTAGTTTTCAAACTAATAAAACATTTCAAACAATAAAACATATACAGATATAGATAGATAGAAATGAGATAGATAAATTATAGTAAGAAATATGTCAGTCAGATATATAATCAGTGCTTTGTTTGTGCAGTTTTCTGTACATGTATTTAGCTAATAATTTTTTTAAAAAAATGGAGTGGGGTCCCCCTTACTTTTATGAACCAGCTGACGTAAAGCAAATAGCTGAGAGCTGGTCTTAATAGTCTGGAAAAGGGGGCAATAAACATAGAGCCTCCCAGGCTAATAATATCAGCTCACAGCTGTCTACTTAGCCTTTACTGGTTAGTAAAAATGAGGTCACAGAAAAAATTGATATGGGGTCCTCCCATATTTCTAATAACCAGCAAAGGCTAAGCAGACAGTGGTGGGCCGATCTTAATAGGCTGAATTTACTGTATTTGGCTGATGAAATGTCGGGTTTCCTAGGAGATGGGTGCATAAAATCGGATGGTCCCTGTGCGGACCGATTTTTTTTTTTGTCGCACACATTAACTTGCATTCGTGAGTCTTGACCGTTTTACTTGGCTATATGCAGCATGCTGCAATTTTTTCTTCACCATAATTCCAGGTGAGGAAAAACTTGCAGATGAACACTGCTTAACTGAATAACATTATTGAGAGCAAAATGCGATTTTTTTTCTCACATTGCACTCGCCAGTTTTATATGCAGATGTGAGCAAACCCTTAGGGAAACACTGATGTAGACATTTGGTTGTAGGGTATTAATGGGCTCACCCAGAGAGTGATTACTTTGGTGTCTCTAGCTGTTCAGTAACAGTATTTCGGCCTATAAGGGTTACTGGTGAAGTTACTCCTATAGCTGCACAGAAATATTAGTGGCAGTGATCTTTCCCTATGGAAGTTTTTCTTGTGTGCGCAAAAGTACGTGTCCACACTTACTATTTTTTGTTAAAGAATTTGTTACACAGTCTGAGACAATTTCAATTCGATACCATCTACCACCATCTAGTAAAAAAGGACACAAATATATAAGCTTTTTTAACAGTAGGATATATGGATGACGGATTTCCAATGAATAGTATCAACGCATCTGATTTTCTTTATTTTTTTAACATCTCGCTCCATCCATCTCAGGAACTGTTGTAAATGTTTATAGACAAGATAAGCAAACTGTCTCTTCAGAGTGGAAGAGGACTAGAACTCTAGTGTCACCTACTGGAAGTAGCAATCCTAAAAGTCAAAGTCGACTCTTTTAACAAGCCTTGTTACACGACTTAGGATAAAAGCCAAAACCAGAATCTCAATTTGCAGACACTGTTTCGGGGTACTGCCCCTCGTCAGTGCAAAGTATGAGATCTGGTTTGGCTGTGTGAGAGGCGTCTCGGCATGCTTAGCATGTCATTCTCCGCAAGGAGAAATGATACTTCCTGGATATAGACAAGATAAGGAAAGACACATGGATTACGATGAAGCGACAAGCAGACAATGTAAAATTTGGCCTAGTTGCATCAGCCAAGCTGAAATGGAAAAGTTCCACAGTGGGGGAGGTGTGTCTGGAGGGAGCCATTTCTTCCTCTCCTCAAGTACTTCCACTCAAAGGGCCTCGTGTTCCTCATATCCTCTTTCTTTGGGTGTCATGCAATTTCTTCAAAATGTGCACTTTGCATAGATGACAAAAATAGTAATGCTGCCCTTAGTTTCCATTGTGGTTTTTATTTAGAGGCAGGGCTTTTAATGCATTACTAAAATGGTAAGTGAAAATAGATCATGACAGGAATACAAGCATTGTCCTGCTGAGACAAGCCACCATTGCTGCGCATTACCCTACTATTGCAAGTGGGATTCTAGCATGATATCGGGGTGCACTCACATCTGCGTATATAAACACACAGATTCTCAGCCACAAACGTTGTTGAGTGTCATGCATTTTTGTTCTCATCTAGCATCCATATACCATGCGAGTGCTAGGCGCGTGTTTTTTTTCTCACCTACCATCCCTATGACATGAGTATATAATGCGTTTTTAACATCATCTTTTACATACTGTAATTCTCTTTCATCTCAGGTTAGTTTTCTAGCTAATAAAACAATCTTACATACTTTATTTTTTAATCTTTATTTTTATATAGCGCTAACATATTCCGCAGCACTTTACAGTTTTTGCACACATTATAATCACTGTCCTCGATGGGGCTCACAATCTAAATTCCCTATCAGTATGTCTTTTAGAATGTGGGAGGAAATGTGATTACCCGGAGGAAACCCACGCAAACACGGGGAGAACATACAAACTCCTTTGCAGATGTTGTCCTTGGTGGGATTTGAACCCAGGACCCCAGTGCTGCAAGGCTATCCACTGAGACACCTGAGATAGCAAGATAGATAGAAAGATAGATAGATAGATAATGTAAGGTGGCTGTCGGACACATAAGGTACTGTCACACTTAGCGATGCACCAGCGATCCCGACCAGTGATATGACGCGGTCAGGATCGCTGGTACATCGCTAAGTGGTCGCTAGTGAGCTGCCACACAGGCAGATCTCACCAGCGACATCACTGGGGACGGGGGTCGCGACTTGCCTGTCACACCAGGCGATCCTGCGTCCTCCCGCCCGCGTCCACGCGTCGCTCGTCGTCACAGCAGGAAGCTGACGACGAGAAACGGTTCAGGACGTTCTCGCGCGATCAGCGATAACCAGGGGGGGAGCGGGTCGCTGGTAAGTATCACACATAGCGATATCACTAGCAATATCGCTATAACGTCACAAGTTATAGCGATATTGCTAGCGATATCTCTTAGTGTGACATGCCCTATAGACGAAGGGAGATAAACCTGGTGTATTGCTTTAGTACATATAAGACTAAAAGGGGTTAATCAGCCATGACAGTTTGATTGTGAGCATCTGCAGAGTTGAGAGAGAAGGCTGCTCACCATATCTCCACCCCTGGACGTGGTTCACTTTGGAAAATAAGTCATTTGTCTGTGTACACGGAGGTGTGAAGATCTCCTGGATTGAGCGCCTTTGCTAAAGGACTAAGAATCTGGACTCTAACCAGTGCTATTGTATGAACTTTTGCTTTATGATTTACTTTGTGCCGGGCTATGGCTGTATTTGAGTTTTCCTGTGATCTGGGTTATGAGGACTGAAATAAACCAACAGAACTTTTAAATGGAAACGGATCCTGTGATGCCTCCTATCGCTCCCAAGTGAGTAGCATTGCTAGATTTGGTGTGGACAGCGTTCCCAGGGAACACGTGTCACTGCTACAGAAGTACTGCATGTCGTGGGTGAAGACAGCTAGAAGCCAGAGAGCAATGTTAGACAGCATGTTTTTTGTCTTACAGGGGTTATCCATAACTTGGGCAACCATTTTTTAAATATGAGCAGCATGGTGGCTCAGTGGTTAGAACTTCAGCCTTGAAGTGCTGGGTTCCTGGGATTAAACCCCTTCACTACCAAGGGTGGCTTGCACGTTAACTCCCGGGCCAATTTTTACAATTCTGACCACTGTCCCTTTATGACGTAATAACTCAAACGCTTCCATGGATCCTGGTGATTCTGACATTGCTTTCTCGTGACATATTGTACTTCATGCTAGTGGTAAAATTTCATTCAAATAACTTGCGTTCATTTGTGAAAAAAATGGAAATTTGGAGAAAATTTTTAAAATTTCGCAATTTTCCAACTTTGAATTTTTATGCCCTTAAATCACAGAGATACCGCACACAAAAAACTTAATAAATAACATTTCCCACATGTTTACTTTACATCAGCACAATTTTGGAACCAAAATTTTTTTTGTTAGGAAGTTATAAGGGTTAAAAGTTGACCAGCGATTTCTCATTTTTGCAACACCATTTTATTTTTACGGAGCACATCACATTTGAAGCCACTTTGAGGGGTCTATATGACAGAAAATACCCAAAAGTGACAGCATTCTAAAAACTGCACCCCTTAAGGTGCTCAAAACCACATTCAAGAAGTTTATTAACCCTTCAGGTGCGTCACAGGAATTCTTTTTAATATTTAAAAAAAAAAAAAAAATGAACATAACTTTTTTTTCACAAAAAAAATACTTCAGGTTCAATTTTTTTATTTTACCAAGGGTAACAGGAGAAATTGGACACAAAAGTTATTGTGCAGTTTGTCCTGAGTACGCAGATTCCTGATATGTGGGGGGGAACCACTGTTTCGGCGCATGGCAGAGGTCAGAATGGAAGGAGCACTGTTTGACTTTTTCAATGCAAAATTGGCTGGAATTCAGATCGGACGCCATGTCACGTTTGGAGAGCCCCTGATGTACCTAAACAGTGGAAACCCCCCACAAGTGACCCCATTTTGGAAACTAGACCCCCCAAGGACCTTATCTAGATGTGTGGTGAGAACTTTGAACCCCCAAGGCCTTCACAGAAGTTTATAACGTACAGCCATACAATTAAAAAACATATTTTTTCCACAAAAATGATCTTTTCACCCTCAATTCTTATTTTTCCAAGGGTAACAGGACGCTAAAAGTTATTGTGCAATTTGTCCTGAGTACGCTGATACCCCACATGTGGGGGATAAACCACTATTTGGGCGCATGGCAGAGCTCGGAAGGGAAGCAGCGCCATTTGACGTTTTTAGCTGGAATTGAGATCGGACACCATGTCACGTTTGGAAAACCCCTGATGTACCAAAACAGTGGAAACCTCCCACAAATTACACCATTTTGGAAACTAAACCCCCTAAGGAACTTATCTAGATGTGTGGTGAGAACTTTGAACCCCCCAGTGCATCACAGAGGTTTATAACGCCCGGGCGTGAAAATAAAAAAAAAATCGTATTTTTTCCACAAACATGATCTTTTAGTCACCAATTTTTTTATTTTCCCAAGGGTACCAGGAGAAATTGGACCCCAAAAGTCGTTGTCCAATTTGTCCTGAGTACGTTGATACCCCATATGTGGGAGAAAACTACTGTATGGGCACACGTCGGGGCTCGGAAGGGAAGTAGTGACGTTTTGGAATGCAGACTTTGATGGAATGTTCTGCGGGTGTCATGCTAAACAGTGGAAACCCCCCACAAATGACCCCATTTTGGAAACTAGACCCCCTAAGGAACTTAACACACTAAAGTATCCTTCAAAATAAACTATATTGGCACTTCCACCACAATATCACACACTGAAGGGCAAATGGCTGAAACCAAAAGCACACTAAATTAAGCGATCCAATCAATATTATATAATAAAATCACACAATTTTTATTAATAGACAATAGTTAAAAAAGACTACATAAGAGCCCCTGATGTGCCTA
Source organism: Dendrobates tinctorius (assembly GCF_039654945.1). NCBI lineage: Eukaryota > Metazoa > Chordata > Amphibia > Anura > Dendrobatidae > Dendrobates > Dendrobates tinctorius. The sequence continues at coordinate 42,976,750 of NW_027361684.1, forward strand.
AACAGTGGAAACCCCCACAAGTGACCCCATTTTGGAAACTAGACCCCCCACGGAACTTATCTAGATATGTGGTGAGCACTTTGAAGCCCCCAGTGCTTCACAGAATTTTATAACGACCGGGTGTGAAAATAAAAAAATGATTTTTTTCCACAAAAATGATATTTTTGCCCCCAATTTTTTATTTTCCTAAGAGTAACAGGAGAAATTGGACCCTAAAAGTTGTTTTGCAATTTGTCCTGAGTAGGCTGATACCCTATATGTGGGGGTAAAACACTGTTTGGGCGCATGGCAGAGCTTGGAAGGGAAGGAGCACCATTTGACTTTTTCAACGCAGAATTGGCTGGAATTGAGATCACACGCCATGTTGAATTTGGAGAGCACCTGATGTGCCCAAACAGTGGAAACCCCCAATTATAACTCCAACCCTAACCCCAACACACCCCTAACCCTAATCTCAGCCCTAGCCCTAACCCTAACCCTAACGGGAAAATGGAAATAAGTACTTTTTTTAATTTTATTATTTTTCCCTAACTAAGGGGGTGATAACGGGGGGGGGGGGTTTGATTTACTATTTATGGCGGTTTTTATATTTGGCAGCTGTCACACGCTAAAAGACGCATTTTATTGTAAAAATAGTTTTTGCATCACCACATTTTGAGAGCTATAATTTTTCCATATTTTGACCCACAGAGTCATGTGAGGTCTTATTTTTTTGCGGGACAAGTTGACGTTTTTATTGGTACCATTTTCGGGCATGTGACATCTTTTGATCGCTTTTTATTCCGATTTTTGGGACGCAGAATGAACAAAAACCAGAGTTTCATGAATTTCTTTTGGGGGGTGCGTTTACACCGTTCCGCCTGCGGTAAAATTGATAAAGCGGTTTTATTCTTCGGGTCAGTACGGTTACAGCGATACCTCATTTAGGTCTTTTTTTATGTTTTGTTGGTTTTATGCAATTAAAACAATTTTATATAAAAAATTATTATTTTTGCATCGCTTTATTCTGCGAGCTATAACTTTTTTTTATTTTTTTGCTGATGATGCTGTATGGCGGCTCTTTTTTTGCAGGACAAGATGACGTTTTCAGCGGTACCATGGATATTTATATGCGTCTTTTTGATCGCGCGTTATTTTAAGAGGTTCACTAAAGGGGTTAACTAATGGGACAGTTTTATAGGGCGGGTCGTTACGGACGCAGCGATACCAAATATGTGTACTTTTATTGTTTTTTTTTTTATTTCCAAAAAATGAATTTATTAGGAAATTTTTTTTTTTTTTAATTTATTTAGCGATTTTTAAAAAATTATTTTTACACTTTTTTTTGTTTTTAAACTTTATTACATTGTCCCAGGTGGGACATCACTGTCCTGTGACAGATCGCTGATCTGTCACACCACAGATCACTGTGACAGATCAGCGATCTGTCACAGGCACTGCACAAGGCTTCCTCGTGCCTGCGCTTTGCAGGCACTGAGGAAGCCAGCTCCCTGCAGGCCCCCGAAGGTCCCCATCTCCATCTTGGATCCGGGGATCTGCAGAGATGGAGCCCCACGCAGCAACGCTGCACATTGCGCTGCCGTGGGGGGCTCAGGGAAGCACGGAGGGAGCCCCCTCCCTGCCGATGCTTCCCTTTAACCCCCGATACACCGCGATCGTGTTTGATCGCGGTGTGCAAGGGGTTAACGTGTCGGGGGCAGTCCGTAGCCACCCCTGACACATTGTGCCGGGTGTCAGCTGTGATAATCAGCTGACACCCTGCCGCGATCAGCGGCGCTCACCACGTAGACGCCGCTGATCGCTATGACGTAATATTCCGTCCATGGGAATTAGGTCCAGGGTCACATGGACGGAATATTACGTCCATTGTAGAAAAGGGGTTAAATCCCACCAAGGGCAACATCTGCAAGGAGTTTGTATGTTCTCCCGTGTTTGTGTGGGTTTCCTCCGGGTACTCCGGTTTCCTCCCACTCTCCAAAGAAATACTGATAGGGAATTTAGATTGTGAGAGTGCCGATAATATGTGTAAAGTGCTGCGGGATCAATGGCGCTATATAAATGAGTAAAGTAAGTAAATAAATTGCTGCAGGAGATCAGTGGATGCTAATGGGCTGCTTTATTCATACTTCCTCAGACAAAACTTGGATTAGTGACATGAATCCTCACTGATTGGCTGCGATGCTCATGTGACAAGACAATGTCATACAAGCGTCCGGAGACGCTGTACCGACACCGCTGGAACAGCGCCAGTGCAGGAGGTCAGTGTAAGGTTTTTTACTTTACTTGGGAGAAAACAGTATTTATGAAAGGTGTAATCCAAGGAGTAGACAACCCTTTTAAGCATAGCAGATTGGTCTTTTTTGAGTTGTCCATTATAGACAGAGAAATAGGACTATTGCTTTGTAGGCACGATCACTGGTTTATGGTACAGTACCTACTAGATATGATCATTCCTAAGAGACAGTTATATCTTATAGTAAGACATGATGCTGCCTCTGGGTGACCAACGCCCCTCAGGGTCCATTTTTGTTTCATCAAATTTTGAAAGGTAGCAGATCTTGTAAGAGGTTCCCTTTCAATGTTTACAGATACTTTGAAAATAACTAAAAGACTTGTGCAATTGATTTGCCAAAGATTTCACATGAAACATTGTAGAGTTGTAATAAAAATGCTTAATTTCTGAAGAATTCATGAATTAAAAATAAGCAGATCTTCTGTTTTGTGTGTGTTTTTGCAACCTAGTCTGAGAGCACCATAATGTATAGTCAGAAACCCTGATTCCAGCAATGTGACATTTACTGGGTTGCTTGCTGTAGTTTTGACAAAATCACTGCTTTATCAGCAGGAAATTATCACTACAGGGCTAATAAATCTGCACAGAAAGCTGTCAATTAGTGATATGGGCGGGTTTATACAGGGCTCAGCATGCAGAGAACAGGTAGATCTCCAGCAGAGCAAACAGGTATTTTATCAAAACTGCAGCAAGCAACCCTGTAGGTGATATATTGCTGGAATCGGGGTCTCTAACCCTTAAGCTACTCTCAGATGGGGTAGTAAAAACCAGGTTACAGATTCCCTTTAAGTTCCCATCTACATGTATTGTATTGTAAATTGACGCAGATGTCTGAACACTACCTAATGCATTATGTCATATTCTTGGGATTTCCATCACATAGGTATTATAAAATGGAATTTATACGGAAAACATGAATTTGGTGTGCATTTTTGTTATAAAATATATGCTTGAAATGGACCACAGATAAAGGAGTGTCCAGGGTAACCAAAAAGGCGCCACTGAAGCTGTGGGGGATCTCCCCGGGTGAATACATAATAATATCTTATTGTTATTTTCTCACACTGGCACTTTATGGCCATTAATTTTTTTAAATCTCTAGACAAAACCTTTAGATAAAAGAAGTAATGCAGCAGTTACAACATACCGGATATGTCCATGAAATCATCAAGACTAGGCTGCAATGTAGCCAGCTCTGGTTGGATCATATCTGCATTTCCAACATAATCTGTAAAAGAGTTTACAACTAAATTACTCAAAATATATTAAACATATATAAGACAGACATAAAGCTGTATAATGATTAAGGTCTCATTTATTCACATCAGTGTATGATAGTCAGGGTATCAAGAACAGAAAAGGCTCAGAAATCAAACAATTCAAAATTTTTGAGCTCGCTCACATTAGTGTATAAAAAATAGCTTCGATGTTACTCCTGAAAGGTTGGACAAGTGGAATCTAGATGGTTCAACTTATGTTTTTTTTTCCTCACCTAGCATCTGTATGACATGCGTATGCAATGCATTTTTAACATCTTTTACATACTGTAATTCTCTATGTAATTTAAAGCTATATCAAGCAATACGGAAACAGGAGTTTAATGACAAATACATGGCAATTTTATTAATACAAAACAACATGTAACAACATCTGAATAGATAAAACCACAAACAAAAGATGACAAAGAAAATATAAGTATCCTGGTGGACCACACTAGTGTTATAATCAATATAATCAATATGGAGAAATAAGCCCACAGCTGTCTGCTTTACCTTGGCTGGTTATCCAAAAAAGGGGGGACCCCACGTCATTTATTAAAATTTATATATTTAATAGGCTAAGGATACTAGTTTATTATATGTAGGAGGCATGTGACAAATATCTATTCTATCCTGATGGTTCTGGCTGTGAACTTACTGTACTTGGCTGATAAAATGTTGGGTTTCCTTTTGAGGTGTGTCGGTGTATAAAAATCTTCTCGCACCCACTGACTGCATTGGTAATTGCACTCCAATTCTCTCATCCAATCACAGCATGCTGCAATTGTTTTCCTAGGTTCGATTAGAGCTAAGGAAAAACTTGCAGATGAACACTGACTCATCTAATAAAGCTGGTCAGAGTGCAATGCAATGTTATCTTGCATTGCACTCCTCCATATTATATGCATGTGTAAGTGAGCCCTAACGGTCTATTCCTCACCCCCCAAAAAAACACATTATTCCCCCATCTGTAAATTAGGGGATAATTTGCTGTTAACTGGGAGTACAACTATTTTGTATAGGACTGCGAGACAAAGCCGAGCATTGTAATTGGTCATTTCCAGCAGTCCCTTTGACAATGAATAGACAGGAGGTTGAATATGTTCCATTTAAGAATGGCTACTTGACTTCTACGGGAGCCCTATAGGTGGGGCAGAGGTTGAGTGTGTGCACTGCTGCTCCATTCTAAATGAGATAGAAGTTTTGAATTCTGGTGATTGGTGAATGTCTCATAGGACAGACCCCCAGCCATCTTAAATATAGCACCTATCACACAGATAGGTGAAAGAATTAGAACTAGTGAGCCCTGTGCAGTTAGTCCCCCCAAAAATTTGAAAGGACAACGAGGATATCTGTACACTGAATATGCGGTGAGGACCTGTTTGATGACCATTGGACTAAAAGTCTAAAAATACCCCAAACTTTTGGAGTCTGATGTACAAAGACTTTCTCAAACATATCTCATCCACAGGGCTTACGACACTCAGAACCTACTCTGTAAAACAGGTATTAGACCAAGTGCTATTCCGTAGATGTAGGTATGATGATGCTCAGCTCGTACACATGATGTGGGATTGTGTAAACATAGGGACCTATTGGAGTGAAGTTCTAGATTTGATTAAGTAAGACTGCAATATTCACTTGCCACCAGATCCTAGGATCAGTATTTGGGGTCTCTTGGGGGAGGGAGATTATTTGGACTCTCCAGTGGCATTTGGGTATTTCTCACATTTTGTTTCCAGTCAGGACGTTGCTGTCCTGTCATTGGTTAGATCCTTCATCCCTCAACTTTGCAGCGCTGAAGAATAAAACGAATAATGTAACACAACTAGAAAGGGGTATTTACCAAAAAGCATAAGTACGAAAGGGTTTGATCCCTCCTTATGCTATAAGGCAGAGTAAAGGACCAGTTCTTGATCCTTACAACTGTCCTCTTGATGATATACAATATATGACCAGACTAGTTGTCAGGAGTTCAACCATTTGATCTAAGTGTTGATTCCCAGAAACACATTGTATTTGCCACATATAATTTTTTTAAAAATTTCTTAATCTTTATTGTGGGAAAAATGAGGGGATTGGTACTTTTTTTTTTTTACATATTTTTTAATTTTGACTGTATTTTGTAGTCCCCTTAGGCCTCTTGAACATGTGATTGGCTGATCACTTGCGCTATACACAGTAATGCCACAGTATTGTATATAGAACAAAATTACACAGTCTCTTAAAAACGGCAGCTACAGGTTGGCTTTCATAGCATCACCATCATGAGAGGCATGGGGGGTCTTCAGCAGATCCCTAGTTGTCGTAGCAACCCATTGGCACCCCGCGATCGCATCGTGGAGATCGTCGATGGGCGGTAACAAACCCTTGAGTGATTGTAAAAGGCTTGGAGTAAGATTCGGTAACCTTAAACAACCCTGAAGAAAATGTCTCCTTTATAAAACAAGTCCAAATAAAGTCACATCAATAAAATAAAAAATAAATTGTAGCTAAAATAAACTAAAATAAAAAATAATAATAGGTGATCATATGGGCATAAGCAGGTCACTAAAGGGTTAAACAGACGTACTGAGGAGAAACAAAAAAAAAAACAAAAAAAAAACAAACCACACGCGCAAAACAGTACATACCAAAATCTGGATACTGATATGAAGGGGGCATGTTCTGAGTGGTGGTGAACAGCGTGTCCGAGATATCAGTTAAGAAGTAATCCAAATCATACAGCATGTCGTCCTCTTTTCCACGTCCTTCTTCAATACGCTGACACCCAGCAAACATCTCACCCCCTCTCCATGTGGGGGCGCCGTTCTGACAGAAAACAGTAACTTCTTAATATTACATTTCTAAATGTTTATTTCATAGAAAGGGTTTTTTTTTTTTCATTTTAAACATTGTTTTGCAATTTCCTCCTCGTAATTCTGTCAGGTAATGGCTACATGTGAATATACTTATATTACTTAGTTTTATTTTCTCAATGTTACTTAGCACCGTGTGTGCACATCATTTACAAGGAGAACCAGGGAGATATTATTTGCCGTATTTCCTATACATTGAGAGGAAGAGACAGGGAGCAAGAACGTTGTGTGTCTCCATCTTTGAAACAGAGGGATATAGATGCAATGTTATCTGTCTACAACACGGACAAAAAAGATGTTAAGGGACCGACCAGAGGCAAGATATGACCGCCAAACGGTAAGCCTTTACCAATCGGGGGTCATTTAACAGCCTGTTTACACAGGAAGACTGCAGTGAACAATCCACAATGAGTCATCTGTCATAGATTGCTCAGAATGCGTTGGCTGCCATTATTCTCAGAAGTGTGAGTCCGGTTTAGACAGGACGAGGCACCGTGGAAAACAATTTTTTTTTTTTTGAGCTTGGGAAAGCATCATTTCACTCAATATACTAACCTGTTTACATTGAAAGATTATCGTGAAACAAGCGTTCATGATTATTTTTCAGTGTACCTGCAGCCTAAAGGGGTTGTGGAACACTATGATATTGATGGCCTATTCTGAGGATAGATGTCAATATCAGATCAGTGATGGTCTGGTCCTTGGTAGCTCCACTAATGCTTGGACTGGCCCACAGGCGAACAGGAGAATCCCCCGGTGGGCCCCTGTGCAGGAGAAATCTACATACGCCCAACATTAGTTGGCCCAATACATTTGATTTGTGTGCAGATAAAAGCAGCATCTCATCATTCAATCAACAAACTACCCAGATTATTATTATATAGAAGCAGGGACAGATATCTGAAAGAGGGTAATGTAATACTGGCATGCAGCTGAACCGTGGGTCTCCGGAGTCCAAGTTAGTGGGGGGCCCTTGCCACTCCAGCCCAATAATGCCCCACTAATCAGTTGTTTTTAGCTTTGCTGACGGATGAATTCAGACAGTGAACAAAGAAGACCAAAACATCAGAACGCCATACCCTGTGTAATAGCCATTACCATGTACTGCTGTTCATCTCCGGAGCAGATTACAGCTGACTGATGGTGCTGCCGGGTGTCAGACCCCAACTGATCTGATACATACCCTAAGGATAGGACATCTATTTCACAAGGTAAGAGACCTCCTTTAAGGCAATATTATGTTTTCATTTATGTGGAGACTGAACTGTATGTCTGTATGATGTCCAGGGAGAGTCATGGAAGAAGTAATTTCTGTGTCTACATAAATTACAGGAAGAGAAATGGAGCCGGTACTTTCTACAATTTCCAAGAGACAGGTAGGCAGTACTATCTGTGCCCAAACAGCTTACAGGGAAATACACTGTCCTGAGTTACACTCCTTGTAATTATGACTACCTCCTGTTTATTTCAGCACTGATGATCCATTTGTGACCACCTCTCAGTGCAAGGATGCCTCTGGTCTCCACAGATCTGTTAATAACATCTCTACACACACAATTCTTCACTTTCTTTATGACAATGCCAACCTTTTGTTGTTCAGATAACTTCCCATCCTGGCGAAGCTTCCTCAGCTGTTAATGTAAAGAAATAGCAAATGAGTTTGGTGCAGACATTGAATCACACTTTATACTTTAAAAACCCGCAAAATTACATGGGCAATATAATGTTTTTTTCTTTTGTTAAAGAAGCACTCCTATTAAGTTTTTCATTAATTAAATGTGTGTATGTAAGGAATAAACAGTCCGTGGGGATGCAGTGCGTAAGCGGAGCCAGAGAAGGGGTTAACAAGGATTTACTGAACAGGCAATAACAAGTAGTACTCCATGCAGGGAGGAAAAGACAATGAGAAAAAGAATATACAAAACAAGATAACTCATCGGTTGCAGTTCTGACAGGGGAAAAGCTGGAAAATCCCTCGGCGGCGTCTCAACTGATGTACAAATTCTCTGGCTCTACTACAGAGATACGAGTAGCACTGCCGCTTGACAGTGCTGATGGATTCAGTTCTGCTTGACTTGGGTGCGCCGAAACGTGGAAAAAGTGGCGCCGGACACGGGTCGTGAGCACGTGTACAGGCCGCAACAGCCCGCGGTTTTATGGAGTAGTCTCTAAGCAGTTTGTTCGGTGTCTCAGGTAAAACAGGGGTATCCAACAGTGCGGAAACAGACTGTAACTTGATAGCGTTACGACGAGTCTCAAGGTCAGCACACTGAGGTATGGGAAAAGTGGAGTTGTCAGCGCGAGCAGCGGAGAGGGAGTCAACCGTCTCCTGTCACCTTCCCGCCAAGTCTGGCTCGTTCCCGCGCTCAAGTCTCCTTATATACCCCACGCCCCCTGCTGTCTGACAGAAAGGTCTCTCCCTTTCAGAGGAAACCTCCCCCGCCAACAGTGGTGACAGCCCCGATAGTTCCGGCCTTTAAGGACACCACACACTGCTGACTCCGTCTCGACTCATCTTTTTACATGTATATGTGCATGTAATGTAGTGTGAGTGTATTAATATATTCACCTACCCCCACTCTCCCCGGGACCCAGTGTCCGCTCTTCAGACCAGACTGCTCACTCTATGCTCTATGAGTGAGACGGAAGTCTCTTTTACAATGTAAGCCTACAGAGATTTATTCTGAAGCTCCATAGGCTTTCATTGTAAAAAATACTTCCCGGTCAAGCAGAGCGCAGCGTGACTTGGGGAGTCTGCTGAGCGGTGACATCACTGAGAAGTGGAGCAGAACGGCACTGAATGCTGGAGAGCGCGGCGGTAGGTGAGTACATTATTGCACTCACATTTCATTGCATGCACATATACACACATTTAATGAATGAAAAATCTGGGTGGGAGTGCTTCTTTCAGTTCAAAAACATCACCCCTAAAATTGCTCATCTAATCATCTACCTAGAAAAACTCTGATCTCATTTCTGTAATGGGAAAGAACAAGTTCCCATAATTCATTCTGTCCCTGCTAACAAATATACTAACTGAATGGATGTAATTACACATTATTACAATTATCAACTTATTTATCACATTCATGTAGTCGCTTAAATCAGTACGACTTGTAGTACTTTAGAACGCCACCTAGTGGTTAAACATCATGGATACACAACATTATCCTTACTAATTAATAACACTATTTTTGGGGCAGCAAAGTAGTTAAATGGGTCACTGTTGTTTCAACAAAGTCTGCATAAATCAAGAGTTCCAATATAAGAAACTTTGACATATATACAGTAGGAGAAATAAGTATTGAACACATCACCAATTTATAATATTTGTAAAGGTGCTATTGACATGAAATTATTGTCAGAGGTTGGTAACAATCCACACAGGCAAAGAATTCAAACCAGACATATCCATAAATTAAGTTGTGTACTAATGGGAAATGATGCAGAGAAAAAGTATTGCACACGCTTACTTAAAATGTATCCTACAAAAAAGCCTTTGTTCGTGACGACAGCTTCAAGATGCTTCCTATATGGAGAAACGAGTTGCAGGAATTGCTCAGGTGTGATTTTATCCCTTCTTCACACAAACACTCTTCAAATTCTGAATGTTCCGTGGGCTCCTTCTATGAACTCTGAGCTTTATTTCTTTCCATACATGTTCTGTTGGATTCAGGTCTGGTGAATGTCTGGGCCATTCTAGCAGCTTTATTTTCTCTGAAATCAAGTGAGAGTTTCTTTGGCTTTGTGTTTGGGATCATTGTATTGTTGAAATGTCCTCCCTCATTTCATCATCATTATGCTGGTAGATGGCAGCAGATTTTTTTTTATCAGAAATGTCTCTATATATTTGTCCATTCATCCTTCCTTCAATCATATGAAGCTTGCCAGTGCCATATGCTGAAAAAACGCTTCAAACCATGATGTTCCACCTCCAAACTTCACTGTTGGTATGGTGTCTTGGGGGTGATATGCAGTGTATTTTGGCCTCCAAAAATGGCGTGTATTCTGGCATTTAAAGAGTTGAATTTTTTCTCATCTGACCAGACGTGCTTGAACATGCTTTTTGTTCAGCAATGGAGTCTTGTATGGTGAGCATGCATACAGGCCATGGAGCCTGAGTGCATTACTTATAGTTTTCTTTGAAACAATTGTACCTGCTGATTCCAAGTCTTTCTGTAGCTCTCCACAGGTGGTATTTGGCTTTTGAACAACTCTTCTGATAATTCTTTTCACTTCTCTGTCTGAAATTTTGCAGGGACAATCTGGTCATGGCCAGTTTATGGTGAAATAATGTTCTTTCCACTCCTGGATTATGGCCCCAACAGTGCTCATTGGAACCTTAAGTACTTTAGAAATTTTTCTGTAACCAATGCCATCAGTATATGTTTTGCAACAATAAGGTTGCAAAGGTCTTGAGACAGCTTACTGGTTTTACCCATCATGAGTGTTTCTTGTTTCCTGATGCATCACCTTTTAATAGCCCATCAGTTGATATTATTTTTTTACTAAGTGGCAGGATTGTTGTCTCATTACTGAAAAATTTCAGTTGGTGTCATGACTTTCCATGGCCTTTTGTACCTCTTTTTTTTCATGTGTTGAGCAATTTTGCCCTGTGCCATTTCTCACTATTACACATAATTTTAATTTATGTACATCTATGGTTTGATTTCTTTGCCTGTGTGGATTGGTTTGGTTGTATTTTGGTGAGAATGTCATGTCCATAGCACCTTTAGAAATATATTTACTTAGAAAATTGGTAACATGTTCAATACTTATTTCATCCGTTGTATTAATTGAGAAATAGGCCTCATCATTGGCCATTTCTTCTTCTCCTCATCTCATCATTCACAATGAAAAACAACTAAAATCTGTCTTGGTCAAAACAAGGTGGAGTTGCTTACTCGCTGAGGTGTTTAAACCACAGCTGCCTACTGAAGTCTGTTGAAGAGAGGAACTGAGATTTTGCTGAATCCGCAGGTAAAATGACCTGTGTTTTACCTGCGGATTTAGTGCAGATTTCCTGCACATTTTAAGGAGATTTTGTGCGTATTTCCCCTGCGTTTTTACACCTGTGGATTCCTATAATGGAATAGATGTAAAAACGCTGCGGATTCCGCACAAAGAATTGACATGCTGCGGAAAATAAACCGCAGCAAATCTGCGCAGAAAAATCCGCAGCATGTGCACAGCGGATTTGGTTTTCCATAGGTTTACATGGTACTGTAGACCGCATGGAAAACTGCTGCGGATCCGCAGGGCCAAATCCGCAACGTGTGCACATACCCAGAGACTCTCCACTGACGGATAAAGGCAGCGGATACAAGGATCATTCATGTTAAATTTCAATGTCTTATCATTTTGTTCTCAGGAGAGATAAGCTGCTGCTACCAGGGTTATCAACCTTCCAAAAATTCCTGCACAGTCCATAAAAATAGGGCACTTTTTTTTTCCCATACATAAAAAAAATTGTTTCATGCGTCTATGATTGTTTGCATGCTGGAGAGACTGGAATAGATTTTTGCTAGCTGCATTTATAATCTTTTTACAGTTCACAGTAAATGCAGCTGACGTCCTCATATAGGACTTATGGTCTGTAGACAAATACCATTTACAATCTTAATGAAATATTATGGTCATCTAATGTGTCTGTAAAAAAAAGTTGGCTGTCTGATTTTTTTTTAAGAAGCTGTCCAGAAAAAATACAAAATCAAGTTGGCAACCCTGACTGCTATACATACATACTCAACCGAACTGACAGTGGATGTGTAATGGGGGTCAGGAAAAATAGCTGCCCTCTCAGTGAGGCTGGCCACACACATTAGATGGCTGGTAGGGATGAGCGTGTAGCTTCGGATAAGTGCTTATCCCAATAGTTTTAGCGGTTTCTGAATAGCTGCATTGGGAATCCGAATACCTGGAGCGCTCCCAATAATCAGCTGTTCGGCGCCGCAGTTGCATGTGTAGCGGCTGTTTCACTGTCACGACACATCATGTTTTCAGGATTTCATGAGTATTGCTCAGGTGAGAGAAACTGTGACAGGTTCTGATGCTTGATAATAATTCCATCACATATGAAATACTAATGAAATCCTGAAACCGTGATCTGATGGGGCCGTGAGGACGGGAGTTAGGGAAACACTGGTCTAGATGAAGAAAGTCAAACACTGAAAGTCAAACACTGAAAGTCTCTTACGCGTTTCTTGTAGTAAATTCTCCATTTGTTATACTCCTTCATTACCACTTCAATTCTCCGTTTCCAGTAGTTCCCCTCCAGCACCACAGCCTGTACAATGAGAAGACACAATTCTGTTTACCATGAGAAATCATTAAACTAAAGAACACTATAATTTGTACATAAGAGCCTTATAGTAATTATTGAACTAATGACTTCATACAGTGCTGTGCAAATTAATTGGGACAAAGCATTTCTTTTAAAGTAAAATCGTAAGTTGGTTACCAGTCAGTGATTCAAACCAGTTTTAACTGCTTTGAACAGGCACTCACACCTGTTCAAAGTAGTTAAAACTGGTTTCAATCACTGACTGGTAACCAACTTACGATTTTACTTAAAAAATGCTGTGTCCCAATTAATTTACACAGCACTGTGTGTCTCCGGCTTTGTAAGATGTTCTGCTTGACAATCTTACCTCTGGCTTACGGTGGTCGTCTCCTTCTGATCCATCAAGTGGGGTCACAAATCCACATACTGGGGTTTTCCTTCTTTCTATATCTATAAAATCACATGACATTCATTTTTATATTGTTTTCTTTTGTTTGCACAACAAAACAACAATACCATGCTATAGTGTATATACACATAACAATATAATAAACTATACAATTTAATATTTTTCTCTCCTTTTAGACTTCATACTCAGGTGGTTACTTTAATGAGAACCAGTACTTTCTCCAAGTTTATTTTATTTTTATTATTTAAAACGTAGTATTTTACCATCCATCATAGCTGTTTTCTTCCTAAAGTTACCTTATTTATAAACCCCGAAAAAAAAATTCTCAATTTCCAGCTCCCAGAAAATAAGTGGGCCTCCTAGCTATCCCCAGACAAACAATTTTGATTTTTTAGCACGTGATCCATTTTATTCTCCCTGAAGATAAACCATCACCAGATATGCCAACCAGCGACTTAAGGAAGCCATATGCATTAGATGACTGTCAGCCAAATGATGCTTTGGCCGATCATTCAACTAACAGCCACCTTGGCCGTCTCTCCCATACACAGGAGTCCTTGCTTCCAGCCGGCAGCTTATCCCTGGAAGAACAAAGGAGTCAGCGGTTCAAAATCGGATACGACTGATCAACATCTCTCCCAATGAACAGTTGGCTGGTGTTCACATATACATACGTTTTGGCTGAACCCATCAATATCAGCAGGTTCGAACTACATTGGTCTAATGTGCATGGGGGCTTTCCTCTCCTTATACAAAAGAGCTGCACATGTTGCCACGTCAAGAGTACTTGCATAGGAGAAATAGAGAGCAATAGATGGAGGAAAGAGTTTGGGAGGAGCTATCTGTATGATCACATTAAGGGGGTTTTCCCAAGAACAAAAGTACATTTTAATGAACAGATCTTGGATGTGTTTAAAAAAAAAAACTGTGCTGAAATAATCTTATAAATGTGCCCCCCGCTGTGTACTGTGTAATGGCTGTGTCTGACCGTACAGGGACATGGTCTGATCACACCACAGCTCCTGGGCAGGGGAGGAAGCAAAAGAGACTATACAGACATTACTGCACGGGATCACAGCTGATTCTTTCTTTTAGGTAAAATATTGTTTAGAAACTGGCAGGGAAACATTTTACTCACAAAAAAAAAAAAAAAAAATCAGCTGTGATCCCCTGCTGTCCTGTCTGTATACTCTCTTTTCCTCCTTCCCCTGGCCAGGAGCTGTGGTATAATCAGACCATGTCCCTGTATGGGGATACACGGCCATTACACAGTACACAGGAGGGGAACATTTATAAGATTATCTCAGCACAGGAACAATATTGTTAAACACATCCAATTGTGGAACTTATTATTATTCCAAGATGTATTGATGAAAATATACTTTTGTTTACGGGACAATCCCTTTAAGACAAATATCAGCCTTACAAAATTTACTTACATTGTAAGTACCAAGCTCTCCAGATGGCGTTATTCAGACGGATCTTATCTCTCCATAATAGTCTTAAACCCTTGAAATTTTTCCACTTGGGAGATACCAGTTTTCCGCTGAAAATAATCACGTTACAAGAGATTAGTGATTACGTTCGTCATCGCCTTCGCCTCACAGTGGATCGTACAATTAATTAGCACAACTATATTAATTGTTCACATGAGAAAGCAATGTTATCTATTGAAAAATACAAAAAATAAACGTTTTTGACACAAAACAGATGTTTGAAAAAGCAATATTTTGTAACTGACAGTACCTTTTCAAAGACTGTGCACATGGAGTCCTGCAGAGTTTTTGAAGCAGAAACTGAGCAAAGCGTCCAAGTTTTTGAGGAGAATTTGGAAAGCTTCCGCTCAGTTTTTGCTCCCAAAACTCTTAAAAGAAAAACTCCGTGTGCACACCCTTACATGAAGCAACAATTTGAAAGACAGCATGCTATTTTACAAATAATATTTTCAATATCTTCAGTT
This sequence comes from Dendrobates tinctorius, assembly GCF_039654945.1. Taxonomy (NCBI): domain Eukaryota; kingdom Metazoa; phylum Chordata; class Amphibia; order Anura; family Dendrobatidae; genus Dendrobates; species Dendrobates tinctorius. The sequence continues at coordinate 42,991,812 of NW_027361684.1, forward strand.
AGACAGATACTTTGCAACCCAGGCTGAAGAAGTTGCCCAGGATTTTTGATTCTGATGACCTATCAGTATGAGGCCTCTTTAGACATCTGTTGTTGCTTTTTGGTGGTGGGAGACAGAAATGGGAGGGGTTTTTTTGCATATTTTTAGACAGTTTTTCATCATTTGTCTTCCATTTTGGTCTATGTGCCTGTTTTCTCAACGATGTTGCCTCAGTTTTTCTTGTATGCAAAAAAATCCAATCTTCTCTTACCCATAAACAGTAAAAGTGGACGGCATGTGAGTGCTATCCTTCCTATTCAAGAAGTGATTGACACAAATAGGATCAAAAACCTAAATGTCTCCTTTTTTCTTTTTACAGACAATTGGTTTGCAAAAAAAGAAACAGAACGGACATGACATGTGAACCTGCTCATAGACTGTAATGGGTACATGCTCTATCCGTGAAATACACAGAACACATATTGTCCATGAAATGCGAACATCTGAATGAAGCCCATGTTATTACTATCAGATTGGTGGGGTCCAACACCAAACATCCCTACTGATCAGCTGTTTTCAGCTCCCACTGTACAGTAGGAGCAGGAACATGAGTTTGCACCCTGCCTGTGCCATGAATGCTGCTTTACTGGTACAGCCTATAGCCTCTCCTGTGCCTTTTACTGCCGTAATTCTACATTAATGGCTATCCAGCAACCATTCTACAATTTAAAATGAATCTATATAAATGTACTTTGTAAAATGTAAATCGGATCACAGCTACATTTGTAATGCAGTAAAAGACATTACGGGACATGCAGTTAGCAAAGCTTCTGCCTCTGGACAATGATTTTCACAACAAAGGACTCAGAATGTGGATCCTTTGAAAAGCTAGTTAGAAGTGGCATGGGGGTAAAAAAAGAACACGGTTATTATCTGTGCTAGGTAGGGAATGGTGTGTATGATTTCAGGTGTCTTTTGGAATTTTCCTTTAAAGATTCTCACTTCTCAGTTTGGAAGAAAAACAAGAAATGCCATGAATGTCTGATACATACTGGCCCCATGTGTGGGACTTGCATCTGTCCCAAGAACATGGCCCAGTCTCATGCTTCAGAAATGGAGAAGTGGCTCAGAAAATGGCTAAGTGAGTGTGTTGGGACCTTCATCTGTCCGATATACAGTAGATGGGGAATATACACCAATGAGTGTAGCACAGTTTCCTACTTAATTGCAACAGAATTTAGATCAGGTAGAGTTCATTGAGTTTTGAGTTAAATATTTGCTCCTGGGAAAGTTCAGAGAACAACAAATATCTACCATGCTGAATGTCTCCTTTCTACCTGGATCTATGACTCACTTCATGGACAAAATTTACACACACTGACTCCAGAGCACCAAACTCCTAATCTATCACCCCCCCACCACTTCTCCATTTACAATAAAAAACTTAATTTTATCACCTTGGCTCATCTTTAAAAGGCATCACCACCCCATGCACTAATGTCCTGTTGTAATATCTCCTAAATGTTTTGCCCTCGTCTCCGTAATTTGTTAACTTGCCTGAAAAAGCAGCCCCTGTGCTCTGAGAGCTTGACAATATTATTTTTCACGTTAGCTAATAAAGGTATCACTCCTAGAACACTTTTGACGTTTTTGGGCATAAAAGTATTTATACTGAGAATAGCTACCAAAACTCTGGTGGGACCAGTATATTTAATGACCTTTTTTGTAATTAAAAGCCATGGCTTTCTATGGCCCGGAAGTATACACAATCGCGTATGCCAGCGCATGCGCAATACTGTTTTTTGGCTTTGCCCACAGTTGGACAAAGCATACTGCGCACGCGCGAGGGACCATTTGAATGCACATGAGCGATAACTGTACACGAACGCAGGAATTACCAGAAAGAAATGCGTAGAGCAAGCTTGGCGGGGGGTGAGAAGGACAATAATCCCCGGCAATAAGACCGAGCATATTTACATACACCACGGGAGGAATAAATACTGTATTTATGTATTATTGGTGGGGAGTCAAGGGGTATAAAAAGTACTTGTATAATGCAGAGCTGACACTAAATTGAATTATATTTTTACATGATGTGGCAAAAAAGTGGTGACAGATTCCCTTTAATGTTCTAATCAGTTATTACATGCTCTGTTGTTATCAGCTACGCCCAATGTAGGTATCTCCATGCCAGCATGTGAAAAGAGCAGCTATGCTGGTACAGCAACCAAGAAATACCAGACATCATTCATACTGCAGGGTCTAGACATGAATATTTTGGTACATACATACCAAAATGTTTGCACACCTTAGAAATGCTCACACAACAGGTTAAGCCGAGTCATTAGATTTTAAGATTATTGATGTCCTCCTTATTCATAGACGGTACAAGGGTGGCTAAAAGAAGGGGTCCTGCCTGGAAAGAACCCTTTCTGAAATGCATACAGTATATCCTAATAGGGCATAATAATTGTATTGTATTCCTGAGACTACTCTTAAGACCCTCCAGGGTAGTGCTTTTTCCTAGGCTTTTAGGAAACTTAAGGAAAAATATCCCATATATTTGTCTGAAATGTATTAAACCAAATTGATTATATATATATATATATATATATATATATATATATATATATATATATATATATATATCTCTCTCTCTCTATCTCTGTGCTTTGAGAATGGAGATTCATTTGGAATAACTTTAGGAAGACCAGTTGAGCCACGATAAGTGTGAATATTGAAGTGTCTGGGTGAGAGGTGGCACCATCCTAAGATCTGTTGGTACTACTAAGAGAAAAATTTTTTTTTAATTCAACAATTAGTGGGGATCGGATAGGCAGATTGCTGGGTGGGGCTGGGAAAAACCCAGCGGTCATGGTACACATCAGTACAAATGACAAAGTTAGAGGGAGATGGAAGGGCCTTAAAATGATTACAGGGAACTAGGAGAGAAGCTGAAGGCCAGGACCTCCAAGGTGGGGTTTTCAGAAATACCACCGATGCCATTAACGTCACTAGAAAGACAGCGGGAGCTTATGAGATAAATAAGTGGCTTAGAAATTGGTGTAGGAAGGAAGGGTTTGGGTTCATGGAGAACTGGACCTACTTCTGTCGGCTACAGGCTTTGCGGTAGGGACGAGCTGCACCTCAATGGGGAGGGTGCAGCTGTGCTTGAGGAAAAAATGGTCAGACGGATGGAGCTTTTAGGATCTGATATAACACAGGTATGATTATAACAATGTCTTGAAAATGGATGAATTTACATTGTTATGTAATACAAGAATGTAATGTGTAGTGCTGGAAATTTGTGAATGTGGCGCCCCCAGGAATATGGCCGCCACAGTGGCATTGCCTTCCTCCAGGGAGGGTGATGTCAGGCTTGGAGGCAATGAAGGGTCTCTCTAACAGTTAACCATGTCATGCAACACAGTTCCCACTCCAAGCCAGCAGAGGGAGCTCTGAACCAGAATTGGGGGAGGAGTGCTCTCTGAGGGCCAGGAGGGGAAATTAGGTAGTTAGTGTGAGGAGGGTAATGAGTGCAGACGTGTGGAGAGAAGCTGGAGGTTGAGATGAGGATAGAGAGCTCCCTCCCAGTGATAGCGCATGATCTGGAGCCTGGTCTCCATGGTTGTATGGATACTGACGGTCCTGCAACAGAAACCAGAGGAATAGGAAGCTGTAAATGCTCTATTCCCAACTAAGACTCGGAGGCACAACAGCGACGGGTGAGCCAAGAGAGATAGAGGGCTACAGCTGTCTGCCATACGAGGTAGTTCTAAGAGAAGATAAGAAGGAGGAACTTCAGTGTAACACTGTACTGGATGTACCTCAAGCCAGCGCTAGGAAGGAGACTACACAACCCATCTGATAGAGAGATCCCTGAGTTGCTTCCAGGCTAGCCTGCTCCTGTGCCATCTGTAATCAGGACCCTGGCCTGCGTTTGCCAAGTAAAGGTAAAGAAACTGCACCCTGTTGTGTCCTTGCCTCCTTCCTGCAACATCCTCAGCACTGCTACATCTCTGTGCCGAACACTGCACCCTCTTCCTAAACATTCCGCTACACTGCCCTGGGACCAACAGCCCTACCTGTGGAAGGCTACAACATCATTGCTGCACCACACCATCTGTCCCAGAGGATCTGTCTGCAGCGTCGGCTTAACACCTCCCTTGCCGAACACCTCAGGTGGCATCACAAATTACTTATAAACTTTATTCCCAACTCAACCCCTTTTACATGGGCGCCCAGGGCCACGGACCGGGTCACCACTGCTGTGACAATCCCCTCTGAGACTGGCCCGGTACTGAGTACCCCACTGCCCTGGGAGGGCGACCCATGATTGTCACAATAAAAATGATTTTGTTTAAAAAAACAAAACTACGATCTGGGGGGAGGGAGGGTAGTTGTGCTAATAAGGGGATAGATAAATTAGATAAACAGAGTGAGACAATAAGGGCCCCGACACACACAGCAAGATCGCTGATTTTGTGACGCATCAGCGATCTCGCTGTGTGTGACATCCATCAGCGACCGCTCCCCCCATCGGGTATCGCTGATCATGCAGGATCGTCCTGGGCCATTTTTTGATCGTTGGTCTCCCGCTGGCCAGCACGCATCGCTGCGTGTGGCAGCGGGAGACCAACGATCAGCGACGCTGCACGCTGGTATCTAGGGTAAACAGCGGGTAACTAAGAGCCGCGCGGCTCTTGGATACCCACCGTTTACCCTAGATACCAGCTTGCTAGCTGGTCCTGATCGCTAGTGAGTCTGTCTAACTATGTCCCAGCGATCCCATCCATGTCGGATCGTTGGTGGGATCGCTGGGACATCGTTGTGTGTAACGGGGCCTTAAGGGTCAATGAGGATTTAGGGAGGCCTGGGATATACAAGGAAAGTAGGGAGCTGAGTAGTCATAACAATTGTGCTAATGGCATCAAATGTCTGCTGGCAAATGCAAGAAGCCTCGCAAACAAAATAATTGAACTGGAGACCCTTAAGTTGGTCACAGTCCTTGCTTTCCTGTAAGGTTCTCAACACTGCAGCCTAATAGTGGTCATGTTTTGCACTTATTTCATTCCTACTTCTCCTCTGAGTATTTTTTAATCCGCCATATGAATCTAGAGATATGAACCATTTTATTATTAAGTGTGTCCAATATGCTAACTTTATGGTTTAAACCAAGGAGGCATTAAGCCCCCGTTACACATAGCGATATCGCTAGCAATATCGCTGTAAAGTCACCAATTTTGTGACATGCGATACTTACCTCCGACCGGCTCCCCCGCTGATTATCGCTGGTTGCGCGAGAAGGTCCTAGATCATTTCTCGTCGGGCGCTTCCTGCTGTGGAGACGAGCGACGAGTGGACGGGAGGACGTCAGGATTGCCACGTCTGACAGGTAAGTAGCGACCCCCGACCCCTGCTATGTCGCTGGTGAGATCTTCCTGTGTGGCAGCTCACTAGCAACCACTTAGCGATGCACCAGCGATCCATATCGTTGTCGGGATCGCTGGTGCATCACTATGTGTAACGGTACCCTTAGTTGCATTGCCTCTCTGCTGCTGATCCGGTCTTTGATGGACTTGGGGAGGGTGAGTAACAGTTCCATTTATTATTTCATCCATCTACCAGCTTTTTACTAATCCAGGACAACTCCTTTAACAGCAAAGAGCATTCATTAATTATAAAAGGTTTTTAAGTAGAAAAGGCTAAGTTCTGTACTTGCCTATCTCCTGCACTCCCATGAAAAATGTAGCTTGCATGCTCTCCATTCCAGTGAGGCATTTTAGATGGTTGTTTTCGGGGTCCCTTAAAGACCTTCAAGCTCTTATCTATCCTTTGGATAGATGATAGATATTCATATTAGAGATACCCCTTTAAACATCTACTGTTTAAATAACCATTTATGGCTTGTTGAACAATTGGAACCAAATTGAATTGTCCTCTATTAACTAGAGCCACTTATAGCTCCAATGGATCTGTGATTTCAAGGGGAAATTGATTTGAGCATTTACATCACCATTACCGCAGAGCTAACCGCTAATCTCTGAGGCTTTTAGTGGTATAACTCCCATGTTGCCTCTGAGCATTCTGCTAAATTAATAGGCATTGTTCTAAATTCACTATTTTTACATGATCTAAATAGATATAAATCTGGAGTCTTCTAACATTGAAAATCATGCAAGTTACTAAGCATTAGTAGCTGAGCCATCATTCCCTGTTCTTATCAACGGAAAATTTCCTGTTTTCTGACAAGCTAATGAAGAGTGCTACTGCCATATGCTACAGTTAATTACTGCACACAAGTGGAAAACATTTATGAAACTCTTGATCTATCTTAGCAACGTCATCATTGACGGATGTGTGGTTGGCTGCTATTCCTTGCTCAGATATGAATGATGACAAAATCTGACAATAACTATTGACGGAAGTAGACCCAGATGTACGGAAGACTGAGGCTGGCAATCTATACGTGCAGCTGCATGGTTCACATATCAAACATGAGTGCATGACCTTCACTGCTGACTTGCTCTTGTGAAAAGTTCACACAGCCATTTTAAGTGATAGAAATAACCAAATATTTATATTTTATTCTTCCAATGGTTTCCTTTCATATGAATCAACCAAGCAGAGAAGAAACCAGAATTCAGACACCCTCAAAGATTGGACTTTATTAAGTCATGAAAGTCTCAGATGGTTTTACAGCACAGGTTCTCTGGGCCTAAAAGACCTATTGTGGTGTGAAATATTGGTGTCAATCTGTAATACTGGCCCAATAAAAAATAGAGACCCTTTGCTTTAACTCTTTTATTGGAAGTAAACAGACAAGAACTGTCATCTTCAAAGTCTAGGCACAAAATCATACTTCAAAGATCATTAAAGGGACTCTCTTACAATGGACATTTACCACCTTTACACAGGAGTGGAGTGGTGGTTATGCATGTGCTATAACACTCTATCCAGTGTCTATGGGGCTGAAAAGAAATGGTCGGGCAATGTACTAGATAGATATGCAATAACTGAAGGCTAAAGTTGTCTAGTCAGCAATCATCAGCTCCTTACTAATGTCCACTTTTGGCTTGAATTAAAATGCATGCTGTATCTATGGATAAAAGAGTTATTCTGGGGATATAAGTGACTTTGGCGGCGGCACACGTCGCATGGCTCAAGATTGTTCTGTGCAGCTACTACATTGCAGGATAATGTTGTTGCCAAAGTTGCTGTGTACCCCCAATAGAAAGTGATCAATCCTAACCCTCTCTGGGTAAACCAGGGACAGAGAAAAATACAGTATGGTCAAATCTCCTTAATATCCAAGAATGGATGTTCTAAGAGTCATTAACATTAGATTGTGCAGGTGTTTGTGAATCTTTTCTAAAGGAGTTTTCTCACTACTACTTGATCCCCTTTTATATGTTCTAACTTTTACAAACAATCACTTTTTTAATATACTTTTTTTTATCTGCACAGCTTCCATGTTAGAGATATAACCCTTTGTTGTCTGTGTAGAACAAGCGATCTGATGATCACAGCTTCTAGTCTCCCATGGAGACGATTGACGTAAAAAGTAAAAAAAAAAAAAAGTTAATATATTATATATATATATATATATATATATATATATATATATATATATAATATATACATACCTTTCCACTTCCAGCCGACTTCAACTCAAAAATATTTCACGGATCCGTACATTCCTCAACCAAGAATCTGCAAAAACCCTAGTCCATGCCCTCATCATCTCCCGCCTTGACTACTGAAACCTCCTGCTCTGTGGTCTCCCCTCTAACACTCTCGTACCCCTCCAATCTATTCTAAACTCTGCTGCCCGACTAATCCACCTGCCCCCCCGCTATTCCCCGGCCTCTCCCCTCTGTCAATCCCTGCACTGGCTCCTCATTACCCAAAGACTCCAGTTCAAAACCCTAACCATGACATACAAAGCCATCTGCAACCTGAGTCCTCCATACATCTGTGACCTCGTCTCCCGGTACTTACCTGCACGAAACCTCCAATCCTCACTGACCTCTGGCTAGTAACATGATAAAGCCTGTGTATATATAGGACGATAGGAACCAAACCGCCCTTCATCAAGTGGTGATTTTAATCGCATTCAATCACGTTTGGTTCCTATCGTCCTATACATATATATATCTATAGATATCTATATCTATATCTATATCTATATCTATCTATCTATGTATATATATATATATATATATATATATATATATATATATATATATATATATATACACACAGGCTTTATCATGTTACTAGCCAGAGGTCAGTTCACACCAGGCAGTCAGTACAGGGACCCATTCAATCTGAGATCACCTTGTCGTTGGTGAATGGGCTCACATCTTTTGGCCAAATTTTGTGCTTAGTATCTCATATGTTTTTCAAGATTACAAAAGCCATTATGCTATTCATATTTCACTTATTTCATATTTGATATGCCTTACAAAAGCCATTATGAAATGTATTACTAAAGCCATTTTGCTATTCGTATTTCACATATTTCATATTTGGTGTGCTACCATTTTCTAATTTAATATGTCATGTGTTTGGAGAGCCCCTGATGTGCCTAAACAGTGGAAACTCCCCAACAATTGACCGCATTTTGGAAATTAGACACCTCAAAGAATTTATCTAGGCGTGTGGTGAGCACCTTCAACCCCCAGGTGCTTCACAGAATTGTACAACATTGATCTGTGAAAAAAAAAAAAAAAAAAAAAAAACAACACACACAAAACTGTTATTTTAGCCCCACAATTTGCATTTTCACAGGGATGGTAAGAGAAAATAGACCCTAAAATTTGTGCAATTTATCCTGAATACAACGATACCCCATACGTGGTCAAAAACTACTTTTAAGGTACAGTGCAAAGCTCGGAAGGGAAGAAGCGCTATATTGAAGTTCACATTTTGCTGGATTGGTTTGAGGGTACCATGTCACAATAGAAGAGCCCCTGAGGTGCCAAAACAGCAGAACTCAAAAGTGGCCCAGTTTTACAAACTACACCTCTTGATGAATTAATCTAGGGTTGCAGTAATCATATTGACACCACAGGTGTGTCACAGAATTTTATACCATTGGGCTGTGAAGAAAAAATAATTTTTACCATAAACCCGTGGAAGCACTAGAACAGTGCGAAACGGCCGTTGTCAGCTTGTGAACACTCTTGCCACTCTACACTGACCTGACATGTAACTACGTGTCAATAAAGGAGCTATATTTCATCCTGTTGAGTGCGACCTTTTTCTTCATATGGATTCAATTATTTGATCACTGCGAGGTCAAGCACCCAGGAGCATTGGATGACAGCTTGCTGCCAGACGCATACCATCAGCTGATATATGGTAATAGCGGTGCCGTCTGCGACTTCTATTTTTTCACAGAATTTTATACCATTGGGCTGTGAAGAAAAATAATTTTTACCATAGAAAAAATTGTTTTAGTGCCAGATTTTATATTTTCACAAGGAGAAATGGGAAAAATTGCACCAATATTTGTCCCACAATTTCTGCTGAAAGTAGAAATACGCCAAAAGTGGCTGCACAGTACTGCTTAGCCATACAGAGAGACTCTAGTGGGACAGAGTGTATTTGCCTCCTGGAGCACAGATTTCCCTAGAATAGTTTGCAGAGCCCCTAAATGCTAGGAGAGCAGAATCCCCTCTCAAGTGACCCCATTTTGGAAATTATACCCATTTGGGAATTTATCTACAGGCATAGTGACGATTTTGACTGCAGGGGTGTTTTCCAGAAACAAGCAGGATTGGATGTTACTGAATAAATTGCAAACTGCCATTGTAGTGACCAGAACGCAATAGTGACCAATACGTTGTAGTGACCAGTAAGTTGTGGTGCCCAGCTTATGCTTCTGGAGACACGCATCTGTAAATTAGGCTAGCTCTCATCGCTACAGAAATGCCAAACATTTGGATGCTAAATGTGGTTTAAGCACACTGAGGCTCAGAAGGGAGGGGGGCATTTGGATTTGGTAGCGCAGAATTCTCTGGATTTCTTTTGGGGTGCGAGGAGTCATAAGTCTTTTCCAGAGCTTTTGTGCTACCAGTAATGTGGAAGTCCCCTATATTTCCATTCACAGGTGATGGACCTGAATGGGGACTTGCTAATTTTGTGAACTGAGTTGAAGATTTTACTGGGAACATTTTATATAACGTTTGGGATCACATTTATCCTGCACTCTACGCTGAGCACTTACTTTGGGGTTTACATCTAAATCGCCGAGTGACATGATTCAGATGAAACCCCTGAGGGAACCACAGACTATAATGAGGCACCACAGGTACTCTGGACTCTGTCTGGCCTCTGTCCAGCGGTTTCCTTCTTTTCAGAAGTGCACAAAATTGTGGTGTACCGCATTTTTATGCATGCCTAAAAAGACGTGCATAAAAAGACTGGATCTTAGGCCAGACAGGGTCCACAGAGTCTCCATCAGCCTCGTTATAGGGACTCTTCCACCAAGGGTTCCCTTCTAAATCACGTATTTCAGAGAATTACACATAAACCCTGGTGTAAACCCTCAGCGGTGAGCGCAGGATAAATGTGAGCAGCGCCTTACTGCGATCTTTGGGAGGCAGAATTAAAAAAAAAAATCAACAGCAGGTGAAGAATTGGTTTTATTCTTTTTTTTACCCCATTCCGCGTGCAATATAAGTGATAAGTGACCTACAAAGCTATCCATAACCTTTCTCCTTCGTATATTTCAGAACTAATCTCTCAATATCTTCCCTCACATAATCTTCGGTCGTCCCAAGACCTCCTTCTCTCCTCCATGCTTATTCGCTCCTCACTCCATCGCCTCCAAGACTTCTCCCGAATATCCCCCATCATCTGGAATTCTGTGCCCCAATACGTCCGGTTATCCACCACATTTGGACCCTTCAAACGGAACCTGAAAACCCATCTCTTCAAAAAAGCTTACAACCTGTAATGACCACACGGCCACCTCAACACCCTCGGAGCTACTGCAACCCCCGACCTACTGTCTCCTTCTCCATAATCCTGTAGAATGTAAGCCCGCAAGAGCAGGGTCCTCTTCCCTCTGTATCAATCTGTCATTGTTAGTTTTGTTTACTGTAGATGATATTTGTATTTTCATGTAATACCGTCTAATGTAAAGCACCATAGAATTAATGGTGCTATATAAATAAATAATAATAATAATAATAATAATAATAATAATAGTCGACTTTATTCTTCAGGTCTGTTGTGATTACAGCGATACCAGATTTATATGGTTTTTTGTTAGGTTTGGCTGCTGTCACATACTAAAAAACGCTTTTTATTGCATCACCATATTTTGAGAGCTATAATTTTTCCGTATTCCATCCGACAGATTCATGTGACAGCTTGTCTTTTGCGGGACGAATTGACGTTTTTATTGGTACAGCTTTCGGTCACATACAATTTTTTGATCGCTTTCTATTTTCATTTTTGGGAGACACAATGAACAAAACCCAGCAATTCATCAATTGATATTTTTATGCCATTCCGCGTGTGATAAAACTGATAAGGCAGCTTTATTCTTCGGGTTATTACGATTACTGCGATATTATATATAAATACTGCGGTATTTATATATATATACTTTTTAATGTTTTTGCGCTGTTACGCAATAAAAACTAATTTATAGAAAAAATATTACCGTATTTTTGCATCACTGTATTTTGAGAGCTATAAATTTTTTAATTTTTCACCGATGGAGCTGTGTGGTGGCTTGCTTTTTGCGAACAAGATTATGTTTTTAGAGATAAAATTTGTATTTACATTTGTCTTTTTGATTGCGTTTTTTTCAACTTTTCGTTAGTCGATATGATGTTTTCCCCCCGTTTTTTTTTTTTTTTTTACGGTGTTCACTGAAGAGGTTAACTAGTGGGACAATTTTATGATGAGGGTCGTCGCGGACGCGGTGATACCAAACGTGTACTTTTTTTTTCTTTTTTATTAACATAATAATAGAAATTCATCAGTACAATACATATATTATATAAATATTTTATTATTTTCTGATTTTTTTTCTGATTTGTTCTACCTTTTTCACTTTGTCCCACTATGGCACTTTCATTTTCACCAGCCTTATTGGAGTTATAATTCATTGCAATGCACGAGCATTACAATGGATTATGCTGTGTGCCCACGTTCAGGATTTTTCGCGTTTTTTTCCCCTGCAAAAACGCTTAAAAAACGCATACATTAAGCATCCCAATATTAGAATGCATTCCGCAATTTTTGTGCCCATGCTGCGTTTTTTCTGCAAAAAAAATGCATTGCGGAAAAAAACGCAGTTTGTTCATTAATATTGCTGAAAATCTGCGGATTTGCCACTATGTTAATTGTATTAGGATGCTCTGGAAAAAACCGCAAAAAAACGCGATAAAAATGCGCAAAGCCAAAAAAAGCGAAAAAAAAATGTGGTTTTCCTGCGAAGGAGTCCCGTTTTGCTCAGGAAAATTCTGCTTACGTGGGCACATAGCCTAACTGTCAATGCTGCACTGACACAAGCCCCTGAGACTGTGCTCTGCGCATGGTCTGAGGGACTTGCCATAGCCTGGCGACACGGATGTCGTCATGATGACAGCGAGTCACCATGGCAATGAGAGGGTCACTGCGAAGACATCGCTGGTGCGCCGATCGGAATGCAGAGGGGACCAGAGGGTATGTATGCGTTATACTGTACATACTCCCGGCCAGTGGTGCAACCTCGGTCTCCAAACACTTGTATGGAGAGAGGCTGCGCCCTCTAGTCAGCTACGCCCAGGGACACGGCCTCTCTTACAAGTGTATGGAGAGTGAGGCCGTGCCCACTGGCCAGGAGTATGTATAACTCATACATACCCTCTGGTCCAGGCTCAGAAACCGGTGGATTCCCGCAGCACACAGTGCATGCGCTGACGGGATACATAAGTCTGCAGTCACACAGAGTGACTGCAGACTTATCGATTTGGACCTGACAACCCCTTTAAGGCCACATTCGCACATTCAGTATTTAGTCAGTACTAGCTGAAGAGCCCGGCATTGCCTGAGCATAGTAACCACTGTGGTTAGTTATAACAAATTATAATGATTATATCGCACATAAAAACCGTGCATCTAATCCTATCCTGTGTGATACTGACTGCTGTGCCGTGTATCTAATCCTATCCTGTGTGATACTGACTGCTGAGCCGTGTATCTAATCCTATTCTGTGTGATACTGTGTGCTGAGCCGTGTATCTAATCCTATTCTGTGTGATACTGACTGCTGAGCTGTGTATCTAATCCTACTCTGTGTGATACTGTGTGCTGAACCGTGTATTTAATACTATTCTGTGTGATACTGTCTGCTGAGCTGCGTATCTAATCCTATCCTGTGTGATACTGTCTGCTGAGCCGTGTATTTAATCCTATCCTGTGTGATACTGACTGCTGAACCATGTGTCTAATCCTATCCTGTGTGATACTGACTGCTGAGCAGTGTATCTAATCCTATCCTGTGTGATACTGGGCTCCCCCTGCAGTCTGTGTCAGAGGGTGGTCTGTGTTTGCACGGTAATAAATTGTGTTATTTCCAGCTTTACAGAAGGACGATAAAACCATAGAAATGATAAGAATAATAGGCCTCAGTTACCACAACTGTCTACAAAGAAAACTGTTGCTGATAGCAACCAATCACAGCTCATTTTTCATCTTTTAAACAGCTCTGGGACAGCGTGGCGAGTTTTCAGTGGCGCCTTTTGTGTTTTGACTTTTATGTGGCGAGGTTGGTGTATGTGTGGTGAAATGTGTGCTGAGGGTGGTATAGGTGTTGAAGCACATGGTAGTGTGTGGCGCAATTTGTGTGTGTGTTCATATCCCCGTGTGTGGTGAGTATCCCATGTCAGGGCCCCACCTTAGCAACTGTACGGTATATACTCTTTGGCGCCAACGCTCTCAATCTTTAAGTCCCCCTTGTTCACATCTGGCAGCTGTCAATTTGCCTCCAACACTTTTCCTTTCACTTTTTCCCCATTATGTAGATAGGGGCAAATTTGTTTGGTGAATTGGAACGCGCGGGGTTAAAATTTCGCCTCACAACCTAGCCTATGACGCTCTCGGGGTCCAGACGTGTGACTGTGCCAAATTTTGTGGCTGTAGTTGCGACTCTGCAGATGCCAATCCCGGACATACATACATACTGTACATACATACACACACACACACACACACACACACATTGAGCTTTATATATTAGATTTTACCTCAGAATTTGTAAGCCAAAAACAGGAGTGGAAAAGTATAATAGAAACACGTCACCACTTCTGTATTTATCACCCACTCCTGGTTTTGGCTTACAAACACGTAAAATACTGAATACTGAAAATGTGAACGTGGCCTAAATGCTGCTGTTAGCATCTGAGTGGTTAAAGGAAACCTGTCATCAGGAATAACACTGTTAACCTGCAGATATGGGGTTAATCTGCAGGTTAACAGCGTTATGATGCTGTCCGGCGCCTGCACGCAGCGGGTAGAAAATTATCTTTATTCTCCCTTCCAGTATTCAGAATTCAGTCAGCGGGGGCGGCGCCGGCACAGGTACAGTCACGGCTCCCAGCACTGACTGACAGTCAGTCTTTTAACAGCGGTAGTTAAGGGTACTTAAACCACAGCTCCGTTAATTAATAGCACTGTGGAAAAAGTGTATAGCGCCCCCCAGAGTTGGATTTTCTATGGGGTCTTCAAACGCAACATGGCACCATCATTGATTCCAGCCAAAAAGTTCAAAAAGTCAAATGGTGTTCCCTCTCTTCCGAGCCCAGACGTGTGCCCAAACAGTGGTTCTCCCCCACATATGAGGCATCAGCATACTCAGGACAAATTGCACAACAACTTTTGTGGTCCAATTTCTCCTGTTAGCCTTGTGAAAATAAAAAATAGCGGCTTAAAAAAATCATTTTTGAGGGAAAATTTTTTTTTTTATTTTCACTGCTCTGCGTTCTAAACTTCTGTGAAGCACTTGGGGGTTCGAAGTGCTCACCACACATCTAGATACATTCCTTAAGGGGTCTAGTTTCCAAAATGCTGTCACTTGTTGGGGGTTTCCACTGTTTAGGCACATCAGGGGCTCTCCAAACGCAACATGGCATCCGATCTCAATTCCAGCCAATTCACCATTGAAAAAGTCAAATGGCGCTCCTTCCGTTCCAAGCCCTGCCGTGCACCCAAACAGTGGTTTACCCCCACATATGGAGTATTGGCATATTCAGGAGAAATTGCACAACAAATTTTGTGGTTCAGTCTCTCTTTTTACACTTGTGAAAATAATTTAAAAAATGGTTCTGAAGTAAAATGTTTGTTAAAAAAAAAAAAAAAAGTTAAATGTTAATTTTTTTCCTTTCACATTGCTTCAGTTCCCGTGAAGCACGTAAAGGGTTAATAAGCTTCTTGAATGTGATTCTGAGCACCTTGAGGGGTGTAGTTTTTAGAATGGTGTCACTTTGGGGTATTTTCTGTCATATTGACCTCTCAAAGTGACTTCCAATGTGAGGTGGTCCCTAAAAAAATGGGTTTTGTAAATTTTGTTGCAAAATGAGAAATTGCTGGTCAACTTTTAACCCTTATAATTTCCTAATAAAAAAAAAGCTTTGGTTCCAAAATTGTGCTGATGTAAAGTAGACATGTGTGAAATGTTATTTATTAAGGATTTTTTTGTGACATATCTCTCTGATTTAAGGGCATAAAAATTAAAAGTTTGAAAATTGCAAAATATTAAAAATTTTCACCATATTTCCATTTTTTTCAGAAATAAACACGTTATATTGAAGAAATTTTACCTCTAACAAAGTACAATATGTCATGAAAAAAAACAATCTCAGAATCAACTGAATCCGTTTAAGCGTTCCAGATTTATAACCTCATAAAGTGACAGTGGTCAGAATTGTAAAAATTGGCCTGGTCATTAAAGCGGTTGTCCACTACTTTAAATTAACCCCCCATGGCCCCTAATGAATTTTGTAAATACCTCATGTAGCCTATACTGCCGCTCACAGGCAGCATGTGACCCCCGGCTGCAGCCAGCTCTTGCTTCCGCTGACGTCCCATCAAGTGCTGGCAGCAGCGTGGGGGTCCTTCTTCCTCCTTCTAAGCTGGCTACCAGGCTGTGGGCGGGGTTATCCCCCCCCACATCACACCCGCATCCACCGCACGCCCATTCATTGAGAAAGGGCGCAGTGGATGCTGGGTGTGGCATGGGGTAACCACAACCCAGCAGCCACCGCGGGGACCCATTGCTGAGTCACGCCTTACTTGACGTGACATCAGTGCTGGGTCACGTGCTGCCTGTGAGCGGCCACGGATAGCGCTGCTCCCAGGCGGTATAGACAACATAAGGTATTTACAAAATTTATTAGGGGCCCTGGGGGGATACATTAGGGGGTTAATTTAAAGTAGTGGACAACCCCTTTAAGCTGCAAATTGGCTCTGCCACTAAGGGGTTAAAGTGCTGTGGAAGCACGGTTGAACAATTTTGATTCTGGACCGTGAAGAAGGCGGGTTCTACCGCTGAAACGCGTAGTCCTATCTGCACGACTTTCCTGCGTTATTGCTGTTTTGAACTGCTTGGACCATTGCATTTTAATGGATTTATGAATAAAAAGGAAAAATTTTTTAACAGCATCCTGGATTGCTCACGTTATTGCTGGACTTTGCTTTGTCGTTGTTTATATATATATATATATATATATATATATATATATATATATATACACATATACACACACACACACAGATGGTGGCCCGATTCTAACTCTTCGGATATTCTAGAATATGGTCAATTCACATCCCATAGAATATGCCCCATATGCTGCCCCATAGAATATGCCCCCATATGCTGCCCCATAGAATATGCCCCCATATGTTGCTCCATAGACTATGCCCCCATATGCTGCTCCATAGAATATGCCCCCATATGCTGCCCCCATAAGATGCTCCATATATTATGCCCCCATATGCTGCTGCAAAAAAAAAAGCCATACTCACCTCTCCTGCTCAGGACCCGGCACCTGAGATATTCACCTGTCCCCCGGTCCATCGCTGCTCACCGCTGTCTGCCACGTCGTCTGTCAGTGACGTTCAGGCAGCAGAGGGCACGGCGCGCACCAACCACGGCACCACGCCCTCTGGTGGCTAAACTTCACAGACAGAGGACGCAGCAGACAGTGGTGAGTGAGCAGCGATGGACCGGGGGACATGAGTTTAATGAGCGGTACCACGTGACCGCTGAAGGCAGGAAGGGAGACCATGGAGAAGCGGGGGGGCTGCAGAAACCACACCGGGGGGGGGGGTAAGAATGATCTGTAACACCCCCGCTCCCACTCCCCGGAGATGAGCCGCTGATCTCCCGACCGTAGTGGTGGCGTGCGTCCTTCGAATTCCGGACTGCACCTGCGCATTGCGCCTGTCACTGATTGGCCGCAGCCAATCAGCGATGCAGGATTTTGGTTACAGGCAGACAGACAGACATGATAAGACGATTATATATATATATTTTTTTTAATATATAAATAATAAATGTGTTTGGTTCCAGCTGTGGGAACACTTAAGCACACATGGTCAAGGTGAAAACTAGACTGTATAACTCATGGAGTTGTAAGGCGGAGGCATCCCGACAATGACACTAGTGCACTAATTTCTAAAGCGCATACTGCAAAATACCATTATCCAAAGGAACCCTTGGGTGCAGGCTGCAGTGCTTCAGCAAAAATAAAACTGGCATAGCCCTTGTTCCCCTGGGAACCCTAGTTGTCAGTCTTCTGAATAATACAGCCCCAATCAGCTGCTGAGCCTGATCCACACACCCTCAACACACCTATATATGTACGTCACAGATTGGGAAAGTTAAAGGTTCTGCGTGTCTCTCTGACATATTTTTGTAAATATAATATATTCCTGATGAAATAATGACGACAAGGCAACTTTTCTTAAAGCCTTGCACTGTGCTATTCCTCTGTTATACCTCCTGGAAATGTATAATTACCTACTAAAACAGAACAGAGGGCTAACAAGTCTTTATTACTTAAAAAAAAGTTTAGATGAGGATTTCTGTGATAATTGTCATGTATTTTATTTTTAAACTTAACGCTCTGTACAGAAAGCAGACATATTGGTCTTGAAAACACATGTATGCTTTTTCTAGTTGTTGATAACTTTTTTCCATTCAAGTCTAACTTTAGATAATGTTATCTACAAATGAAAATCCATAGAAGGCCATGGGTGTAACTATATAAATGCAATATCACAATGTTCTCTATCCTGCCTATTCAAGTTTACCATAAACTTGTCCAAGCTGGAACTATCAGATACATCATCATCTTGGCAAAAGCAACGTTTACTTCCTTCTTTGTGATATTATTCTGCCATCCAGCAATTTTCCAATAGAATTTCCAGCCTGATTTTTTTTTAAATGTAATTAATACATCCTACAGCACAAAGTGCAAAGCCTTTATTAGATGATCTACTTTAGACAATTTGTACATGTTAGAATCGTATCCCAACAATAAGGTAAGGCTATGTCCACACAACGCGGATTTGTTGCATTTCTGCAGCGTTTTTTTCCACGCGGAAATGCTCCAAAAACGCAAAGGATTACTAAAGGAAGGTTTATCAATGACAATCCTGAAGTGTTGTGCACATGCTCCGGAAAAATCCGTCCTTATTCGTGTTTTATTTTTCGCAGCAGGTCAATTCTTTTTGCCGATCTGCAGCATTTTTCACCCATTGACTTACATTGAGCCACTCAAATCTGCCACAAAAATGCATGTGTAAAAAGGTTTTGCTGCAGATTTGTAAGTGGGTGGCGTTGCTATGGACCGTAGAGACAACCTGCCACTTTAAGAGACAGCACCCCTTTGGTTAGAGCAGTGGGACGTTCTGCGCTTCCCTGCTGTAAAGACTGTTTTGTGTTGTGAGTTCATTTTCCCCTTCGTCACTGGGGTCTGGTGAACTCCCTATTCTGGTAAAGGAAGGTAATGAGCCTGATTATCAGGCACCTGAGTCTAATGAGGATGACTGGCTGAGTGGAGTCACGGACTGGATATAAGGCTGCCGACGCCCTTCTGCCCTGCGGGTGATTTCTCTGTGGACTTCTAGGACACCAGTCTGATTCCTGCCCCTCTAAAGCTAAGTTTTCTGTTTTGCCTGTTAGCTTTTTTGTCTTGTTTTTTGTTTTCCTTGCTTTTCAGTATTCTGCCATTCCCTGCTGGGGTGAGCTGAATCTCCTTTTGCCTGTAGCTCTGTCTTCAGTATATTCCGGAGTACTGACATAGCTTTTTTGAAGCCTAGCGTCTTCAGGGCCTTTTTCACTGTCAGTCTGTTGGCTCTTATTTTCATAGGGTTTTTCACGGATTGCAGACAGCAGCATTCCTGTCCTTTTCTATCTAGTTAGCTTGGGCCCCGTCTTTGCTCAGTCTATCTTTCTGTCTGTGTTAGTATTTTCATCTTGCTTCACCGTCATTATATGTTGGGGGCTGCCTATTGCTTTGGGGTCTGCTCTGGGGCAGTTTAGATTTCCCCTTTCTTTCTTTAGGCCTATTTAATTCTCCGGCTGTGATCGAGGGGTCTAGGGCATCGTAGGAACCCCCCACGGCTACTGTTAGTTGTGTTGATAGGTTCAGGGTTCTGCAATCTGATAGCTGCCAACTTCTCTGGTTTTCTGGACTTAGCTAGCATTTTTGTTTTTGCCTCCTACGGTGACTCAATCATAACAGAATCACCCGCCATACCGCAGATCCTAGGGTACTCAATAGCAGGAAAGAATTGTGTTTAAAAAAAAGAGGTGTGTATATTCTTTCCTCTATATCTCTGAGGCCGTAGGGGGAATTTTTTTTTTTTCTCTCTCAATGGAGATAAAGCAATTGTCTGATCGTGTGGAGCAGCTCGCTGCGGAAGTGCGGGGAATTTCCGCCTACCTTCCTCGTTCGCATGCTGTTGAAACAAAGATCCCTACACCTGATGTATTTTTTGGGGATCGATCTAAATTTTTGAGTTTCAAAAATAATTGTAAATTATTTTTTGCCTTGAAGCCTAACTCGTCAGGCTATGCGGTCCTATATTAAGGAGGCGTTGGAGAAGGGTCATATTAGACCATCCTCTTCACCCTTAGGTGCCGGGTTTTTTTTTGTGGCCAAAAAGGATGGTTCTTTAAGGCCTTGTATTGATTATCGTGCCCTCAATAAAATTACTATTAAATATCAGTATCTGTTACCCCTGATTTCGGATCTATTCTCTAGAGTTAGAGGTGCTTGCTGGTTTACCAAGCTTGACCTCAGGGGGGCGTATAATCTTATCCGCATTAAGCAGGGGGATGAATGGAAGACGGCGTTTAATACTCCGGAGGGACATTTTGAGTACCTGGTGATGCCTTTTGGGCTCACTAATGCCCCTTCTGTCTTCCAGTGCTTCATGAACGATATTTTCCGAGACTTTGTCGATAAATTTTTGATTATCTATCTGGATGATATTTTGATCTTCTCCAAGGATTGGGATTCTCATGTGGAACATATTCGGACTGTGTTCGGGATCTTGAGGGAGAATTCCCTGTATGTCAAAGGATCGAAATGCCTTTTTGGAGTACAGAGGATTTCATTTTAGGGATTTATTTTGTCTCCGTCAACTATTGAAATGGACCCGGCCAAGGTACAGGCCATTTATGATGTGGTTCAGCCCACTTCTTTGAAGGCCCTCCAGAAGTTTTTGGGTTTTGCTAATTTTTATCGGAAATTTATAGCAAAATTTTCTAGTATTGCCAAGCCATTGACTGATCTGACTGAGAAGGGTGCTGATGTGTTGAATTGGTCTCCTGAGGCTGTTGCTTCCTTTCAGGAGCTGAAGCGAAGATTTACCTCCGCCCCGGTTTTGCGGCAACCTGATGTCTCACTCCCGTTCCAGGTAGAGGTGGATGCTTCTGAGATTGGTGCAGGAGCTGTTTTGTCCCAAAAGGATCCTGTAACATCTAAAATTAATCCCTGTGCTTTCTTTTCCCGAAAGTTCTCTCCATCTGAACGTAACTATGATGTGGGGAATCGGGAACTGTTGGCCATGAAATGGGCATTTGAGGAGTGGAGACATTGGTTGGAGGGAGCTAAACATCAAGTTGTGGTCCTCACTGACCACAAGAATTTGATTTACCTAGAGTCGGCTAAACGCTTGAACCCTAGACAGGCTAGGTGGGCCTTGTTTTTTACACGTTTTGATTTTGTGGTCTCTTTTCTTCCTGGAACTAAGAATGTCAAGGCAGACGCCCTCTCTAGGAGCTTCTTTGCTGATTCTCCTGTGGTGACCAAGCCTGCTACCATCTTAGGCAAAGGGGTAGTTCTTTCTGCCATCTCGCCCGATTTGAGACTTGCTCTGCAAGAGTTCCAGGAGGACAAACCTGAGCGTTGTCCCAGTGGAAAGTTGTATGTTCCTGACCAGTGGAAGAAGAGAGTGATGTCTGAAGTTCATTGCTCTGCATTGGCTGGTCATCCAGGTATTTTTGGTACTAGAGATCTGGTGAGTCGCTCTTTTTGGTGGCCCACCTTGTCTCATGATGTCAGGAATTTTGTGCTGTCCTGTGGGACTTGCTCCCGGTCTAAATCTTGTTCTCGCTCTAGTGGGTTGTTGATGCCTTTGCCGGTCCCCAGGAGGCCATGGACCCATATTTCAATGGATTTCATCTCTGATATGCCGGTCTCTCAAAGAATGACTGTTATTTGGGTGATTTGTGATAGGTTCTCTAAGATGGTTCATCTTGTACCACTCTCTAAGTTGCCATCTTCCTCTGAGTTGGTGCCCCTGTTTTTGCAACAGGTGGTTCGCTTACACGGGATTCCTGAGAACATTGTATCTGACAGAGGAGTTCAGTTTGTGTCTAGATTTTGGAGGACTTTCTGTTCCAAGCTGGGAATTCAGTTGTCCTTCTCCTCTGCTTTTCACCCTCAGACCAATGGGCAGACAGAGAGAACAAACCAGACCTTGGAGTCGTATTTGAGAGGTTTTATTTCCGCTGATCAGGATGATTGGGTTTCATTTTTGCCCTTGGCCGAATTTGCTTTAAATAATAGAGCTAGTTCTGCCACTTTGATGTCACCTTTTTTTTGTAACTTTGGGTTTCATCCTCGATTTTCTTCAGGGCAGGTGGAACCTTCTGCCTGCCCAGGTGTTGACACTGTGGTGGAGAGAATGCACCAGATCTGGGACCAAGTGGTGGATAAGTTATCTCTCTCCCAGGAAAAGGCCCAGCGGTTTTCCAATCGACATAGGACCATTGGTCCCCAGTTTAAGATTGGTGATATGGTGTGGTTATCATCAAAAAATATTGCTATGAAGGTGGCTTCTCCTAAGTTTAAGCCTAGATTTATTGGACCTTACAAGATTTTGGAGATTATTAATCCGGTCTCTTTTCGTCTGGCTCTTCCTGTCACATTTAAAATCCATAATGTGTTCCATAAGTCCTTGTTGAAGAGGTTTGTTGAACCAGTTGTTCCTGGGGTGGCACCTCCAGACCCTGTATTGGTTGAAGGTAACATGGAATATGAGGTAGAGAAAATACTGGATTCCCGTCTGGCTAGACGGAGACTCCAGTATTTGGTTAAGTGGAAGGGTTATGGTCAGGAGGATAATTCCTGGGTCTCTGCCTCTGATATTCATGCCAAAAGATTGGTGCGTGCCTTTCATCGGGCTCACCCTGATCGCCCTGGTGGCGTAGTTGAGGGTTCGGTGACCCCTCCTCAAGGGGGAGGTACTGTTGTGAGTTCATTTTCCCCTTCATTACTGAGGCCCGAGGAACTCCCTCTTCTGGTAAAGAAAGGTAGTGAGCCTGATTATCAAACACCTGAGGCTGATGATGATGACTGGCTGAGTGGAGTCACGGACTGGATATAAGGCTGCCGACGCCCTTCTGCCCTGCGGGTGATTTCTCTGTGGACTTCTAGGACACCAGTCTGATTCCTGCCCCTCTAAAGCTAAGTTTTCTGTTTTGCCTGTTAGCTTTTTTGTTTTGTTTTTTGTTTTCCTTGCTTTTCAGTATTCTGCCATTCCCTGCTGGGGTGAGCTGAATCTCCTTTTGCCTGTAGCTCTGTCTTCAGTATATTCCTGAGTACTGACATAGCTTTTTTGAAGCCTAGCGTCTTCAGGGCCTTTTTCACTGTCAGTCTGTTGGCTCTTATTTTCATAGGGTTTTTCACGGATTGCAGACAGCAGCATTCCTGTCCTTTTCTATCTAGTTAGCTTGGGCCCCGTCTTTGCTCAGTCTATCTTGCTGTCTGTGTTAGTATTTTCATCTTGCTTCACCGTCATTATATGTTGGGGGCTGCCTATTGCTTTGGGGTCTGCTCTGGGGCAGTTTAGATTTCCCCTTTCTTTCTTTAGGCCTATTTAATTCTCCGGCTGTGATCGAGGGGTCTAGGGCATCGTAGGAACCCCCCACGGCTACTGCTAGTTGTGTTGATAGGTTCAGGGGTCTGCAATCCGATAGCTGCCAACTTCTCTGGTTTTGTGGACTTAGCT
This sequence comes from Dendrobates tinctorius, assembly GCF_039654945.1. Taxonomy (NCBI): domain Eukaryota; kingdom Metazoa; phylum Chordata; class Amphibia; order Anura; family Dendrobatidae; genus Dendrobates; species Dendrobates tinctorius. Next base: position 43,015,323 of record NW_027361684.1, read on the forward strand.
AGCATTTCTGTTTTTGCCTCCTACGGTGACTCAATCATAACAGTTTTGGTCTCTTCTGTCAGCTCTGGAGAGGGGAGGGGCTGCTTTTTTGTGTGTGAGGAGAGAGCTGAGATTTCTGCAAGAACGACACGTGCCTGAGCTGTGAAGAAAAGACTTTGTAAACTCTTCTGTGGAAAACAAGGTGGCTTTCCTATGTTGCCGTGAGGAACCACGAAGACAAGAAAGGAATCCAGAACAGGGAATCCACCGTTTCTAGGAGCATCACTGGACCTGCACACAAGGAAAAGACCACGTTGCACAGAGCTTCCAGGAAGAAGTACGCACCATCTTGCAAAGCTGCAGGGCGGGTTGGGAATGGACTGAGATACCAACTGAGTGTTAACCCTTTCTGTGCAAATGCTAGGGTTTAAGATGGCTGCCATGCTCTATCTATTGCAGACTGTGTGGCCTGGTTAGCAAAGGCCAGATAGGTTATAGTTAGTGTAGCATCATACATTCCTTAACTGTGTTGTCTTGCCAGTTGTATAAATACACGGAGCTGTGATAGTTGGTGCTCCGTGCTGTTTGACGGCCCAGCTAGAGAATATTATCCTTATAAACTGTCTGTTTTCATTGCATACCCGTTTCTGCATTTTCCGAAACACTGCATGCATTCCTTGCCTGTAAATAAATTAACCCCTTGTTGTTTGCACCTCATCTTGTGTACCGTATTCTCCCTGCATTGTGGTGGTCCCCCAGCCATCACTTCAGATTTGCTGCGGATTGTGTGCAAATTTGTTGAAGGAAATGTCAGGAGGAAGAGCGTGAGCACGGAGAATATAGAATAGCTCCCGTCTTGGTTGAATCACATCAACTGTGGAGTCCTATCCTGTGGAGGTTGGACAAGGAAATTACATCACTTTTTTTAAAAAAAAATATATCTTTATTTAGCTAACAAGTCCACCTACAAATCGGCATGTAAATCCGCATCAAAAACACATAAAATCCACAGAAAACACGCAGAGTTTACAATGCGTTTTTCAGCTAATAGATGCAGAAACCGTGCAGAAATTTCAGCAAGCAAATCCGCAACATGTGCACATAGCCTAAAAGTACTCAGGGCCAGACACTGACAGCTTGGGGCCCCTGTGCAAGAAATGCGTCTGGGCTCCTCTCCCTGCCCGGTACGCTGATGATGGCAATCTGGCAATGGGACTCCTGGAGCCTGGGCGCTCCGAGAAACAAGGCAGATCACCCTCATTATTACTGCCATGCAAGTAGGGGCGTACATAGCAATCACAGAGCCCCATAGAAGAAGTTCTATTTGGGCCCCCACACCTCTAAAAAATATTTATATTTGTAGTTTTTCACTGGGATGGATATATACGTATATAGTGTGTGTGTAATATATATATATATATATATATATATATATATATATATATATATATATATATATATATATATATATATATATATCTGTTAACATGTGATTTTGCTGGTTCCAGCGCAGTCAGGTGACAACTAGTGTCCTTTGTCAGTGAACAGAACACTGCAGACGTGGCTGACACTCTAGTCGTCATGACAGAAAGTGTGCAGAAGAGCGCATCCTTGTGGTTACATGATAACTACTGGAATCGGCAGAGCCAGATCATGTATATATTAAACTAGCTGAAGAGCCCGGCGCTGCCCGGGCATAGTAACTAACTGTGGTTAGTTATAGCAAATTATAATTATCCTCCATCCCATAGTCCCGTGCCCAAATACCCATCATACCTATCCACGATCCCATAGGCTCGTGCCCATATACCCATCATACATATCCTCCATCCCATAGTCCCATATACCCATCACACATCCTCCATCCCATAGTCCCATGCCCATATACCCATCACACATTCACCATCCCATAGTCGAGTGCCCATATACCCACACATCCTTCATCTCATAGTCCCATGCCCATATACCCATCATACATATCCTCCATCCCATAGTCCCGTGCCCACATACCCATCACACATCCTCCATCCCATAGTCAACCATTATGACATCATAATGAGCGGCGGGGCTTGCAACCTATGACATTAGCGTCGCCATGGCAACCATTATGACATTATAATGAGGGGCAAGGCTTGATACACACACTTTTTCCCCATTATGCAGATAGGGGCAAAATTGTTTGGTGAATTGGAACGCACGAGGTTAAAATTTTGCCTCACAAAATAGCCTAGGACACTCTCGGGGTCCAGACATGTGACTGTGCCAAATTTTGTGGCTGTAGCTGCGACGGTGCGGATGCCAATCCCGGACATACACACACACATATACATACATACATACACACACACACACACACACACACACACACTTGAGCTTTATATATTAGATTACATGTCTGGTATCTGTATCATCTGGTATCTACTCTGTTCATAGTCTGTAGAATTGATGGAACTAGCCGAGCGGAGCACTCACTAGCTCTATAGATAACTAGCTGAAGAGCCTGGCGCTGCCCGGGCATAGTAACTAACTGTGGTTAGTTATAGCAAGTTATAATTATCCTCCATCCCATAGTCGAGTGCCTATATACCCATCACACATCCTCCATCCCATAGTCCCATGCCCATATACCCATCACACATCTGCCATCCCATAGTCCAGTGCCCATATACCCATCACACATCCTCCATCCCATAGTCCAGTGCCCATATACCCATCACACATCCTCCATCCCATAGTCCCGTGCCTATATACCCGTCATACATATCCTCCATCCCATAGTCCAGTGCCCATATACCCATCACACATCCTCTATCCCATAGTCAACCATTATGACATCATAATGAGCGGCGGGGCTTGCAACCTATGATGACATCAGCGTCGCCATGGCAACCATTATGACATCATAATGAGGGGCGAGGCTTGATACACACACACACACTTTTTCCCCCATTATGTAGATAGGGGCAAAATTGTTTGGTGAATTGGAACGCGTGGAGTTACAAATTTCGCCTCACAACATAGCTTAGGACACTCTCGGGGTCCAGACGTGTGACTGTGCCAAATTTTATGGCTGTAGCTGCGACGGTGCGGATGCCAATCCCAGACATACATACACACACACACACACACACACACATACATACACACACACACACACACACACACACACTTGAGCTTTATATATTAGATGAATAGAGCAGAGGCTGAGCACACACAACTCTGCTCCAACCAGGACAAGACTGCATACCCTGTTCTCAAGACTTTCTGGGAGGCCCAGTGGTCAAATCCCCAGTGATCACACATACACTGGATATACATATACTGTACATACATACACACACCGTACATACGTACACCGTATTTACACAGATACACATACATATACCGTACATGCAAACACACATATACCATACATCCACACAGATGCACACATATACCATACATACACATACCGTATATACACACATACCGTACATACATATACACATAACGTATACACATACCATACATGCAAACACACATACCATACACACATATACCGTACATACATATACATACTTATACCGTACATGCATACACACATACCGTACATACACACAGATACACATGCATATACCGTACATGTAAACACACATACCATACATATACACAGATAAACACTACCATACATACAGATACATATATATACCGTACAAGCATACACACATACCACACATACTGTACATATACACATACAGTTATATACAAATAGAGTATACACACATACTGTACAACATGCACATAAGCATACATAATTAAATATACAGCACATACAGATACATACTGTAAATACATACAAATATACCATACATACACAGATAGAAACATACCATACATAAATACACCATACATACACACAGATACATACATATACCATACATAAAGTATATACATACACTACATATACACACAGTTATATACACAGTATACATATACTGTAATACTGTACACATATACACATACTGTACATACATGTGCAAACATACATATATACCATACATACAAATATACAGCACTTACACAGATACATAGACATACAAATATACCATACGTACACACATACCGTACATACATAGACACAGATAGAAACATACCATAGACCGTACATACAGATACACATACATATACTGTACAAGCATACACACACACCATACATATATCACACATGCACACATACCGTATATACATACACATATATTCATGTACTGTACATACATGCACAAACATATATATACATACAAATATACAGCACATGCACAAATACACATACTGTACATACACACAGACATACAAATATACCGTACATACATACACAGATAGAAACATACACCTAGATACACACATACTGTACATACACACATATGTACATATACAAACACTAATTTATGACCTCAGGTGATCAGATGAGCCGTGAAGGAGGTCGGCATCATAATTCTGCTGGAGAGGGCTGCAGAACCCACTGTGGGGGAAGGGGACACAGCAGAGAGGACTGATATCAGTCCCCTGCTGCTGCCGTGCTGTCCCGTGCAGTGAGCCTCCTCCCTGACCTCTTCTCTGTCAGATGCTGCTGGGAATAGAACAGTGGAGGGAGCAGAAGACACACTAAGTCCTGCTCTTCTTCCACTGTTGTCCCCAGTGTGCTGTGTGTCCTGGGCCCCCTGAGTACAGGTGAGTACTCATCATTGGGACGCGCCATGCACGAGGACAGAGACGGCAGTCAGTGAGTGCTCTAATCAGTCTGGGGGGGAAAGCGTTCATTGGCCAGTGTCTCTCCCTACATGTGAAATTGAAAGGATTCAGCTCACCTTTCCTTTAATTCTTATGAACTCGATAATGTCTCTGAGCACGGACACGTCTCTGCCAAACGTCCAATTATGAAATTCCAAGAAGAAAAAGAACATCCAGCTCCAAGAGTAAAATTCAAAAATTTATTCCAAACTGCATAAAATCAGATACATGGCTGCTAGTGATCAAAAAATGGTAAAACAGATTTTACCGCATGGGGATGATCCAAGACTCTCTGAACGCGTTTCGAGCGAACATCGCTCTTAGGCCGGGGTCACACTAACCAACGCAAAATACGGTCAGTATTTTACATGCGTAATACGGATGAATGGCCCCTAAATAGTGCTCCGTATGTCATCCGTAATTAAGGTGTGGTCGCGTATTTTGCGCATGTAAGCATCCGTATGTAATCCGTATGGCATCCCTATGGCGAGATTTTCTCGCAGGCTTGCAAAATGGACATATAATGGAGCCCTATGACAGGGTTTCTAACAGAAACCAAAGAATAGATATAGACACATAGAATGTGTATATATATATATATATATATATATATATATATATATATATATATATGCATTCTATGTGTTTATATCTATTCTTTCGTTTCTTTATTAAACCTGTCAGTGTGAGTTTACTGTATAGCGCACTGAATTGCCGGCTTTTCTAAAAGACACCGGGTGCGTATTTCTCGCAAGTCACATGTGTGGTCCGTGTGTAATCCGTATTTTTTGCGCACCCATAGACTTGCATTGGCGTATTACGGGCGTAGTACGCTGACAATCGCAGCATGCTGCGATTGGCACGGAGCGTAGAATACGGATGAGAAATATACGGCTGGTGCGAGGGACCCCATAGAGAATCATTGGTCCGTGTCTAATGCGTGCTTTTAGCGCCTCTCACTCGGCCGTATTCGTCGCCAGTGTGACCCCGGCCTTAGACTCAGAGTAACTTCAAGGCATCAGCTGAACAATATATATATAGTCAAGGTACAGGTGATCAGGATCAATTAATCAGAAATACAAACCATATATTAAAGTTTAAAATACATAAAAAAAATCCAAAAAAGCAAGCAAACTAAAAAACAAATATATCAATAATCTCAATAATGCAGCATAAATTCTCTTCTTAAATTCAAGCCCAAAGGCGCCCGTGTGTCCAATACATAGATCCAATATGCCTCGCGGTTCCGTAAGAATCTCTCTCTATCCCCACCTCGTATATTTCTTTTAATTCGTTCTATTGCATAGATTTTCATACTAGATGGATGTCTGTTATAAGCGGAAATAAAGTGCTTAGATAAGTTAGAACATTTCCATTAGAAATATCCACAACATCATACAAATGTTCCCGTATCCTATCTTTCAATTTACGGATTGTAGAACCTAGATATTTTAAACCGCATTTAGTACATTCAACAACGTAAATTACATAGTTAGAATTACAGTTCAGAGATTCTTTATTATAAACTTTATTATTAATGTAATTAAAAAATGATAAGGTTTTAGATGAAAAATGACAAGTTTTACATGATGATTTGCCACATTTATGATAGCCAACTGTGGACAGCCAATTATTGTTATTTTTTGCATCTGAACTGTATAAAATAGGCGACAAACTATTGCCAAGTGTTAATGCCCTCCTAGATACTATTTTTATACCATCTTTAAGCAAGTCATTCATGATATTATCTCTGCACGATATATGTAGATTATTATTTATAATGCTACGAATTTGTTTGAAATAAGGGCTGTATGCAAGAATCAAAGTTGGACAATCTCTATTACGCTTAGCAACCGTTTTGGATTCAATAAGAGAATCTCTAGATTTTTTATTTACAATATGTGCGGCTCTTTGTATAATCCAATCCGGATAGCCGCGTTTATTTAAGCGTTTTTTTATGGAAAAAAATTAATTTTGTTAATAGAAAAAGAATAATCATTTTCATTCATAACAACCACCGAACCGCCTTTATCTTAATAATAATTTGGAGGTTGGATTTCAAATTAGATAAGGCTTCCCTTTCCAAATGTGTTAAATTGAACTGGGGAAGGTTTTCTTTAGAGCTGTCTATTAACTGTTTGATATCCTTCTCAACACATTCTTGGAAAATATCCATTTCACTAGTCCTGGCAGGGGAACCACATCAGCCTATTTCTACTTCTACTTATAGAAAACCTACTGCAGGTAACACTATTTTACACGCTCGTAGTTACCACCCAGCCCATACCATTAAGGCTATTCCTGTGGGCGAGTTAATTCGTGCCAAAAGAAACTGCAGCATAGAAAACGATTTTAAGAATGAATTTTTTTCCATAAAAAAACGCTTAAATAAACGCGGCTATCCGAATTGTATTATACAAAGAGCCGCACATAATGTAAATAAAAATCTAGAGATTCTCTTATTGAATCCAAAACGGTTGCTAAGCGTAATAGAGATTGTCCAACTTTGATTCTTACATACAGCCCTTATTTCAAACAAATTCGTAGCATTATAAAAATCTACATATATTGCGCAGAGATAATATTATGAATGACTTGCTTAAAGATGGTATAAAAATAGTATCTAGGAGGGCATTAACACTTGGCAATAGTTTGTCGCCTAGTTTATACAGTTCAGATGCAAAAAATAACAATACTTGGCTGTCCACAGTTGGCTACCATAAATGTGGCCAAACATCATGTAAAACTTGTCATTTTTCATCTAAAACCTTATTTTTTAATTCCATTAACAATAAAGTTTATAATATTAAAGAATTTCTGAACTGTAATTCTAACTATGTAATTTACGTCGTTGAATGTACTAAATGCGGTTTAAAATATGTAGGTTCTACAATCCGTAAATTGAAAGCTAGGATACGGGAACATTTGAATGATGTTGTGCATATTTCTAATAGAAATGTTTCGAACTTATCTAAGCACTTTATTTCCGCTCACAACAGAGATCCATCTAGTATGAAAATCTATGCAATAGAACGAATTAAAAGAAATATACGAGGTGGGGATAAAGATTCTTACGGAACCGCGAGGCATATTGGATCTATGTATTGGACACACGGGCGCCTTTGGGCTTGAATTTAAGAAGAGAATTTATGCTGCATTAGTGATATAATTGATATATTTGTTTTTTAGTTTGCTTGCTTTTTTGGATTTTTTTTATGTATTTTAAACTTTAATATATGGTTTGTATTTCTGATTAATTGATCCTGATCACCTGTACCTTGACTCTATATATTGTTCAGCTGATGCCTTTTAGTTACTCTGAGTCTAACAGCGATGTTCGCTCGAAACGCGTTCAGAGAGTCTTGGATCATCCCCATGCGGTAAAATCTGTTTTACCATTTTTTGATCACTAGCAGCCATGTATCTGATTTTATGCAGTTTGGAATACATTTTTGAATTTTACTCTTGGAGCTGGATGTTCTTTTTCTCTCCCTACATGACACGCCCCCTTTTTGAACTTCTGAACTTCACGCGCCGCTCTCTCCCCAGCTCTGGGTATTCACATGACTATAGGAGGAAGTGAGAGGGGCCTGATGCTGCACGACACCGCACCCCTCTTACTCCGCCCACAATCTTGACTGAGTGGCCCCACAGCGACTGCATACTCTGCCACTATGGGCAGTATGCTCCTGTCCGCAGAGGCCACCCTCCACCTTTGGACCCCGATGCAGTTGCACTGGCGGTATGTCTGCCCCTGAAACTACTCCCATAATGGCAGCCTGCTAATTTTACCGATAATCTGTTGGGAAACTTGGTAGCAACAGTTCTGTATCATTATCACTGCAGCACCATCACTGCTGGAGTTAGACATTACACATTGCTCATTCAAATCAATAGGTTGTCTCTGTAATGGAGAAGGTTCTCCACAAGTAGAGATGCCCTCCCTCTCCCAAGAAGTTTTTTTTTTTTAAACTAAACCTGTGTATATGTAGTGTAGTGTCAGTGTGTTAATACTCTCACTTACCGCCGCCTTCTCTGGAATCCAATGTGATTTTTTTCTCTTCTGAGAGACAACATCACTCTTCAGATTCTCCAGGTCATACTATGATCTGCCTGTCCTGGAAGTGGTTTCACAATGTAAGTCTATAGAGCGTCAGAACGATGCTCCATAGGTTTACATTGTAAAAGATTTCCGGCTCACTCACAGAGCATAAAGTGAAACGGAGAGTCCGAAGTGTGGTGACGTCACTGAGAAGAGGAGAACGTCGCTGGATCCTGGAGGTGGTGATATGTGGCTATATTAACACATAGTCACAATTCATTATGGGATTCGTGACAACACTGGTTCTGCTGAAATTTAAATGTTTTTTTTCTTTTGGCCCAGCAAGAGTTAATGTCTGTCTCTTACTGGCTGTTCTTTAAGGTTGGTCAGCTGATGTTGGACCACTCCCACCTTCCTTTAAATAGTCACATGACCCATCAGCTGATCGTCGGTAATAGTTACTTCTTTGTTTAGCGCACTTCTGTTTCGGTGCTGTTGTGGGAGTTCAGATTCCTGGTGCCACATTCTCAGCTGCTCTGGAGTTTAGCATTTCTCCCTTTTTCTTTGTCCATCCCATGTTTGTCATTTCCCCTGTGTTTTACCATGTGCAGTGGTGACGCTAGAGTCCTTGCTGGCCATTGCACTAGCCAGGGTATATTGAGGTGACAGTCGGGGAATAGGCACGTGATGGCGGCGGGGGAAGTACCCACATAGGACGTTAGGGGAGCATTGAGACAGGCACAGGTTGGTGCCAGGTCTCCCATCCCAAGCTCCCTACAGTTAGGGTTTGCCTCTCCCTTTTCCATCCCGTCGTATTTGTATGCTGTGTCGTCTGACTTACCTGTGTCTGAGCATGACACAAACACACACTACATGAACATATACACAGACTTATAGAAAAAAAAATACTCAAAAGGGAGGGCTTCTTTAAGAACCCAAAACACATTGGAATGAAAGTCAGTTAAACAAGATTTGGGCAGGAATATGATACGAACTCCAGAAGAGTCACATTTATGCTTTAAAAAATTAGGCAACAAGTTTCCCATATCTCTTTGAGGACAATTTCTAAAAGTTGGAAAGCGGGCTTTAAAAGGAGCACTCCAGCAGGTTTTTTTTTAGTTCAGCATCCGTTAGGCATCAGTAATGTATAGATAATGTGTACATTATAACACTTACCCGTCACCGTTTCCAGAATTGCTCCAGTCCTAACCTGCATCATGTAACCACAGTTCTTTCTTGCCGGCTTTCAGAGAGGAATGCATAGTTTATTTCTTAATGTAAGTCTATAAGAGTCTTGTTCTGCATCTCAGAGACTTACATAGGGAAAGTGACTTCTGGTCCACACAGAAGATGCTGTGTGAGCTGCCTGCTCTCAACTGTGGTCACTTGGTGCAGGAGAGGACTGGAGCAGTGCTGGAAACAGCCGAAGACAGTGACTGCCAAGTAATATTATGCAAATACATTATTAATGACTAACTAATGGGGGAGGGAATAGAGAAAAAACTGCTGGAATGCGTCTTTAAGTGTAAAGTTTGGAAATGCTTTACATAAGGATCCAAAGCTGGCCTCACTGGACCTTTACAGCCTTGTCCATATTTGGTTCCGCCACACGCTAGCACTTGTCTTGTTGTTAGGCAGCTGGCTCTGTTTTTCCAAGAATTATTAATTAGAAAGCCTGGTTTTGAAGGTGACTCACAAAGGTAGATATTTTCCATCAGATCCTATGAGGGAAGGATATTTTATTATCCCTCACAATATAAACGAGGGAGACATCGGGGTTATCTTTATTTTATCTGTTGACTGGTTATCTGAAATTGTGTTTATTCACCAGCTGTTCAGTCCCTTAAGGCCCCGTCACACACAGCGATCTCGCTAGCGAGATAGCTGCCGAGTCACAATTTTTGTGACAACAGCAATCTCACCAGCGAGATAGCTGTGTGTGACACTGATCAGCGACAGGCCCCCCTGCCGGTATCGCTGATCGCTGCAGGAAAGGCCAGGACTTTTTTTTGGCCGCTGGTCTCCCGCTGGCCACCACGCATCGCTGCGTGTGACAGGCGTGAGACCAGCGATCTGCTGGTAACTAAGGTTCACATCGGGTATCCAAGGGGCGTGCGTCCCTAGATACCCGATGTGTAAGTTAGTAACCAGCGTGCTGATGCAGGGAGCTGGTAACTAACGTACACATCGGGTATCTAGGGACGCACGCCCCTTGGATACCCGATGTGAATGTTAGTTACCAGCTCCCTGCATCAGCGCGCTGGTTACTAACGTGCACAGCGACGCCGGGCGCTAGGCGTCGCTGGTGAAGCTGCCTGTGTGACAGCTCACCAGCGATCACATAGCGATTCACCAGCGATCCTGACACATTGATATCGTTGTCAGGATCGCTGGTGAGTCGCTATATGTGACTCCAGCCTTATGGCACAAAGTGAACAAAGTGAAATGTGATTGAGTAGACTTGTCACAAAATCTGATTTAAGACATTCTCTGTCTGCATTTACTTTTTGTCCAATCTGATTAGCAGGAATGAATGCATGGTTTCACTACAGCAAAAGGGCCTTTCACAAAGCGTTTTTGCATGCATTCGTTGGTCCTGTTGGGGCTTGTATCCAAACCTCACCCCATAAAACAGTATTCGGAAGTATGCATTTACTAAAATGGTGCCTGAGGGAGTCAACGTGCTCTCTGCCGTGCATTAATTTTGGGTTTATAAGGCTACTGGAGGCGGATACTCAGGAGCAGTAGACTTGGGCAAAAACGCGTGAAAGAGCCCTAAGTTCCCTGTCTGTTTTCTGCTTTGAGATAGAGATCTGAGTAATCTGAGTCTGGTTGCTAGACATGTATTGCCTGACAAAACCCAATTCAAAACACTACATATTCCTTAGGAACCAACCCGGCGCTATGCTGACAACGGGGAGTGGATAAAAGCTGTTGTCTCAGTAAACAGAGGTTTCTGGTAAGGTATTTGGGCGTCAAAGACAAGGGTCCAGCCATCACAACCCCTTGTATGAGTCAGAGCAGCTCCATCTCTAGTGAACCTGGCTCATCTATTGTTGGTGTCAGGAACACTGGACTGCACTTGCTCACTGAGCCAGTGCGCGTGTCCTGAGTAAGACAAACTGTGCTCAGAGATACCTGTGGAGCAGGCAGCAGCAGAGAAGATGCGTGCTTCAGACCCGCAGGACCTGAAGCATGTGACTGCTGGGGGCGTGGCCTAAACTCCAGAGAGCTAGGAGCTGCATGAAAACTCCTAGAATGGTAACTACGAGCAAAGTTACTAATTGGCATAAACAGGGACATAAACCAGATCAGGCCGGTGTCAAAGCACGTGATAGCACGACAATTACCAAAGGGCTGGACAGAACAGATAGAAAAGACGTAGCCAAGAAGTCAGAAACCAGAGAAGCAGATATACAGTACAGAATCAACAGGCAAACTCACAATGGGGGACAGAACCGGATCAGAACCATATAAGCAAGCTAGAAGACAATGTACAGGCACACAGGGGTCAAAACACTCGGCCAAAGGCAAAAGTATAACTGATAGGGTTTGGAGTTTCTCAGGGCTATAAAAAGCTCTCCCTGAACCAAAGAGAGGCCACAAAGCCTGCACTGAGCTCAAGACATTAACCCCTGACTTGCAGGTCAAAAACCTGCACTGGGATCATGACAGTTGGCCACAGATTTAAAGAGTCACCATCGTTTTAATTTTTATTTCACAAATCAATAGTACACAAGAAAATAGGCATAAAATATGTGCTTCTTCCTCCTCCTGAACTGGCATGTAGAGAATAGTTTCCATCACCATATACTTTGACTTCAGTAGGATATTTTGAAGTTGGAATCAGTTAGGTTATGTTTTGCTGCTTCTTGGAATTTTTTTTTAATGTTTCAGTTTGCTCTCAAGAAATAAAAGAAACAATACTCACCTTCCTTAAAGGCAATCTGTCAGCACATTTTTGGCACATCATGTAAAAATATCATTCAATTCAGTGTCAACTATGCATTACAGCAGTACTTTTGATACCCCTTGACTCCCCACCTTTGATCAATAAATAACGTTTATATTCCTCCCGCAAAGCATACTGCGCATGCGCAAAAGGCCATTTGATTGCGCACGCGCGGTAACAGTACGGAAACACAGGAATTACAAGAAAGAAATGCGTAAAGCAAGACAGGAGGGGGGAGAGACGGACAATAAGACCCACCCATTGGACCGGACCGAGCAGATTTACATACCCTGCGGGAGGAATATAAACAATATTTATTGATCAAAGGTGTTCTCATTCAGAATACTTGCATGTTGGGATGAGCAATGTAACAAGAGTATAAGGAGCTTAGGCCTCTTTCACACTTCCATTTTTGACCATCAGTCAAAATGCGCCAGTTTTTGAAAAAACGGATCCGCCATTTTTTTGGCGGATCCGTTTTTTTCCCCATTGAGTTGCATTACTGGCGGATCTTGACGGATGGCCATCCGTTGGATCCGTTTTTTTGCGGATCCGCCAAAATGTTTGAGTCCGCCGGCATGCCTGGACGGACCCTGCAACGTTTTTTTTGCTGTAGGATCCGCATTTTACAATGCGCATGCCCGGAGAAAGGAAGTCAGCCGGGGATTTAACCCTAAAATCCTTTCTGGCGCTGGCAAAAAAAATTCTCTCTCTCTCTCTCTCCCCTACCCGGACTGCGGTTCCTTTAAAATTCTGCATTCAACGGATCTGTCAAAAAAAAGTCCGGTGGCATCCGTTTGCATCAGTTACAAACGGATCCGCTTTCCGCCATTTTGGCGGATTTTAACTGACAAGAAAAAACGGAAGTGTGAAAGAGGCCTTAGAGGAATGGACTGAGGCCAAACAAGGGTTTCCTCATCAGCTGTCGTATGGGCACTTTTAGTCGAATTTTTGTAAAATATAGATGTCACCTGATGGTGTAATGTCCAAGGAAACTGACAATAATTTGTAGTTATCTAGAGCTGGTGTAAAGGTGGTACCTAATTCCGTGTATTGAATTTGGAGGCAGATCTACTGCAACTCAGAACGGATGTTATAGAAATGTAGCTGCCAGGTTTTGCTAATTGACAGTGATTGATATTCTATTTGCATTTTCTGCCTTTTACACTAGTAATGTCTATTATACTCTAAGTGATTCATAGGTAGGTTGCACTTCTGGTTTTAGGGATAACGAGATTTTCCTTTATGACAAGCACAATATCAAGAAATGGAAACATCTCTCATTTAAAGGGAACCCGTCATTATATTTTACTCCTCTAAACCATTAAAAAGCCTTATTAACATGCATCTGAACAAATAATTACCCCGGAATAGTTATCTGGGGGGCTCTGTTCTCTGGAATAGTCTTACAGGTCTGTAGTCACAGCCTGAATATTTGAGTCTGCCGCTATCACCACATGCTCTTTAACACCAGTCAAACCCAACAGCGGATTTCCAGGAACAGGGATTTGCGGCTTGTTTGGTGGTCTTCCAAGTGGCAGGTTATGGGGAAGTCATTAATGATGTCTACAACATACTAAATAATATAATGCCTGCAGATTTAAAGTGGATCTGTCACCATATTGAACAACAAAAACTGCATACATTATTAAAAATGATTTGTAAGGTCTGATGAGGCAGGTGTACTTGTTTTGAAAAACCATGTAAGATTGGCATTATAATTTGTGAACCTTTTTTTGCCTAATATTAATATGAGAATTTTATGAGGCCAGCTGATTGGATTTTATGGGTTCAGCCATTCTGACATGGATTTTCAAAGTAAGTATACCATCTCCATTAGGTCTAAAATATTAATTTAATCTTCTGAAATGTATGCTGTAAGGACTAAAAAAAACTCACATTTTTGTTACTTTTAGGCTGAGTTCACACATGGCGTTTTTTCGCGTTTCCTCGGCGGTTTTAACCGCGCGATTTTGCCGCGAAAACTAAGCATCCCATGCATTCCTATGGGATTCCGCAATGCTGTGCTAATGCTGCGGTTTTTACAGCGGCGGAATCGCTTTGCGGTAAAAAAAAATGCAGCATGCTCATTCATTTTGCGGAATCGCTGCGATCCCGCACCCATAGGAATGCATTGTTCTGTTTACTTACCGCATGTGGCTGTGCACACCATGCGAAAAGTAAGCAGAACTTTTGCGGCTGGTACCCACGGTCCGGAGGAGAGGAGACTGTCCTCCGGGCTTTGGGTACCATATCCCTGTAAAAAATAGAATTTAAAATAAAAAATATTGTTATTCTCACCTTCCGACATCCCGCGCAGCCTTCCCGCCTCTCTCCACGCTCCCGGTCCCAGTAAGCCTTTGTGAGCAATGACGTCCGTTCTCGCGGGATCGCGAAGTCTCGCGGTCATTCGCGCGACGTCGTCGCGATCCCGCGAGAACAGACGTCATCGCGGTAATTGTCGCAAAGGATTACTGGGACCGGGAACGTGGAGAGAGGCGGGAAGGCTGTGCGGGACGTCGGAAGGTGAGAATAACAATATATTTTTTTTTTTTATTATTTTTTACATTATATCTTTTACTATTGAGGCCGCACTATGTTTGACGAGTGTGACAAACCTGTCAATCAGTTCTCCAAGCGATGCTCCAGATCGCTTGAAAAACGCTAGCAATTCTGCAAGCTAATTACGCTTGCAAAATGCTAGTTTTTCCGTGGGAAAATCGCGGGAATTTAAAATGCGATTTTCCCGCGGAATGGAACTCCGGAATTCTCGCGGTAATTTCCGCTACGTGTGAACCCAGCCTTAAGGCTATGTGCCCACATATGCAGAAAATTTCTGCATGAAAATCGGACTCTTTCCCAGAAACCACGCGTTTTTTCCACGCGTTTTGCGCAAAAACGCGTTTATGCGTTTTTTTCCATGCGTCCCCAGTCTCATAGAAAATAGCTAAAAACGCAGACTTTTCCGCAAAATTAATGAGCATGCTGCGTTTATCGCGATGCGTTTTTTTCCGTGAAAAAAACGCATCAATATGCACAAAGTGCAAAATGCATTAAAATTAATAGGATGCTTCTTTTAAGCATTTTTGCCGGTAAAAACGTGAAAAAAATGCTTACGTGGGCACACAGCCTTAGGCTAAGTTCACACGTAGCGGAACTCCCGCGGAAGTACCGCGAGAATTTCGGAATTCCATTCCGCGGGAAAAATCGCATTTTAAATTCCCGCGATTTTCCCGCGGAAAAACTAGCGATTTGCAAGCGTAGTTAGCTTGCAGAATGCTAGCGTTTTCCAAGCGATCTGTAGCATCGCTTGGAGAACTGATTGACAGGTTGGTCACACTCATCAAACATAGTGTTTGACGAGCGTGACCAACTTTTTACTATGCAGTAATCAGTAGTAAAAAGATCTAATGTTAAAAAAAAAAAAAAATAAAAAAAAAAAAAAAATAAATCGGGTTATATTCACCTTCCGATGTCCCGCGCAGCGTCCCCAGGCCTCCGCGATGCTCTGGCAGATCCCGTTCCCAGTGATGCATTGCAGCAATGACCTTTGATGACGTCGCGGTCTCGCGAGACAGCGACGTCAACAAAGGTCATTATCGCAATGCATTACTCAGAATGGGACCCGCCACATGTATCGCTGAAGCCTGGGGACGCTGCGCGGGACATCGGAAGGTGAATATAACCCGATTTTTTTATTTTAATTCTATTTTTTACAGGGATATGGTACCTAGAGCCTGGAGGACAGTCTCCTCTCCTCCGGACCGTGGGTACCATCCGCAAATGTTCTGCTTACTTTTCGCATGGTGGGCACAGCCACATGCGGAAAGTAAGCAGAACAATGCCTTCCTATGTGGGTGGAATTGCCACGATTCTGCAAAATAATGAGCATGCTGCAGATTTTTCCGCGATGCGATTCCGCTGCGGGAAAATCTGCAGCATTAGCACAGCATTGCGGAATCCCATAGGAATGCATGGGATGCTGTTTTTTTGTGCTTTCATGGCAAAATTACGCGTTAAAAACCACCACGAAAACGCGAAAAAAACGCGGCGTGTGAACGCAGCCTTAGAGTCAAGCGTGGGTAGAAATAATTGCAGATTGTTGCTGTCTTGCATGAGAAACCTATCAAATAACAATCCACAGCACAGGTTCCTGCATCCCTATGAATGTGAGGTGGTCACGACTCATGAGTAAGATTGTGGGGTTTAAGAGAACCTGTCAGAAGCTTTTAGTATCACCAATCTAATTGCATCGCTAACTTTGTAAAAGACACATTCAAACATACCTTCCTTTTTTGGTTTTAAATATTATCCAACTTTTTTTAAAGATAGAATTTAAGGTGGTATTTTTGCCTTCTACTAGCCAATTTGCTAATTCTGATAAACCATGACAGTCCTTCAATAATGTCTATTGGAAATTAAGCATCTTGAGTATTAGAGTTGTCTAGAATACACTAGAATTAGTGTTATAAAAATGTAGATTCACATTGACATTAATGATCCCTTACAGCATAACATTTCGACACTGACATGTAACCGCTTCAGCCAATCAATGGTGAGCAGCGATTGGCTGCAGCAGTAACATCTTTGTGCCAAAAAAAAAAAAATGTTGCAGGCCAGGAAACAGACTGGGAAGCAAGGACATGGGAGTATAGCTTAGCTTATTATGTTGTCAAATTGGCTGGATCACATCTTTAATACTGTGAAAATAGGATAAAAGTTTTCTATTATTGTTCTAATACATAAAAAAAAAAAAATTCTGCACATGTTCGGGTTTACAATTACTCTGGGAAGCTGCACAATGATTGAGAAAGCAGAAAAATGAAGAAGCAACAGCTATTATTTACAAACATTTAGTGCAGGTCCCTCACCCCCAAGAATATATTTTAAGGATACCTCTTAAGGAAATATAATTAAGAGACTGACAATAAAGTATGCATAACTTGTGAGTTGCCTGAGGGGTCAGCTACAGCTTTACTTAAAAAAATTAAAACCAATAATATACAGTAATTCATATGTAAGGTTTTTTTTGATAAGAGAAACATGACCCAAATGTCAATCGTACTGGTCCAGGCAGGTAGGTAAAATTCTGGATGATCACCAATACTGCCAGTAAGGAAGTTGCATACGTTGCCTACAATAACCAATAATGGCAAAGCCTTCTGAATCCCATCTTGAATAGCAGAAATGAATATTTTCATGCAAAAGCCCTTAAAGGGAATCTGTCACCTTTGGCGGGCGATGAAAACAAGGTCGGTTGGGTCCGATGGGCGGTGTTCCCGATGTGTGCCGCCTTCCCATCCTTGCCCGCCGTCCGCTGGTTATTGCAGAATTGAAGTAGGTGTATGCCATTTTTTGCGCGTGCGCTAAGCATTCATAGCTAGCGCATGCGCAGTATGCTTTGCCCAACTCCGGGCAAAGCGAAAAGCCGGACGGGGCATGCGCCGGTTAACTAAGCCCTGGAAGTATTTTGCTGTGTTCCGGGACTTAGTTAACCGACCCTCAGGGACCTAGGTTTATTTTTGGCCACACAATGGGACACCAAACAGAGACATAAAGTGAAAATTATCTAACAAAAGTGGCAACGAGTTGACCCAGTCAGGCCTACAAATAAAAAAAATCATCCAATTATTGAGAAATACAAACCACTTATTCCAAAAAAAAAGTGGTAAAACACCTCAAAGTAAGAACAAGACAACAGTTATCAGAACAGAAATGTCCAATGTGACAACCAAGGAAGTGAAAACAACCTGCGTGTACGGGCATAGGGTGGAAAGTTGATTCTGTACCCTGTCTCGTCATTACAGTCCTTGTACCCGCTTTACAAGCTAAATCAACTGTTCTATGAAATTAAAGTATGATACAGAAACTAAGGCACTGACTTTTTTTTAAATTAACTTTTTTTTTTTTGTCTTGTGGAATTTGTCGTGGTTTACTGTGCCAAATTCTTCAAAATTTAGCCCGTGAGTTGATGACTTTTGCACAAAATCAAAGATGCTGTTTTCCTAGCATTTTCTGCACTATTTAGAACAAAAAAAATCAAGGGATATTTTAAAACGTTGTATTTTGGTCTTCAACCTTGCAAAAATAAAATTAGACAGATATTGTACTCCAGTACTACAATGTGTTAATTTTTGGGACAACTCCAAGGGACACACACCGGTGTCCTCTGCCTGACCACTGCCTGGATCACAGGGATCAACGGAGGCTGAGTAAGCTTAGCTAAAGACTGAGCACTCATGTCTAAATTTTCAGGTTCCAGAAAACCTGCAGTGACCCTCACGGTATAGAAAGCTGTACGGTAAGCAGTCAGACACCTCCTTGCTGCTTACCGTACCGTCAATAGTTTGTAACACTGTGGACCTTGAAGGCGCTAAAATAGTGTCTAGATAAATACTTGCGAAGGTCCTTCAGATCGATTTGGCTTAAAACTGAACACAAAACAGCTAAAGACTGGATCCAATCTTACTTTTACTACTTTAGAATTCTGTTCAAAACCTCTTTCAATTGTTGCTGAATGGACTGACACTAGTGAAAAATGGCAATATACTGTAATCATATGCGAGAGTCGAAATACTGCAAATGTATTTCTATAAAAGCAGGTAATGGGGGCGTGGAAGTCGTGGTGGAAACCGACTGAAAACACGTTAAGACCGGGATCACACATGTGAGAAACTCAGACGAGTCTCACATTTTAATATCCATCACTGCCGCCGGCACTCGGATCGGAGCGTGCAGCCGCATAGCAATACATGGAGCTGCACGCTCCGCTCGCGAGTGCCGGCGGCAGTGCCGGGTATTAACATGTGCGACTCAGCCGTGTTTCTCGCATGTCTGACCTTGGCCTAAGGCTGCCCCTGACACCACTACTCCCACAATGAACCACCAGAGAACGCACTGCTGCTAAAATGGCGCTTTTAACTCCACGCCCAAAGATAATCTGACTTCAGTTCAGCAGGCAACAGGGTTGCGAATAGTGCTAGAAGTCCAATGTCAGAAGGCCTCACAGATGGAGATCATACAATGGTGCCTAAAGGATCTGTGTCATTTCTTCTTCTGGGGACTGGCAGAACAGAAAGAGCTCATGTGAGTGTTCCAGTATTTAGTATTTCATGACGATTCATGGGTATCGAAGCTTTATGACTCTTGGAGCTTTTTGCACAAATGCATGATAGTCTTTGGTGATGAGGTGACCTGGAATGCAGCCTGGAATCGCTGAGCGTAGAGATGGACAACGCAAAGACCTACAGTGCCTACAAGTAGTATTCAACCCCCTGCAGATTTAGCAGGTTTACACATTCGGAATTAACTTGGCATTGTGACATTTGGACTGTAGATCAGCCTGGAAGTGTGAAATGCACTGCAGCAAAAAAGAATGTTATTTCTTTAATTTTTTTTTAAATTGTGAAAAGTTTATTCAGAGGGTCATTTATTATTCAACCCCTCAAACCACCAGAATTCTGTTTGGTTCCCCTAAAGTATTAAGAAGTATTTCAGGCACAAAGAACAATGAGCTTCACATGTTTGGATTAATTATCTCTTTTTCCAGCCTTTTCTGACTATTTAAGACCCTCCCCAAACTTGTGAACAGCACTCATACATGGTCAACATGGGAAAGACAAAGGAGCATTCCAAGGCCATCAGAGACAAGATCGTGGAGGGTCACAAGGCTGGCAAGGGGTACAAAACCCTTTCCAAGGAGTTGGGCCTACCTGTCTCCACTGTTGGGAGCATCATCCGGAAGTGGAAGGCTTATGGAACTACTGTTAGCCTTCCACAACCTGGACAGCCTTTGAAAGTTTCCTCCTGTGCCGAGGCCAGGCTTGTCCGAAGAGTCAAGGCTAACCCAAGGACAACAAGGAAGGAGCTCCGGGAAGATCTCATGGCAGTGGGGACATTGGTTTCAGTCAATACCATAAGTAACGTACTCCACCGCAATGGTCTCCGTTGCAGACGAGCCCGTAAGGTACCTTTACTTTCAAAGCGTCATGTCAAGGCTCGTCTACAGTTTGCTCATGATCACTTGGAGGACTCTGAGACAGACTGGTTCAAGGTTCTCTGGTCTGATGAGACCAAGATCGAGATCTTTGGTGCCAACCACACACGTGACGTTTGGAGACTGGATGGCACTGCATACGACCCCAAGAATACCATCCCTACAGTCAAGCATGGTGGTGGCAGCATCATGCTGTGGGGCTGTTTCTCAGCCAAGGGGCCTGGCCATCTGGTTCGCATCCATGGGAAGATGGATAGCACGGCCTACCTGGAGATTTTGGCCAAGAACCTCCGCTCTTCCATCAAGGATCTTAAGATGGGTCGTCATTTCATCTTCCAACAAGACAACGACACAAAGCGCACAGCCAAGAAAACCAAGGCCTGGTTCAAGAGGCAAAAAATCAAGGTGTTGGAGTGGCCTAGTCAGTCTCCTGACCTTAACCCAATTGAAAACTTGTGGAAGGAGCTCAAGATTAAAGTCCACATGAGACACCCAAAGAACCTAGATAACTTGGAGAAGATCTGCATAGAGGAGTGGGCCAAGATAACTCCAGTGACCTGTGCCGGCCTGATCAGGTCTTATAAAAGACGATTATTAGCTGTAATTGCAAACAAGAGTTATTCCACAAAATATTAAACCTAGGGGTTGAATAATAATTGACCCACACTTTTATGTTTAAAATTTTTTAACATTTAACTGAGCAACACAACTTTTTGGTTTGTAAGATTTATGCATCTGTTAATAAATCCTGCTCTTGTGTGAAGTTTGAAGGCTCTTAACTTAGGCCTCTTTCACACATCCGGTTTTCAGCATCAGGCGCGATGCGGCGAAAAGTGTAAAAACCGGATCCGGCGCCGGTTGCCACCGGATCCGGTTTTTCCCCCATTCAGTTTCATTATTGCCGCATCGCGCCGGATACCTATGCGGCGTATCCGGTTTTTGCCTGATCCGGCAAAAACAGCCTGTCCGGCGTCTGGAAAAAACGTTCCATGTAACGTTTTTTTGCAGCGCCGGACCGGCTTTTTCCACAGCGCATGCCCGGACTCTGTGAATGTTAACCCCACAAGTGCCCGGCGAGAGAGAGAGAGATCTCTCTCTGTCACCCGGACACTTGTGAGAGATCTCTCTCGCCGGGCACTTGTGGGGTTAACACTCACAGTGTCTGGGTGAGAGAGAGAGATCTCTCTGTGGGGTTAACCCCACAAGTGCCCGGCAAGAGAGAGAGATTCTCTTGCCTGGACACTAAGTGTTAACCCCCCATGTCTCTCTCTCTCCACCGCCCTCCCCTCCCCTCCCCTCTCCTATCCTCTCCTCCCCTCACCTCCCTTTCAGCAGCTGTCTCATTGGCTGCCTCTGTCCACCTCGTCCTGCGGCTCCTTTAATAATGTCCGAGCCGTATCGTCTCGCCGCACACACATCCGGTGTCACGGCTGCAGGCTGGATCCGGCGGCCCGGCTTTTCGCCGCACGCCGCCGGACCCCACACACCGGATGTGTGAAAGTAGCCTTATTTGCATCTTATCAAACCTGCTAAATCTGCAGGGGGTTGAATACTACTTGTAGGCACTGTATCTGGAATAATGTACAAAAGGCCAAAGTCACCTGCCAACAAGGGGGCCAGTAAAGAGCAGGGCTGTGGATTCAGAGTCCATTTTGGTGGAGTTGGAATAAAATGGACCGACTCCTAAATTATATAATACATTGGGTGCAGTAGTACATTGCAGATGTGCTGTAAGAGTTTTAGAATTCATAATGCTGCATACTGTGCGTCTATTCACTGACATGTAGCGGCAACCTGTTTACTAGCACCGGCAACATGGGCTGGAGAGGGGGACAAAGCGAAGACCCTGTACTTGGTGCTATAAGTGCTACCAGTACTGATAATGGCAGGAGCTCCTTGCATGCCCTATACCAGAGGACGGTACCATAATGGGGGGGCGGGAGTCTGCAGAGGACAGCTATTTACTGAGCATAAGAGCTCGTTCAGACAAAAGGTATTACATGTCCATGTGCTGTCTGTATACAAAACAGCACCCAAACTGCACACTGACCAATGCAAGCCAATGCGGTAGATCACATTTTTACATACGGACTGTTAGTCTGACTGTAAAGATTGGCAGCACACATTAATTCGGTCAGTATTCTGAATCAGACTTGCTCATTAAAAGCAGGGCTGCCATTAGGAATTTCAGGGCCCCATAGTGGCAAAATTTTCAGGGCCCCCTTGAGACTCATGGTCCTGTACCATGTGTCTCCCATCCTTCAATATAGAAGAAAAAAAAAAAAAGCTCACCATTAGATGAATTCCTGTGGCTTTGGGTGTGGACTCCAGGATGGTGCTCGGAAAAAGCGGCTGTGGTAATCAAACAAAAAAGTTCCAGCAACAAACATCCAAATCAGATTGTTGAATAGACATTAAAACTTCATCTTTATTGCAATGCCTTTAAAAACATACTGTTAAAATTGTAAATCCATGGAATCACGCGTTTCGAACAAAAAATGTTCTTAGTCATAGCCATAAGAACATTTTTGTTCGAAACGCGTAATCCCCTGGATTTACAATTTTAACAGTGTTTTTAAAGACATTGCAATAAAGATGAAGTTTTAACGTCTATTCAACAACCTGATTAGGATGTTTGTTGCTGGAACTTTTTTGTTTGTCTCCCATCCTGCCCTTTGTCTCCGTGTCTCCCATTCTGCACCTGTGTCTCCAATATGCCGCTTGTCTCCATTCTGCTCGTGTGTCCCCAAACTACCGCTTGTCTCCAATCTGCCGCTCGTCTCCAATCCTGCCACTTGTCTTTATTCTGCCCCTGTGTCTCCAATCTACCCCGTGTGTCTCCAATCTGCCCCTTGAATCCCATCCTGCCACCGTGTCTACATTCTGTCCCCGTGTCTCCATTCTGCCCATGTGTCTCCATTCTGCCCATGTGTCTCCATTCTGCCCATGTGTCTCCAATCTGCCCCTTGTCTCCCTTCCTGCCCGTGTCTCCATTCTGCCCAGTGTCTGCAATCCAGCCCCCGTGTCTCCACTCTGCTCCTATGTGTCTCCAATCCTGCCCTTGTCTTCATTCTGCCCCCCGTGTCTCCAATCTGTCCCTGTGTGTGTCCAATCTGCCCCTTGTCTCCATTTTGCCCCTGTGTGTCTCCATTCTGCCCCGGTAGGATGGAGACACATTGTCTATGTGTCTCCATCCTGCCGGGGAAACATATTACCGCTTTCAATAATAAAATTTAAAAAAAAAAAAAAACAAAAAAAAAAAAAACAAACAAAAAACAAACTTTCTTCTAACCTGGCAGCGATCCTGCGGCGAAGAGGTTATCATACCAGAGAACACGAGCTGCACACAACCTGGACAGCTGCTGCGTGAGCTGAAGGACCTGTTGTGACGTCATCGTCGTATGATCAGATGGCAGAGCTGATAAATGGTGAAGGTCTGTGATAATGACGTTCACCACAGGTCCTTCAGCTCTTCCACTTCGTGTAGCTCTCTGATGTCGGCCGCTGTGGTGGCTGTGCTTATGTGTGCGCCGCAGCTTACACAGCACTTGGGGCCCGATGACGCACAGCACTTGGGGCTCGATGACTAGAAGCATAGGAGCGGGGCCCCTGACCTGCGGGCCCTTCTGTACTACTGCTCACCAGGCCCCATACAGCAGTAAGGGCAGTAATGCCCTGATGGCGGCCCTGTTGGTATATATGCAATGTAGCATAGTTTTATGACCCGGTAATGTTGCCAGCGATTGGGTGGGCAGAGATTATTGAGGTATGCTTAATTGATGGGGGTAATGTAAGTCCACCCTGGAACTGCCGGTGTATGTCATCTGTTATGAATGAGTCACCGTAGGAGGCAAAAACAGAAATACTAGCTAAGTCCAGAAAACCAGAGAAGTTGGCAGCTATCGGATTGCAGACCCCTGAACCTATCAACAACTAGCATTAGCCGTGGGGGGTTCCTACGGTGCCCTAGACCCCTCGATCACAGCCGGAGAACTAAATAGCCTAAAGACAGAAAGTGAAATCTAAACTGCCCCAGAGCAGACCTCAAAGCAATAGGCAGCCCCCAACATATAATGATGGTGAAGCAAGATTAACCCCTTCCTGACATGAGACGTACTATCCCGTCCACGGTACCCGGGCCCGTATGACCGGGGACGGGATAGTACGTCTACCGCGATCAGCGGCGCCCACGTGGTGAGCGCCGCTGATCGCGGCCGGGTGTCAGCTGATTATCACAGCTGACACCCGGCACAATGTGTCAGGGGCGGTCACGGACCGCCCCCGACACATTAACCCCTTGCACACCGCGATCAAACGCGATCGCGGTGTACCAGGAGTTAAAGGGAAGCATCGGCAGGGAGGGGGCTCCCTCCGTGCTTCCCTGAGCCCCCCACGGCAGCGCAATGTGCAGCGCTGCTGCGGGGGACTCCTATCCTCCAGGCCCCCAAATCCAAGATGGCGACGGGGGCCTTCGGGGGCCTGGGGAAGCTGGCTTCCTCAGTGCCTGCAAAGCGCAGGCATGAGGAAGCCTTGTGCACTGCCTGTGACAGATTGCTGATCTGTCACAGTGATCTGTGATGTGACAGATCAGCGATCTGTCACAGGACAGTGATGTCCCACCTGGGACTATGTAATAAAGTAAAAAAAAATTAAAAAAAAAGTGTAAAAATAAATTAAAAAAAATCGCCAAATAAATTAGTAAAAAAAAAAAAAAATATTCCCCAATAAATTCATTTTTTTTAAATAATAAAAAAAAAAAAAACAATAAATGTACACATATTAGGTATCGCCGCGTCCGTAACGACCTGCCCTATAAAACTGTCCCATTAGTTAACCCCTTTAGCGAACCCCTTAAAAAATAAAAATAAAAAACGAAGCAAAAAATAATTTATTATCATACCGCCAAACAAAAAGTGCAATAACGCGAGATCAAAAAGACGCATATAAATATCCATGGTACCGCTGAAAACGTCATCTTGTCCCGCAAAAAACGAGCCGCCACTCAGCATCATCAGCAAAAAAATAAAAAAGTTATAACTCGCAGAATAAAGCGATGCAAAAATAATTATTTTTTATATAAAATAGTTTTCATTGCATAAAACCGACAAAAACATAAAAAAAGACCTAAATGAGGTATCGCTGTAACCGTACTGACCCGAAGAATAAAAGCGCTTTATCAATTTTACCGTACGCGGAACGGTGTAAACGCACCCCCCCCAAAAGAAATTCATGAAACGCTGGTTTTTGTTCATTCTGCGTCCCAAAAATCGGAATAAAAAGCGATCAAAAAATTTCACGTGCCCGAAAATGGTACCAATAAAAACGTCAACTCGTCCCGCAAAAAATAAGACCTCACATGACTCGGTGGGTCAAAATACGGAAAAATTATAGCTCTCAATATGTGGTGATGCAAAAACTATTTTTACAATAAAAAGCGTCTTTTAGCGTGCGACAGCTGCCAAATATAAAAACCGCCATAAATAGTAAATCAAACCCCCCGTTATCACCCCTTTAGTTAGGGAAAAATAATAAAATAAAAAAAATGTATTTATTTCCATTTTTCCATTAGGGTTAGGGCTAGGGTTAGGGCTAGGGGTGTGTTGGGGTAGGGTTAGGTTAGGGTTAGGGCTAGGGTTAGGGTTAGGGCTAGGGTTAGGGTTAGGGCTAGGGCTAGGGTTAGGGTTAGGGCTAGGGCTAGGGCTAGGGCTAGGGCTAGGGTTAGGGTTAGGACTAGGGTTAGGGCTAGGGTTAGGGGCGTGTTGGGGTTCGGGTTGGAGTTAGAATTGGGGGTTTCCACTGTTTGGGCACATCAGGGGCTCTCCAAATGCAACATGGCGTCTGATCTCAATTCCAGCCAATTCTGAGTTGAAAAAGTCAAATGGTGCTCCTTCCCTTCCAAGCTCTGCTATGCGCCCAAACAGTGTTTTACCCCCTCATGTAGGGTATCAGCCTACTCAGGACAAATTGCAAAACAATTTTTGGGGTCCAATTTCTCCTGTTACCCTTAGGAAAATAAAAAATTGGGGGCAAAAATATCATTTTTGTGGAAAAAAAATGATTTTTTTATTTTCACGTCCGAGTGTTATAAACTTCTGTGAAGCACTTGGGGGTTCAAAGTGCTCACCACACATCTAGATAAGTTCCGTGGGGGGTCTAGTGTCCAAAATGGGGTCACTTGTGGGGAGTTTCAATAGTTTAGGTACATCAGGGGCTCTCCAAACGCACATGACAACCGCAGACCATTCCATCAAAGTCTGCGTTCCAAAACGTCACTGCTTCCCTTCCGAGCCCCGACGTGTGTCCATACAGTAGTTTTCTCCCACATATGGGGTGTCAGCGTACTCAGGACAAATTGGACAACAACTTTTGGGGTCCAATTTCTCCTGGTACCCTTGGGAAAATAAAAAAAATGGTGACTAAAAGATCATGTTTGTGGAAAAAATACGAATTTTTTATTTTCACGCCCGGGCGTTGTAAACTTCTGTGAAGCACTGGGGGGGTCAAAGTGCTCACCACACATCTAGATAAGTTCCTTGGGGGGTCTAGTTTACAAAATGGTGTCATTTGTGGGGGGTTTCCACTGTTTAGGTACATTAGGGGCTCTCCAAAGGCAACATGACACCCGCAGACCATTCCATCAAAGTCTGCATTCCAAAACGTCACTACTTCCCTTCCGAGCCCTGACGTGTGCCCATACAGTAGTTTTCTCCCACATATGGGGTAGCAGCGTACTCAGGACAAATTGGAAAACAACTTTTGGGGTCCAATTTCTCCTGGTACCCTTGGGAAAATAAAAAAATGGTGACTAAAAGATCATGTTTGTGGAAAAAATACGAATTTTTTATTTTCACGCCCGGGCGTTGTAAACTTCTGTCAAGCACTGGGGGGGTCAAAGTGCTCACCACACATCTAGATAAGTTCCTTGGGGGGTCTAGTTTACAAAATGGTGTCATTTGTGGGGGGTTTCCACTGTTTAGGTACATTAGGGGCTCTCCAAAGGCAATATCACACCCGCAGACCATTCCATCAAAGTCTGCATTCCAAAACGTCACTACTTCCCTTCCGAGCCCCGACGTGTGCCCATACAGTAGTTTTCTCCCACATATGGGGTATCAGCATACTCAGGACAAATTGGACAACAACTTTTGGGGTCCAATTTCTCCTGGTACCCTTGGGAAAATAAAAAAATGGTGACTAAAAGATCATGTTTGTGGAAAAAATACGAATTTTTTATTTTCACGCCCGGGCGTTGTAAACTTCTGTGAAGCACTGGGGGGGTCAAAGTGCTCACCACACATCTAGATAAGTTCCTTAGGGGGTCTAGTTTCCAAAATGGTGTCATTTGTGGGGGGTTCCACTGTTTTGGTACATCAGGAGTTTTCCAAACGCGACATGGTGTCCGATCTCAATTCCAGCCAAAAACGTCAAATGGCGCTGCTTCCCTTCCGAGCTCTGCCATGCCCCCAAATAGTGGTTTACCCCCACATGTGGGGTATCAGCGTACTCAGGACAAATTGCACAATAACTTTTAGGGTCCTGTTACCCTTGGAAAAATAAGAATTGAGGGTGAAAAGATCATTTTTGTGGAAAAAATATGATTTTTTAATTGTATGGCTTTATGTTATGAACTTCTGTGAAGCCCATGGGGGTTCAAAGTTCTCACCACACATCTAGATAAGTTCCTTAGGGTGTCTAGTTTCCAAAATGGTGTCATTTGTGGGGGGTTTCCACTGTTTTGGTACATCAGGGGTTTTCCAAACGCGACATGGTGTCCGATCTCAATTCCAGCCAAAAACGTCAAATGGCGCTGCTTCCCTTCCGAGCTCTGCCATGCGCCCAAATAGTGGTTTACCCCCACATGTGGGGTATCAGCGTACTCAGGACAAATTGCACAATAACTTTTAGGGTCCTGTTACCCTTGGAAAAATAAGAATTGAGGGTGAAAAGATCATTTTTGTTTAAAAAATATGATTTTTTAATTGTATGGCTTTATGTTATAAACTTCTGTGAAGCCCATGGGGGTTCAAAGTTCTCACCACACATCTAGATAAGTTCCTTAGGGGGTCTAGTTTCCAAAATGGTGTCATTTGTGGGGGGTTTCCACTGTTTTGGTACATCAGGGGTTTTCCAAACGCGACATGGTGTCCGATCTCAATTCCAGCCAAAAACGTCAAATGGCGCTGCTTCCCTTCCGAGCTCTGCCATGCGCCCAAATAGAGGTTTACCCCCACATGTGGGGTATCAGCGTACTCAGGACAAATTGCACAATAACTTTTAGGGTCCTGTTACCCTTGGGAAAATAAAAATTGGGGTGAAAAGATCATTTTTGTGGAAAAAATATGATTTTTTAATTGTACCGCTGTACGTTATAAACTTCTGTAAAGCCCTTGTGGGTTCAAAGTTCTCACCACATATCTAGATAAGTTCCTTGGGGGGTCTAGTTTCCAAAATGGGGTCACTTGTAGGGGGTTTCCACTGTTTAGGTACATCAGGGACTCTCCAAACGTGACATGGCGTCCGATCTGAATTCCAGCCAATTTTGCATTGAAAAAGTCAAACGGCGCTCCTTCCATTCTGAGCTCTGCCATGCGCCGAAACAGTCGTTCCCCCCGACATATCAGGTATCTGCGTACTCAGGACAAATTGCACAATAACTTTTGCAGTTCAATTTCTCCTGTTACCCTTGGTAAAATAAAAAAAATTGAACCTGAAGTATTTTTTTTTATGAAAAAAAGTTAGATGTTCATTTTTTTTTAAATATTCAAAAAAATTCCTGTGACGCACCTAAAGGGTTAATAAACTTCTTGAATGTGGTTTTGAGCACCTTAAGGGGTGCAGTTTTTAGAATGGTGTCACTTTTGTGTATTTTCTATCATATAGACCCCTCAAAGTGGCTT
Organism: Dendrobates tinctorius; assembly: GCF_039654945.1. Classification (NCBI taxonomy): domain Eukaryota; kingdom Metazoa; phylum Chordata; class Amphibia; order Anura; family Dendrobatidae; genus Dendrobates; species Dendrobates tinctorius. The sequence continues at coordinate 43,044,956 of NW_027361684.1, forward strand.
CAAATGTGATGTGGTCCTAAAAATAAAATGGTGTTGTAAAAATGAGAAATCGCTGGTCAACTTTTAACCCTTATAACTTCCTAACAAAAAAAAATTTTGGTTCCAAAATTGTGCTGATGTAAAGTAAACATGTGGGAAATGTTAGTTATCAAGTTTTTTGTGTGCCTTATCTCTGTGATTTAAGGGCATAAAAATTCAAAGTTGGAAAATTGCGAAATTTTCAAAATTTTCGCCAAATTTCCGTTTTTCTCACAAATAAACGCAAGTTATTTGAATGAAATTTTACCACTAACATGAAGTACAATATGTCACGAGAAAACAATGTCAGAATCACCGGGATCCATGGAAGCGTTCGAGAGTTATGACCTCATAAAGGTACAGTGGTCAGAATTGTAAAAATTGGCCCGGTTATGAACGTGCAAACCACCCTTGGGGGTGAAGGGGTTAAAGAACACTCACACAGATAGAAAGATAGGCTGAGCAAATGATGGGGCCCAAGCTAACTAAATAGGACAGGATAGAAAAGCTGCTGTCTGCAATCCGCCAAAACCCTATCAAAACAAGAGCCAACAGGCTGATAGGGAAAAAAGCCCTGAAGACGCTAGGCTTCAAAAAGACTATATCAGTACTCAGGTATTTTCTGAAGAAAGCGCAAAAAGGAATTCAGCTCACCCCAGCAGGGAATGGCAGAAATCCAGAAAAACAAGGCAAAACAAAACCCAAATGCAAAAAGCAGAGCAGAAAACTTAGCTTTTGAGGAGCAGGAATCAGACTGGTCTCCTAGAATCCCTCAGAGAGATCACCAGGAACGCAGAAGGGCGTCGGCTGCCTAATATCCAGTCAGCAATTCCCGTCACCCAGTCATCATCATCCAGCTCAGGTGCTTGGTAATCAGCCTCACTACCTTCCTTCACCAGAAGAGGGAGTTCATCAGACCTCAATGGTGAAGGGGAAAATGAACTCACAACAGTCATCATCCATCATGGCATCCGTCATCTGTATCTCTGTAACCTCCTGATGAACAGTGCTATTGACGAGGAAATGTGTCGGTACCCTTGACAATGCATCTGCATTTCCATTTTCTCAGCCAGAGCGGAATTTAATGCTATAATTGAACTTAGCAAGGCAGGCGACCCACTGCTGCTCCAACGCTCCCAGTTTTGAATTCTCTAAGTGAGCCAGCGGGTTGTTACCTATCATGACTAGCACCTCAGCTCCTCCAAGATACTCGGCAAAGCATTCTGTCTCTTAAATACCTGCTGCCATAGGCAATCACTCGCTCTCGGCCATCCTGCACCTGTGCTAGTACCGCCCCCAATCCATGAAGACTACCCTCTGTGTACAACAGAAAAGGGGTGTCAAACCAGGCATACGCCAACAACGGGGCACTTGTAAGGGCGGCTTTCACTTCATCAAACACTAAACAGGCTTTTTTTGTGCTTCCAGAAACATTTAAAACTCATTTTACTGCCATTAAACAGAATCTGTCACCAGGTTTTTGCCACCTAATCTGAGAGCAGCATAATGCAGGGGCAGCGACCCTGTTTCCAGTGATATGTCACTTACTGGGCTGCTTGCTGTAATTCTTATAAAGTGACTGATTTATCAGCAAGAGATTATCACTAGAGGACTAATATACCTGCTGTCATGTGATCTTTCTCCTTATTCATGATCACTGTGTAACCCCGCCCACCACTGATTGTCTGCTTTCTGCCCCTACATCATACTGCTCTCAGATTCCCTTTAATGCTCAACTGGAACAAATCACCATCTGGGATCATTTGCATGTTTTAGGTTCCTCTGCCTCTTTTAATCCAGGGATAACATTATGTAATGGTGACCAGAGAATATTTACCCCACTACCTGAAATAACTGCAATTAAAATATGTTTTATTTATGGATCAAGTAGAGGAAAAAAAATTATCCATTACTAAACCCAGGTTGAAAAAAGACCTTGAATCATCAACTTCCACCTATGCAATTATGTAAGCTGTACATTAGGAAAATGCTTGAAATGCAATTCCCTATAATATTATTTTCCAAGAATTTCACTTATTTGTTTCAGTGTAACGTGCTAGCTATAAACCCAATCCCTGGATCAAAAAAGTGCAAAACCCTCCGGAAACAATTGCACATTTAATCTGTATTTCTTATGGTGCCTAAGGAAAGCCATAATGATCGGCGCCTGCTTGGTGACAAGCGCAGTTAGTTGCCTCTATAATGAAGTGAATTACCATTTATGAAAGGGTTAATACTTGGGTCCTATCAGTAATAGCCCCTGAAGTAACCATGACAACTGTTATGAGGTCATAAACACGTGTGATAAAGACGATTCCATAATAGAAGGCCGCGCTGCCACGATCAGTGCCATTACTGATGCGCCTGAGGACGTTGAGCTTGACCACCCCACGTAATGTGCCGACCTTGGTGAAATTTGGAGGTTCTAGCAGGGAAAGGGGGGTTGTCTGCTTTAGACACTCCCAGGGCATGGGAAGGCAACAGAGGGGGGTCCCCAGCACTGGATCCCCTTCCATTACCCTCTACAAAGAGCTGCTCTCCTTTGGGAGTTCATTGAAGCACCTATCACTTTAATGGGTGATAAATTGGGGTGCAGGAAGGGGGGGGGGGTGTATTTCTCCTATTAGGGATTATTCATTATGAACAATCCCGTAACCAAAAGTCTAAATTTTTAAGAGTTGGACCTGGATCTATAAGGAAGAAACGGTTCATCCATCTGGGCAATCAGATCAACTAAATTGGGTATAGCAACCAATGTGGTGACCGATATCGCAGCCAGATCTCTCCCACATCTGGTTATCACATTTATAGTCTATATTTGTTATGTCGTTCTCTGCAAATTTAGTAAAATGATCAAATTGTAAAATTCTGCAGTTACATCTGCTATATCGGCACTAACTCTCTAAGCCCAAGGGAAGGGCGATCCTCCAGCCATGGTTCCCTAGAGGTTTCCACCACAGGGGGTTTTTCCTCTCCTGAGTGCTGGAGGGTGACTCTTCGTGAGTCAGGGGTTGTGCCATTTTTGGTGTCATGAATTTAAATAAAATTGAGAACGTTTGACACCTAATTACAATGCTTTGTGTATTTATTTTGTGTGCGTCTATCAGATTCATTTTGTTTAGGAGTTGGGGTCTATCACGTCACTGTGTCATAGGGCTGGACATCTGCCGGCCACAGTTTTGCCCCAGGTGTTGCTCCTCTCTGCTGAACATCATGGAGCAGAGAAGACAAGCAAGTGTGCATTCACCATAGGAATAAGGATTTATATTACAGCAGGACTACAAGCAGCTTCCTCGCCTCATTCACACAGTGAGTATTTGGGGCAGTATTTTACATCTGTATTTGGAAGCTAAAAAACAGACAGGAGCAAACACAGAGAATACAAATAACTGAATCACTTTCACCTCGTCTGTGTTTTGGACCCACTCCAGGAGTCGGTTAACAAATACTGATGCAAAATATCTCCATGTAAAAGTGCCCTAAATACTTACTGACTTCATCATTACATCGATGACAGCGCTGCAGACAGTAACTTATCTCCATGACTCTGCTCAAGTTGCTGAGCTCACTAATCGCCGGCAGCGCTGAAGACAGTAACAGACACCATGGGTGGCACCAGAGATTCAGTCCTGGAGCAGGGGAGAGTGTGTAAAGTACAGGGGAACAGAGATTTCACCTTCTGAACACCCTTCATAAAATACGACGCATTTCGAACCAGGAATGTTGTAAGTTTGAAATGCGATGGTTCTTACAGAAAGTGTTCACTTCAACCTTTTGCAAGGTTTGTATATTTTTTCACTTTTTTCAATGCATTAAATTAAAAAAAATAAATAAATGATACTCTGAAAGGTGGATCCTTTACCGCTCTTGGACAGGTCTACTTTTTTACTACAAAAATTGAGGTGTGTTGAATTTGTAACGACCAGAGGTCCGAATAAGATCCAGTGGGTCACAAACCGAGACTGAGGCAGAAATCCCAAAAGTATCTTTACTCAAACAGCAGATAAAGTAGAACTTAGTATGTGGAAGAAACAGATTGAAATACCCTTATAAAAGTACACTCACTCAGCTGGAGCTGAAATCACTATGCCAATCTCAGGTTCCCTGAAGAGTGTATTACACTGGGATTTACAAAAAATTTACCTAACAGAAAGGTCTATTCAGGTACTCAGAGAACAGGTGTAAATCAAATGTAGTGATATCAAGGGACCCCCTGGAATGGCACACTGAGTAGAACCTACAAAAACATATAATAACAATACATATAAATATAATACAAAGGTCCTTAAGCGCTTCAACTATGGATACCTGAGTATCTATGACTATGGTACCTTTAACCTGAGATGAGTCTCCTCTCAGGAATATAGAATGCATAGGCTGCAGCCAGTCCCAATCTTCGGCGCCAATCAGTTGCAGCAACACAAGGTTCCTCGTCTTGTCGGCCGGTGCAGAGCCCAAACGCCGTGGACTTATAGTTCTGTAGCCTCAAGATGCCGTCTTTCCTCCTGTAGTCCTCACAAATTCTCCTAGAACCAATACACCTGTTTCTCTATAAAATATCTGTCAAATATTTCTTCTCAGCTCATCACAACAGGGACTCTACAAAGCTCCACAGTCACACAGCTCTCAGGAACGCACTGTATTTGTTCCACAGCAAGGCCTCAGGCTCCCAAGATGAAGGGGTTGCAGTAAACAAATAGCTCCCAAGCGTTCCGATTCCCGCGGGACAGTCCCGATTTCGGGTCCGTATCCCGCCGTCCCGGCCGGGACGCTTTCTTTCCCGCGATCGCAGTCAGATGACCGCAAAATACAAGCAGTCTGACTCGTTCCACTGGAAGTAACGTGCTGTAAGCTGACCGCCGGAAGTGACTGCTGACCTCATTTCCGGTGGTCAGCTTACAGCACATCAGGAGGAGGTAATCGTTCGGGACTCCGGGAGGACCGAACCGGCGGCCGCAGCAGCGCTTTAGTACCACCCGGCTCTCACTCTACTCCATATGATCCCAGATCCTGCCTGTCTCTGTCACATGCTGCCGTGGCGCTTGTGCGCGGCGCAAGGAGCAGCAGCATGTGAGAGCGAGACAGGCAGGATCTGGTATCATATGGAGTAGAGTGAGAGCTGGGTGCTGTATGGAGCGCTCACTAGGGAGGGATTGTTGTTGACTCAGACTGCCGGAAGTGTATGAGCTGGTGTCCATGACGACGCGTGACTCCCTCTGTCCTCCTGCCGCTGCTCTGTCAGGTTTAACCCTTTTGTTACTTTTCCTCACAGAGACTGGAATGGCCAAGAACTGACAAGAAACTGTCCTGTGCCAGCTATACTTTATACGAACCGTCCACACACTGTGCCAGCTATATACAAACCGTCCACGCACTGTGCCAGCTATATACGAACCGTCCACGCACTGTGCCAGCTATATACGAACCGTCCACGCACTGTGCCAGCTATATATGACTGTCCACGCACTGTGCAAGCTATATACATCCGTCCACAAAATGTATTTATGTGTACCGGCAATATACAGCCACCCACACACTGTATACACGTGTACCAGCTATATACAGCTGTCCACATGTGATCAGCAGTGCTAAATGGGTGTGGTTGGGGGGCGTGGATATGGGAGTGACTACTGAAATGGGTGTGGTTAGGGACGTGTCCAGCTTTCCTGACCGTCGTTTTGCCCTCACCAACACTATCTCCCGGAGAGAACAACTCTGTTTGCACGGGTCGCATGTCCCTATGGGCCACCTGACAAAGACGATCACCCACCACCTGATGCACCACCCTCAACCGCCGCCGGTGTTCTCGTACCCATTCGGATGCAGTCTGAGGGGGATTGGAGGAGTGATCCGGCATGTTCAAATCCTCAATATCCAGGGCTGGGTCTCCCAAACATCAATATGTGTGGTGAATAGCCAGTAGTGCTGTGTACTCTATTATTGTAGGCCCACATCAATTCGGGGAGATACTTAGGCCAGCGTGCCTGCTGTTGACCCTCTAATGTCCTCAACATTTGCAACAGGATCTGATTAAAGCGCTCACATGCCTCGTTACCCTGGGAGTGATAAAACGTTGTTGTCGACTGTTCGATACCATACAGCTGGTGCAGCTCCTTCATCAGTGTCCCTTGGAAGCATGCCCCTTGATCCGAGTGTATTCTCTGCCGACACCGGAACACTTGGAAGAAATGTCGACACACGGCCTCAGCCGCCAACTTTGCCATCTGGTCTCTTGTCGACACAGCTACAACATACTTGGTAAAGTGATATGTCATTAGCAGGCAATAGGAGTACCCCGACGTAGAGTACCCTATCAAAACGTAGTCAATCATGAGTAGCTCTAACGGAGCCGAAGTCTTAATAGACTGCGTGGGAGCCCGCTGCTCAGGGCTTTTGCTGAGCCCACAGACCTGACACTGCCTACACGCGTCTGCCACCATCCCTCCCAACTCAGGGCAATAGAGGATTCGCTGCAACCACTGAAGTGTCTTTTCACTTCCAAAGTGAGCCCCCCTTCTCATGCGCATCGCAAGCAACCACTGGACCCATCCACACAGGGATTATCAGTTGGTACCAGTGCTGCAGCTCAGATGGTAGGTACACCTTATGATACAAAAGGCCCCATTCCACATACAACTTGTCCCATTGTCGCAGTAGTTTCATTCCTTCTGTGTACAGTTGAGCCTTGTCCTCTGCACTAGGTCAGACCTCGTTTTGTATTGACGTATCAAATAAGCTAAAGCCCCCCGTCACACATAGCGATCTCACTAGCGAGATCGCTGCTGAGTCACAAGTTTTGTGACTCAACAGCGATCTCACCAGCGAGATCGCTGTGTGTGACACCTATTAGCGACCGGCCCCCCTGCCGGTATCACTGATCGTTGATGGAAAGCCCTGGACATATTTTTGGTCGCTGGTCTCCCGCTGGCCAGCACGCATCGCTGCGCGTGACAGGCGGGAGACCAGCGATCAGCGAGCTGGTAACTAAGGTAAACGCAGGGTTTCGAAGCACCGGGCTTAGAAAACCGATGTGTACCTTAGTTACCAGCATGCTGATGCAGGGAGCTGGTAACCAAGGTACACAACGGGTTTCTAAGTGACACACGCCCCTTACAAACCTGATGTGTACCTTGGTTACCAGCTCCCTGCATCAGCGCACTGGTAACTAAAGTACACAGCGACGCCGCGCGCTCGGCGTCACTGGTGCTGATCACTGGTGAGATCTGCCTGTTTGACAGCTCACCAGCGATCCTGACAAGTTGATATCGTTGTCGGGATCGCTGGCGAGTCGCTATGTGTGACGGGGCCCTTAGGAAATCAAGAATTAGTGTGTGCACATGTATTCCCCTTAAAAAACCTTTAATGATTCAATTTAAAATACACCAACCCAGTGAAGAAAGGTATATGCCGAGAATATACCCAAAATAGACTAGCCTAACAGATACCATATAATAGGCCTATGATTGCCCCTACCTGACTGTGGAGGTTGGCACCCTAAAGAACGATTTTTTGGCTCCCCCACTCAACGTAGACTATCCCTTACGGCCCTATTACGCCCTACAACAAAGGTGGGAAAACAACATATTAAAGGGCAGCGATGAAGAGAGTCTTGGAACTAAAGATGATTTCCCAAGGGTATCTGATAAACATATAAATACGTCAAATATCAAACATCATGAACCATGATTAGTGCTCCATCTCATCATCTTTATAAAAAATTATTATCTGATGCAAGCCCACAGTAATGACCTCATAAGACGGACTCAGTATTTCATTCTCAGTCAAGGGAAAAAAAATGTACTCCACAATGGCAACACCTTGGTGAGCACTGCACGGATAACCCCTCCTCCTAAATCTATAATACAGATCCCTAGATTGCCTTCTAAAGGTACCCAAATCAGAACAGTTCCTTCTGATCTGGAGAAACTGTCCCTTGGTTATTCTGTTTTTAAAGGGCCTGTCACACTAAGCAATATTGCTATGTCTGATACTTACCTCCGACCGCTCCCCCGCTGGTTATCGCTGATTGCGCGAGAACGTCCTGGACCGTTTCTCGTCGTCAGCTTCCTGCTGTGGAGACGAGCGACGCGTGGACGCGGGCGGGAGGACATCAGGATCGCCTCGTCTGACAGGTAAGTAGCGACCACCCGCGATGTCGCTGGTGAGATATGCCCGTGTGGCAGCTAACTAGCAACCATTTAGCGATGCACCAGCAATCCTGACCGCATCATATCGCTGGTCGGGATCGCTGGTGCATCGCTAAGTGTGACAGTACCTTAAGAGGGGTTGGATTATGACTCGTCCATCTTAACAGCTTTGGATGGACCGCTAAATGAGGCTTTTTCTGTTAATAGGCAAACCCTCCTTAGTAATGATAGGGTCCAGACTGATGATCAAAAGAATCTGGCTAGACTTATTGGAACATTTGATGGGCAATCTGAAAAGGTTTACCAGGTTCTAAAAAAAAAAAAAAAAAAAATACTGGGGGGGTTCTTCTAGCGGACCCCAATGTAAGTAAATTTGTCTCAGCCAGACCAAATATTGAATATAGCGGAGGGGGGGGGGGGGGGGGTCGCTCGATCGGGGACTGGCTGGTCCATAGCCTCTATCAGAGACCGGGTAAGGCGAGTACCTGGCTCGACAGGAAGCCTCTAGGTTTCTACAAGTGTGGAAATTGCTCTAGATGTGGTATGATGACTCAGGGGGAAGACCTTTTGTACTGCGGCCAATGGTAGGAATGGCCATTCTAACACCTGTATACATTTATTTGTGAACCATTCCATTGTAGGTTTTGCTTTATGTTTAGTATCATTGTCTTCTTGGAAGACAAATCTCCGTCCCAGTCTCAGGTCTTTTGCAGACTCCAACAAGCTTCCTTCAAGAATGGTCCTGTATTTTGCTCCATCCATCTTCCCATCAATTTTAACGATCTTCCCTGTCCCTGGTGAAGAAAAGCAGGCCCAAACCATGATGCTGCCACAACCATGTTTGACAGTGGGGATGGTGTGTTCAGGGTGATAAGCTGTGTTGCCTTTACGCCAAACGTATATATTGGCATTGTTGCCAAAAAGTTCGATTTTGGTTTCATCTGACCAGAGCACCTTCTTCCACGTTTCGTGCGTCTCCCAGGTGGCTTGTTGCAAACTTTAAAAAAACACTTTTTATGGATATCTTTGCGAATTGGCTTTCTTCTTGCCACTCTTCCATAAAGACCAGATTTGTGCAGTGTATGACTGATTGTTGTCCTATGGACAGACTGTCCCACCTCAGCTGTAGATCTCTGCAGATCATCCAGAGTAATCATAGGCCTCTTGGCTGCATCTCTATTCAGTCTTCTTGTTTGCAAGTTTAGCGGGACGGCCAGGTCTTGGTAGATTTGCAGTGGTATGATACTTTTTCCATTTCAATATGATCACTTGCACAGTGCTCCTTGGGATGTTTAAAGTTTTGGAAATCATTTTGTATCCAAATCCGGCTTTAAACTTTTCCACAACAGTATCACGGACCTGCCTATTGTGTTCCTTGGTCTTCATGATGTCCTCTGTGCATCAAACAGAACCCTGAGACTATCACAGAGCAGGTGCATTTATACGGAGACTTGATTACACACAGGTGGATTATATTTATCATCATTAGTCATTTAGGACAACATTGGATCATTCAGAGATCCATAATGAACTTCTGGAGTGAGTTTGCTGCACTGAAAGTAAAGGGGCCGAATAATATTGCACGCCCCACTTTTCAGTTTTTGAATTTCCACAAAAATTTAAAATTGTGTTCCACTTGTTGATTCTTCACCAAAAATTTACATTTGATATCTTTGTGTTTGAAGCATGATATGTGGGAAAAGGTTGAAAAGTTCCAGGGAGCAGAATACTTTCGCAAGGCACTGTACATGTATCATTTGAATTGATTATGCACCTGTTTTGTCTCTCTTTGCCCACTAAATTGATGATATGCTATGTTTAAACACCATATTATTACATGTTTTTTACATGTCCTTATTAGGTGTTAAAACATTGGTATCAATTGTTTTTGAGTATTTATTGTTTAATTATTTATATATAATCTATGCTCTTTCTTGATAATGATAGATTTTGTATCCAAAAGACAATGCCCTGCTTCTTTTATGAATGGTGGATATTAGGACTGAAGTGGACTTGTCTCCCATCCTGCCCCCGTGTCTCCAATCCTGCACCTGTGTCTTCAGTATGCCGCTTGTCTCCCACTCTGCCCCCGTGTGTCTCCCACTCTGCCCCCGTGTGTCTCCCACTCTGCCCCCGTGTGTCTCCCACTCTGCCCCCGTGTGTCTCCCACTCTGCCCCCGTGTGTCTCCCACTCTGCCCCCGTGTGTCTCCCACTCTGCCCCCGTGTGTCTCCCACTCTGCCCCCGTGTGTCTCCCACTCTGCCCCCGTGTGTCTCCCACTCTGCCCCCGTGTGTCTCCCACTCTGCCCCCGTGTGTCTCCCACTCTGCCCCCGTGTGTCTCCCACTCTGCCCCCGTGTGTCTCCCACTCTGCCCCCGTGTGTCTCCCACTCTGCCCCCGTGTGTCTCCCACTCTGCCCCCGTGTGTCTCCCACTCTGCCCCCGTGTGTCTCCCACTCTGCCCCCGTGTGTCTCCCACTCTGCCCCCGTGTGTCTCCCACTCTGCCCCCGTGTGTCTCCCACTCTGCCCCCGTGTGTGTCTCCATTCTGCCCGTGTGTGTCTCCATTCTGCCCCGACATATTGCTGCTTTCAATAACAAAACAAAAAAAAAACAAAAACAAAAAAACCTTCTTACCTGGCTGGGCTCCTACGGCTGAAGGACCCGTGGTGACGTCATCGTCATATGATCAGATGGCAGAGCTGATAAATGATGAAGGCCTGTGATAATGATGTCACCACAGGTCCTTCAGCTCTTCCACTTCGTGTAGCTCTCTGATGTCGGCCGCTTTGGTGGCTGTGCTTATGTGTGCGCCGCAGACCCCGGCCGCAGCGCACACAGCACTTGGGGGCTGATGACTAGAAGCACAGGAGCGGGGCCCCTGACCTGCGTGCCCCCTTCTGTACTGCTGCTCACCAGGCCCCATACAGCAGTAAGGGCAGTAATGCCCTGATTGCGGCCCTGATTATAAGTCAATGGCTGTGTAAAAAACAGATCACATATGGATTACCATTCGTGTGTTTTTCACAGATACACTACAATTATAAAAAGATAATAAAGGGAAAGTACAGTTTCCTCTTAAATTGTCCATATAAAAAAATGGATATCACAGACGCAAAAAAAGGAACACGTGGATGGCATACTGATGACAGTACATATTAACATCATTTTTTTATGGACATACAGTGGATGGTTTTTCAAACACTAGTGTGAACCTGGTCCGGCAGGAGCAGCAGATGAGCAAGGAGAACCGAGTGCAGCAGAATGGAGGCTGGGAGCCGGGTGGGGAGAAAGATTTATTACAGGTGGTCGGGATTGTGTTGGGCAGAATGCCGGTATGATGACAAGGGGGCCTGCAGCAGCTCGGCCTCCAAACGCTGCCGGATTAGCAGGTGGTTAGGACCACTGACACTAGTCTTGATGCTGGAAAGTTCAGTAATGAATTCCAAATAGTGAATGACCTCCTGCGGCCAAAATGCCTTTTATTACAGGCAGTAACAGCCCATCCTGCCACATAACCTTCAACACCCACTATTTGTCTGGCTAAGAGAGACCCTGAAGCTTACCGAAACCTAACCAAACTTTTCATGCAATTATAGACCCAGTGCATAAGTGTGCCTGAGGTCCGACAGGCCGTGACTGGCCTCCTTTATTGAATGGACGTCCTAGGCTTCAGTTTTTACATGCTGATTGCAAATATACAGTACGGTCGCATAATATTAGGGTTAAGGTCACCATCATCCACAATCTGACAGTTTAGCAGTGACGTGCCGGCCCCAGTTATTGCACTGATGTGTTGGCCCCAGTTATAGCGGTGATGTGCTGACCCGGATTATAGTGATGACATGCTGCCGCTGGCCCTTGTTATAGTGGTTACATTTTGACTTTTGTTATAGCGGTGACATGTCGGGCCCAGTTATACCAGTGACATGCCGGCCCTCGTTATAGTGGCGACATACCAGTCCTTGTTACAGTGGTTACGTGCCGACTTTTGTTATAGCAGTGACGTGCCAGCCATGGTTACAATAGTGACATGCCAGTCCTTGTTATAGCGGTAACATGCTGGCCCCGGTTATACCGGTGAGGTGATGTGCCAGCCCTGGTTATAGCGGTGACATGCTGCTGCCAGCCCTGGTTATAGCAGTGACATACTGGCCCGAGTTATACCTGTGACGTGCTGGCCCCGGTTATACCGGTGACATGCTGCTGCTGGCCCCGGTTACAGCGGTGACATGCTGGTCTTGGTTATACCGGTGACATGCTGCTGCCGGCCCCGGTTATAGCGGTGACGTGCTGGCCCCGGTTATACCGGTGACATGCTGCTGCTGGCCCCGGTTACAGCGGTGACATGCTGGTCTTGGTTATACCGGTGACATGCTGCTGCCGGCCCCGGTTATAGCGGTGACGTGCTGGCCCCGGTTACAACGGTGACATGCTGCTGCCGGCCCCGGTTATAGCGGTGACGTGCTGGCCCCGGTTACAGCGGTGACGTGCTGCTGCCGGCCCCGGTTACAGCGGTGACGTGCTGGCCCCAGGTACAGCGGTGACATGCTGCTGCCGGCCCCGGTTACAGCGGTGACGTGCTGGCCCCAGGTACAGCGGTGACATGCTGCTGCCGGCCCCGGTTAGAGCGGTGACGTGCTGGCCCCAGGTACAGCGGTGAGATGCTGCTGCCGGCCCCGGTTACAGCGGTGACATGCTGGCCTTGGTTATACCGGTGACATGCTGCTGCCGGCCCCAGTTAGAGCCGTGTTATTACCACCAGTCTACAATTAACCCTTACAGCAGCACCCCTTCTCACTGCAATCACCGGTTCTTACAGCAGTTCTGTATAACTCTGCCAGCCTCTCCCGGGGCAGCCGTGCCCACGCCGCCCACTTAACCCTTGCCATACCCGGGTCTCACCTGTACGCTAGGCTCATGCACTCGAACAGTCGGGTGAGCGTGGGATCAATGCTGCCGGCAGAGACCGTTCCCAACTTGTGCGGCTCCTCACTCCGGTGTCTGTCATCATTGTGCGGGGAGGAGACCATAAAGTGGCCGCTGTGAATGACCTGCAGCCGGGGCCGCAGCCCCTCAGACTCGGAGTCAGTGTCGCTCTCTGGAGCGGGGCCCCGAAGCTGCCCGGAGCTGCGACCTGCCATGGTGCCAGCACCCTGTGGAAGTGACCGAGAGGGGCAGCGAGAACGACAAGCCACACCCCTCTCTTATCAGCCACCAATGAGGAGAAGAATTTCACTCTCTCATTACCAAACCCACCAATCAAATATAACGATTCGCCTCCGGCTATCCATAGCCACGCCCTTGTGTTAGGTGTCAGTCAGGTCAGGTGAGTGCTATCCGCTTGGCATTGCGCTGCCAGCCCAGGGCAGGTAGTGCAGCCTGCAGCCAGGGAGGAGCCCAGTACAGGGGAGGCGGAGGACTGCCTCATGTCAGCTGTCACACGGGAGTCTCTCCGGTAACGCTGAGTGTGCATGAGGCGGTGCTCGTGGCTACAGCAGGGCGAGCATGCTCCAGTACAATGAAAGCACTCCTTTAAAGGGGTTGTCCACTGTAAATCTTGTATTCCAGTAGTCTGAAACTCACACACAATGAGAAAAAAGTCATCTTTTCAAAATTCTTATTAATGGTTTTTATCGTTTAGGTCAGTGGTCCCCAACCTTTTTTGCACCAGGGACCGGTTTCAAGCAAGACCATTCTTCCATGGCCCGGCAGGGCGGGGATGGAGGTGTGGCAGGGGCGGGGCTTTGGTCATAAGGGGGCGGGGCTATGGACACGGTTGTAGTGTAGCAGTGCATACTTATAATTAAATAACATTTATAATGTGACTCAACTCACCATAGGTTTTGAATAAGTGCTCCATCACCCCCTTCTCCCCATCATTGCCTTCACCCCATCACTCCCTTCTCCCCATCATTGCCTTCACCCCATCACTCCCTTCTCCCCATCATTGCCTTCACCCCATCACTCCCCTCTCCCCATCATTGCCTTCACCCCATCACTCCCTTCTCCCCATCATTGCCTTCACCCCATCACTGCCATCTCTCCATCACTTCCCTCATGGCCTTCTCCTCATGTCCCCATCTCCTCCAGGGCCAGGCTACACAAACACAGACCAATACACACACACACACACACATACATACATACACACACATACATATTATACGTACACACACATACATATTATACGTACACACACACAGACACCACCTCTCTCCTCTCACCTGCCCGCCGCCCGCGCTTCCTCGCTCTGACACAGCAGCGGCGCGCTCCTCTCTGTGTCAGAGACAGGAAGCGCGGGCGGCGGGCAGGAAGCTGGACGGGTCCTTGCAGCTCCGCTCCTGCTATTCCCTCTTGCAGGCAGCGGAGCTGCTTGGATCGCTCCCTGCCGCCGCTACACACGCCGCCCCAGCCCCCGCTACGCCACTGACCGCCCCTGGCTCCCCTTGTGTCCGCGGACCGGCAAGGGCACTGCAGCGGCCCGGTGCTGGGCCGCGGACCGGCGGTTGGGGACCCCTGGTTTAGGTTATGGCGCAGGTCTTATCATTTACTTCAGTTTTCACATAAACCAACACTGGCCAAATATTATTCCATTATTTTACTTTTTGTTAACATGTTTTCCTTTTTTCGACCCCAAACAGTAATATAGTTTTATAATTAGCCCATATAGTAATTCTGACCCCCATCTTGTATTAATCTCTACTATCCAGTTATAATGTCCCCTGTCCTGAAATAATGTCCCTTGCCCAGTAGCAATGTCCCCAATCTTGTAATAATGTCCCCATCCTGGTCCCATCTTATAGAAATGTCCCCTTCTCATAACACTGTCCCCCATTCTGCTGCTCTTTACATACACATTAAAAAAAATTCTTCTCACCTGACCTCTGTCCCTCAGCGAACAGCGTCTTCTTCCTCTTCCACAGCAATGATGTCCCGGGCGGCCACGACAGGATGCCGCCGTCAGCTAGTGGCCTCTGATTGGCTGGTATGGTGGTGCAGTAAGGTGGTCTCTGCATTGTAATACATTTCAATCTAATGCGCATTGAAAAGAAGCGCTGACATCGGCGGCCCCGGCTGGCTGGACTTGATTGTCTCATGGACCTGAGGGCAAAACAACCGAGCCTCAGGGGCCATACGTGGGCCGCGTGTTTCACACCCTCTTTTCTATTCTCTCATGTAAAATTAAAAATAGGCCAGGGCAAGTTTTACGATCCGATTCTCGGACGAAAAATTCGCCAGTGTGTCTCTGCCCTTATAGTGGAGCGTCGACTGTAAACCACTGGCGGCTACTGCACATCTACTATGCGTCACCATCGCTGGGATGTACAATTACAGTAGTTTGCATTAAAGTGATTCTTTGGTTTAAACAAGTTATCACCGATCCATGTGTCCCACAGGGATGGGTGATTGGTGGGGTCCAACTATTGGAAGAATTGGAACCTTTTATCCCTAACAGGACAATTTTATCCCCATTTTAAAATGGGGAGGCAGGTGGGATGTCCAACTGCAGCTCCAGTCATTCTCTTTGGGGCTTCCAGAAAAAAAATCAAGTGCAGCGCTCACAGCCTCTGAAGGAATGAATTGAACAGTGATCAAGTTGCCCATACCGCTCCATTCTAATAGGGATAAAAGCTCCACATTCTGCCAATTGGTGCGGGTCCCAGCAGTCAGTCCCCCACCAATCAATAAGTTATCACTTATTGAGGTGATTACTTTTTTCCCTGGAGAACCCCTGTAAGTGCACCTCTGCAATTGAGTTCTGAGTATTTAATCTGTAATGTAAATAAAGAATCTTATCCTATTTAATATCAGAGAGAACAAAGGACCATCATACACAACACAATTCACTATATCAAGACCAATAATACCACATACAGAGAAGAACTACTGCCACACCGTAACCAGACCACGTATTACCACAACATAGTGACCGAATACTACCACATACAGAGGATAAATACCGCCACACCATGACCAGACCAGATATTAGCACCACATAGTGACCAAATAATACCACATACAAGGACAAATACCACTACACCATGGCCAGATCACATATTACCAGCATATAACGACCAAATAACACCACATACATAAAAGAAATACCGCCACACCATGACCGAACCACAAATGACCAACCTATAGTATCCAAATGCTACAATACTGATACTGAATAAAACCCCCAATACTAACAACATTGTTAGCACCACCAGTGGCATTATACACAAGAGCTCTGTATATCGTATGTAATATACAGTATATAGTGTATAGTGTACAGGTAATAGAGTGATCACCAGTTACATTATACACAGGAGCTCTGTATATAGTGTATAGGTAATAGAGTGATCACCAGTTACATTATACACAGGAGTGCTGTATATAGTGTATAGTATACAGGTAATATAGTGATTACCAGTAACATTATGCACAGGAGCTCTGTATATATTGAATAGTGTACAGGTAATAGAGTGATCACCAGTAACATTATACACAGGAGCTTTGTATATAGTGTACAGGTAATAGAGTGATCACTAGTGACATTATACACAGGAGCTCTGTATATAGTGCATAGTGTACAGGTTGTAGTGTGATCACCAGTTACATTATACACAGGAGCTCTGTATATAGTGTATAGTGTACAGGTAATAGAGTGATCACTAGTGACATTATACACAGGAGCTCTGTATATAGTGTACAGGTAAAAGAGTGATCACCAGTGACATTATACACAGGAGCTCTGTATATAGTGACTGTGTATAGGTAATCCAGTGATCACCAGTGACATTATACACAGGAGCTCTGTATATAGTGTCAGTGTACAGGTAATACAGCAATTACCAGTGACATTATACACAGGAGCTCTATATATAGTGTATGGTGTACAGGTAATACAGGGATCACCAGTGACATTATACACAGGATCTCTGTATATAGAGTGTATGGTGTGCATGTATATGTGATACAGTGACTCACCAGTTACGTCTCTAGGTGAAGTCCTTCATCTTCGCTTTTCTTCATCTGGCACAGACCGCCAGCACTTCTTACAGACAGGACTCATTTCTGCAGAAAATAACACAGTAATCAATAGCTGATCGCTTCTAGAGCATATTCTCCACTTATTCCCCGACTTATACACTATGCCAGATAAAGAAAAAATGCAACATAGTGCTCACCTGCACAGTAACAGGCCCCTCCTTTTGCCCCCCCCTCCATTTCAAAACAGTCTCTGAAAAAGTAAATTATATTACAGCAGAAGCATTCCCTAACTGTCCCCTACAGTAGCTATGTTCACCACCTGCTACCATAAACTAATTTAATAATGTATGTTCCTTATTCTGGCCACCATACAGTAATTAAAGGGAACCTGTCATCCCCCCCCCAGGCGTTTTTAAGTAAAAGAGCCACCTTGTGCAGCACTAATGCTGCATTCTGTCAAGGTGGCTCTGTTACTTAGCTTCCGTTCCACCGCAGAAATAATTGTTTATACAATTGTTAAAAAATACCTGAAATTTGACAGGGGGGCAGGTCTTTCCCCCTCTGATAGACGCCTCGCATCCATCACTCATTTCGTATTTGGCGCCGCTTCCTCAGTTTTCTTTTGAAATGCAGTGCCTGTGCTGTACTATATCTTTTTGGGCATGCGCAATCAGCGCTGCCCGTGCTCTCAGATCACATCCCGGCCTTCATATCGCGCGGCCACAGATCCCGTCCCGCAGTTGCTTATGATTTATTCACACTGCGGGGCTGGGAATCTTGGGCATGAGAGCCGCAGATAACTACTGTCTTCTCTTTTGCAAGCTAAACATTCCCAAACCCTCTAAACGTTCCTCATAGGACATTGTTTGCAGACCGGTCACCATTCTGGTCGCTCTTTTACTTGAAAGTGTACAGTGCAGCAAAAAAGCATTTGATCTTGATCGATAGGTAATGCTTTAAATGTCTCTCAGGGGCTAAATTTCTTAAAGTTGTTGTCTGGCCTTAGGGTACAAGTCTGCCGGCACTTTAAGTGATTGCAGACTTGTGAATGCTCACACGTGCACTGAGAGAACTCCTCGGTGCTGGCGTCGAGAGCGGGCAGTCATGTGACTACAAGTATGTGATTTGTATACTTTCGGCCACATTCCAACTAGACGTATCCAGCATGACTCAATACACTTGTACTTAGCGAGGCAGTGCACGTTTAGTTGTCAGGTGACCACATATATACAAATCACATACTTGTGTTCACAGACCTGCTTCTCCCAACTCCGGGGAATCCTCACAGTGTGTAGTAGACTGGGTCTGGGTGTCCGTGTTCAGTAGGTGTATTGGCCACAAAATTATGCACGTCAGAGTGTGCATTCGCTCTGTCGGCACCATTATAATTTATGCCCCTGTCTGCATTTGTTCCCGAATCCCATTTTGCAGGGGCGTGGTTCGGACATAAAACCCAAGGAGACCAATGAACAGGTGGCAAAACGCAATGTAAAAGCACCCTTAAGCTCAAAATGGGCAGTTTTTTTTCACTCCAATATTAAAACAATATATACCTGTTGTTGCCTACAATAAATAAAAGCACCACATAGCATACGAGCAATGAAAAAAGCATATTCAATCGTTCATTTAATTTTATCACATGGGACTAGATAAAGGCAGCACAGCACCTTGTGTTTGCTTGTTATAATGAAATATAAATAAAATGATATAAAAACAAGTCAGGGTGACATGACTAGTAAATTACATGCTGTAAGTCTACAGGTCAAAGTATTTGCCAGGAGTGTAACTGAAGGCCATGTGTCAATGACACAGACACAAATATATCAGAAAACTGTACTTATCAACAGGTTGTATTTTTATTGCCGGTAATTCATTCTGATCTTCCTCCAGTAAATGGAAAACTGAACTCCATAAACAAGTGTATCTCAGCAGAGAAGAGCAGGTGAAGACAGTTTTTGTCTCTAGCCGCTGGTGATAGGTGTTAGGCCTCATACTCACTGGCGATTAAATCAGACGATTGCAATCCGATTTTTAATCGGATTGCAATCTGACCCATGTTAGTGAATGGGTGACATCTCACTTGCGATTTTTTTCTCAGCCAAAATCGGTCTGAGAAAAAAATCGCAGCATGCTGCGATTTGCAGCGATTTTGGTCAATAGAAGTCAATGGGTGCGATTAAAAAAAGGACCAAAAATGGACCATCCGTTTTCCATCCGTTTTTAACAGATACATGACCATTCTGTGGTATAGAACACCGTAAATGGGCCTGTAAATGACTGCAGAAAAATATTGGCTGGAAAAAAAAACGGATGGAAAATGGATGGAAAAATAAAAAATCGCATAGAAATCGCATGACACTGGCATAACACTCCACCCTTTTTTCCAGTCCAGAAATCGGACCGTTTTTTTAATCGCCAATGGGTATGAGGCCTTAGGGCTCATTCCCATTAGCGATAAAATCGGACTAAGGGTACCGTTACACTAAGCGATGCACCAGCGATCCCGACAACGATATAGATCGCTGGTGCATCGCTAAGTGATCGCTAGTGAGCTGCCACACAGGCAGATCTCAGCAGCGACATAGCAGCGGTCGGGGGTTGCTACTTACCTGTCAGATGCGGCGATCCTGACGTCCTCCCGCCCTCATCCACGCGTCGCTCGTCGGCGCCACAGGAAGCGCCCAACGAGAAATGGTCCAAGACGTTCTCGCACGATCAGCGACAGACAGCGGGGGAGCCGGTCGGAGGTAAGTATCACATGTAGCGATATCGCTAGCAATATCGCTATAACGTCACAAAATCAGTGACTTTACAGCGATATTTAAAGCGATATCGCTACGTGTAACGGGCCCTTTATGCAATCCGATTAAAAATCAGATTGCATTCAGACCAATGTTATTCTATCATTGTGAGTTCATCTGCGTATTTTTTCCAACTTGGATGGGATCACGATCGGACTGGAAAAAACCTGCAGCAAGCTACGATTGTAATCGGAAATCGGATCGCACCCCGCAATAGAAGTCAATGGGTGCGAGAAAAATTTGCACAGCACTCGGATCATGTGTGTGCTGTCCGATTTTTACACACCGATCTCCTTGGAAAAGCTGGCAATTCATGTGCGGCATACAGTAAAATCACAGAGTGACAGGCTAGAATAGAACAGATAGAATAGATATATATACACATAGAATAGATAGATATATAGATGTTAGTGACACACACATATATATATGTATATACATTACATAGAAGAAAAGCCGGCAATTTATCTGCCGTGTACTGTAGAGTCACTGCAGGAGCTGACAGGATAGAAGATATGGATTATATACAGTAAATACACATAGAATAGATAGTTGTACAGATGTCAGGGACATATACAATTAGTACAGTGTGTGTGCAGTAGGGTGACCGGATCTTATATGGGGGGGAAAAAATGTTGGAATCTTGTCCGTCTGGACCCCACAAAACGATTCCCCTTTCCAGATATTGAGAGAGCCAAAATTTGAGCTCGATCAAACGACGTTAACCCGTGCCGCTCGTCGCTCAAAGTTTGAAAAAATCCAAATTGAGGTATTTTAAGATTTAGGTATTTTGCATAGTCTGTTAGACTATAAAGAATGTGACAACAACATTGCAGAAATAGCCCTGACCAAATTTTCGAACCATTTGTGGTATTTGAATGCAGAGTTGGTGGGATTATCGTTTTTTGATCCCACCATTCCAGACAATGAAAAGTTGTTAATGGCTAATAAATTGCTCAGTAGCACAGATGAACCATCAGAGCACGCTAACCTACATGAGTTGATAATTTTACATAGTTATCTAATCTATTCTAGAGCTTTTGTTAAAGTAGTTTTTGAAACGTCAGAATATAATGCTCGGCATTTGCTTACAACTTGCAGGACATATTGCTTTTGTTCTTCATCTTTTGTCAGAAGGTCGTTAAAGTCGGTTACTTCCTACCTCTTTTAATTTTTCTTTCCTAACTTTTGGATTTACAACCCTAGCGTGCTCTGATGGTTCATCTGTGCTACTGAGCAATTTATTAGCCATTAACAACTTTTCATTGTCTGTAATGGTGGGATCAAAAAACGATAATCCCACCAACTCTGCATTCAAATACCACAAATGGTTCGAAAATTTGGTCAGGGCTATTTCTGCAATGTTGTTGTCACATTCTTTATAGTCTAACAGACTATGCAAAATACCTAAATCTTAAAATACCTCAATTTGGATTTTTTCAAACTTTGAGCGACGAGCGGCACGGGTTAACGTCGTTTGATCAAGCTCAAATTTTGGCTATCTCAATATCTGGAAAGGGGAATCGTTTTGTGGGGTCCAGATGGACAAAATTCCGACATCGATTTTTTGCGGTCACCCTAGTGTGCAGCTTAGTGTACATGTATTTAATTATTAAAAGATTATTTTTCTGAAAAAATGGCGTGGGGACCCCCAAAAAATGATGTAGGGTCACCCTAAAATTAATAACCAGCAAAGGCTGATATTAATAGCCTAGAAAGGGGCCATGGATACTGCACCCCCAGGTTAAAAACATCATCCCTCAGCCGCCCCTGAAAAGGCACATCTCTGAGATGTGCCAATTCTGGCAGTTAGCCTCGCTCTTCCCACTTGCCCTGTAGCGGTGGCAAGTGGGGTGATAGTTGGGAGGGGGTTGATGTCATCTTTGTATTGTTAGGTGACATCAAGTCCCGAGGTTAGTAATGGAGAGATGTCAATAAGACCCCCCATTACTAACCCCATAGTCATATTTTATAAAAACATAGACACCTAAAGTCCTTTAATTGAAAGAATGACAGACTCCTTTAATAAATCTTAATTAAACCATACTTACGACCTCACTCATTTCCTCTACGCCATTGTCTTCTGCAAAAGTAAAAAAAAAAACAATATTCCTCACCTTTTCGCAGAGATGATAATCCATTTGTCCCATGACAGGTCTAGCTCTATTGCATCTAGATGGCAGGCTGCATGGTTGCATGATACGACCATACAGCCTGTAATCCAGCAGAGACACTAAGCAGCATGTGCTCGGTGTCTCCCTGTGGACTCCTATGCCCTGAGGGCGAGCGTGACAAAGTTCTCCTGCTTGCAGTGCTGTCAGACAGGTCCTGGGAGTTCACAGCCAATTAACTCACTTGACCTATGTGACGTCAGCGTGAGGGCGATGGGTGTGCCTTTTCTGAGAGCTGATGTTTTTAGCCTGGGCGGGCCAGTATCCTTGGCCTCTTCCTAGGCTATTACTATCAATTCAATCCGCAGCTGTCTGCATAGCCTTTGCTGGTTATTAATTATAGGGGGACCCTATGTAATTTTTTAGGGGGGGGGGTGTCTCCATTTTAATAGCCAGTAAAGGCTAATTATACAGTTTTGAGCTGATATTAATAGCTTGGGAAGCTCCATGGGTATTTATAAACATCTGCCCCCAACCGTCGGCTTTCCTTCAGCTGGTTAAGAAAGCTACCCTGGAGTCCATGCCATTTTTTTCAGAAAAATAATCTTTTATTAATTAAATACATGAACAGTAAGCTGCACACACACTGTACTAATTGTATATCTCCCTGACATCTATATATCTACCTCTTCTATGTGTATTTACTGTATGTAATCCATCTATTCTATTCTGCCAGTTCCTGCTGTGATTTTACGACATGGCTGCTGAATTGCCGGCTTTTATTCTATCTATCTATCTATCTATCTATCTATCTATCTATCTATCTATCTATCTATCAATGTGTGTGTTTTGAAGAATATTTCCTTTGAAAACGATGGGTAAATGACATAGGAAATTGCTGTATGTAAAAGCTTATGTTAAAATCGCATTGCAGTTGGATAGCAATCATACTGCATTCGGATATAAATCAGATGCTAGGTGTGAAAAATCGGATTGTACTCGCATGAAATACGCATGACACTTGCATTACACTCTTTCCGATTTTGCAGAAACAAAATTGGATCGATTTTAAAATCGCTAGTGTGACTCCAGCGTTAGGGCTCATGCACACATTGAGTATTTGGTGAGGTTTTTTTACCCCAGTATTTGTAAGCCAAACCCAGGAGTGGAACGGTCAGAGGAAAAGCATCATAGAAACATTTTCACCACTTCTGCATTTTTCACCCACTCCTGGTTTTGGCTTACAAATACTGGGGTAAAAAACTCACCAAATACTCAATGTGTGCATGAGCCCTTCCTGTGACACTTTTTCTTTTCATTATGTATTACATTTCCACAAACATGTTTAACCTTTGTACCAGATTTCATAACATTACAATGTGAACTAGTATCAATGCCTGTAAACGAGTGGAATGGTATTCTCATTGTGTAATGAAACATCTGCAGAAGTTACGCCAGAAGGATACAAAGTCACTCTTTGAGGTCATGGGTGCATATTATCCTCTGCTTAAAAAGGTAACCGGTCAGGTTGGAATGCTTTACACCTGACCTGCATAATGTTTTGAAGGTGTCCATCCGTTGTAATGGAAGTGTGGCACACAGGAGAAAATTAATTTTATTGTTCCCTGAGAGCCACCGGTTCTCAGTCATGCAGGCGTGCCTGGAGCAATTAGTCACCACTCACAGCTCTGAGAGTGGCAACTGTAAGCACCACCAGCACTTTTACTGAAAGCCGGCTCTATACTGATGCACTGTGAGCAGTCAGTCAGTGTCGGGGTATGCTTACAGCTGCTGGTCTCAGTGCTATGAGCAGCAACTGTAATTGCTCTGGGCATGCCTGCATGACTTTCAGAACCGCAGCCGAGCACCTTCATAAAGGTTTGTTCACACCGGCGAGTAGCCAGTGTATAACGTGTATATAGTGTATAACGAGCTAGTTCCGACTAGTGTCTATTTTCTCATGCCGAGTCAGCAAAACAAAAATCACTGCATGTTGCGATTGGCAGCGTATATCGGACGGCATGCACCTATACAAGTCTAAACATCACATTGCACTCGGATGTCATCTGAGTGTAGTCCAATAAACGCCGACTCACACAATGAAGAAGATGGAGAAATTCAGTTCTCCATCTTTATGCACCTGAGATCTGATTCTTGCATGCGAGAGAATCGGATCACAGTAAAATGACACTCGGCTCACGCTCGCAGCAGAGATTGAACTGAAGGTCATTTGCATATATCATCCGATTCTCGCACATGAAAGAATTATCGGATGCTATATGTGAGTTAACCCTAACACTATTAATTGTTGTGAGTTCATTTTCCCCTTCATTACTGAGGCCCGAGGAACTCCCTCTTCTGGTAAAGAAAGGTAGTGAGCCTGATTATCAAACACCTGAGGCTGATGATGATGACTGGCTGAGTGGAGTTACTGACTGAATATAAGGCTGCCGACGCCCTTCTGCCCTGCGGGTGATTTCTCTGTGGGATCCTTGGAGACCAGTCTGAATTCCTGCTCCTCTAAAGCTAAGTTTACTGCTCGGCCTTTTGCTTTGGTGCTTTGACTTTGTTTTGCTTTGTTTTTCTGGATTTCTGCCATTCCCTGCTGGGGTGTGCTGAATTCTTTTAGCTCTGTCTTCTGAAAATACCTGAGTGCTGATTTAGTTTTTGAAGCCTAGCTGCTTCAGGGCCTTTTTCATATCAGCTTGTTGGCTTATGTCTTTGATAGGGTTTTGGCAGATTGCAGACAGCAGCCTTCCTGTCCTTTCCTATCTAGGTAGTTTTGGGCCCCGCCTTTGCTCAGTCTATCTTTCTGTCTGTGTTAGTATTTTCATCTTGCTTCACCATCATTATATGTTGGGGGCTGCCTATTGCTTTGGGGTCTGCTCTGGGGCAGTTTAGATTTCCCCTTTCTTTCTTTAGGCCTATGTAATTCTCCGGCTGTGATCGAGGGGTCTAGGGCATCGTAGGAACCCCCCACGGCTACTGCTAGTTGTGTTGATAGGTTCAGGGGTCTGCAATCTGATAGTTGCCAACTTCTCTGGTTTTCTGGACTTAGCTTGTATTTCTGCTTTTGCCTCCTACGGTGACTCATTCATAACAATTAATGTGCAGATTAATCCCATACCTGCAGGTTAATAACATTGTTGCACCTTGCAAGTTCCCTTTAAGCAGGATATAATGTTATGAACTGGTCACTGAGGAGGATGGCAGGAATAGGCTAGGTAACCAGGAAACCAGAAAGGTTGGTAACTTAGTGGATTGCAGATCCCTAATCCTAACAACACAACAACACAACTAGCAGTAGCCGTGGGGCGTACCTACGATGCCCTAGACGCCTCGGCACAGCCGGAGAGCTAATTAAGCCTAAAGCAAGAAATGTGAAATCTAAACTGCCCCGGAATAGAACCCCAAAGGAATAGATAGCCCCCAAACATATATTACCTATGAGACAAGATGAGGCACAAACGCAGGCAGAAAATAGACTGAGCAAATGATGGGGCCCAAACTGACTAGATAGGTTAGGAAAGGAAAGACACTGTCTGCAATCGCGCAAAAACCCTAAAAAATCCAACACGTCTGAAGTACAAAAAAACACTGAGGTCTCACGACCTCTCCCTCACTATATCAGCATTATGGTGTGAACTGGCAGCAAAGCAAAAAAGACTAATATAGCAGTGGACTGAACAGACTGACACAATCTGTAACATATGGAGCAGGGTGCAGCACTGCCCCAGCAGGGAGCAAGCTGAACCTTAACAGCAAAGCAGAAAGAGGCAAAACCAGATCAGATGCAAAGGATTAGCAAATGAACAACTTAACTGAAAAACGCAGGATCAGGCAGGAGACAGCAGACCTCAGAATGCACAGGAAGAAACTAATCACCAGCACCACTGAGGGAAACCTGCTCACTTAAATACTCCAGTCAGTAACCCCTGATTTCCAATCATCGTCGTCAGATGGCAGACTTCGGCCAGCTCCACTACCCACAGTAACCACCAGAGGGATCCCCGACTCAGAAGTCAGATCGAGAGAGTTCACAACAATAAAATATTCACCCATGACATCAGTGAGTGACTTTGTATCCTTCTGGTGTAACTTCGGGTGTTATTGAACCTGGCAAGTTCATTTCAAAATGCCTAAATATACATTTATGTGAATTTTGCAGCAAACTTCACACTTTAAAATGCAATGAATGCAGTTTGCAGAAAATACAAATTAAAGGGGGATTCCCAAGTTTGAAAGTTATGCCTGATTGTTGAGGGCCTGACTGTAGGGACCACCACTGATCCTAAGAATTGGGGCTGTGACGAGCCCTGTGTGTTATGAACAGGTCACTGAGGAGGATTGCAGGAATAGGCTAGGCCACCAGGAAACCAGAAAGGTTGGTCACTTAGCGAATTGCAGACCCCTAATCTTAACAACACAACTAACAGTAGCCGTTGAGCGTACCTGCGATGCCCTAGACGCCTCGACACAGCCGGAGAACTAACTAGGCCTAAAGCAAGAAAGGTGAAATCTAAACTGCCCCAGATTAGAAGCCCAAAGAAATAGCCCCCCAAACATATATTGTCGGTGAGATCAGATGAGGGACAAACACAGGCAGAAAATAGACTGAGCAAATGATGGGGCCCAAACTGTCTAGATTGGATAGGAAAGGAAAGACACTGTCTGCAATCACACAAAAATCCTAAAAAATCCAACACATCTGATGTACAAAAAACACTGAGGTCTCACGACCTCTCCCCCCACTATATCAGCATTCTGGTGTAAACTGTTAGCAAAGCAAAAGAGACTAATATAACAGGGGACTGAACAAACTGACACAAGCTGTAACATATGGAGCGGGATCCAGCACAGTCCCAGCAGGGAGCACGCTGAACCCGCACAGCAAAGCAGAAAGAGGCAAAACAAGATCAGAAGCAAAGGATTAGCAAATGAACAACTTAGCTGAAAAATGCAGGATCAGGCAGGAGACAGCAGAGCTCATGTTGCACAGGAAGAACTAATCACCAGCAACAATTGAGGGAAGCCTGCTCTCTTAAATACTCCCAATCAGTAACCCCAGATTTCCAATCATCATCGTCAGGTGGCAGACCTCTGTCAATCCGGCCAGCTCCACTACCCATAGTAACCACCAGAGGGAGCCCCAACTCAGAAGTAAGAGAATTCACAACACCTGTGTAAAAGAAGCAGTCATCAATCATGCACACTGCTGTCCCATTCATTCTTATGGGAGTGCTGAAAACCAGCTGAGCACAGTGTATAGCTTTCTCCAGCGGCCCATTAAAAAAGATAATTAATGGAGCGGCAGTGCACATGAATGATCACTGCTCCATTCACGCAAGGCTTTTCAAACTTCTTATCGGGATTGGAGGGAGCCTGAGCAGTTAGACCCCCAAGATTTTTTATGACATCCCTAGGGATGAGCGAATAGCTTCGGACAACTCCTTATCCGAATAGCTATAGCGCTTACCGAATAGCTGCATAGGGAACCTGGATAACTGGAGCGCTCCCGATAATCAGCTGTACGATGCTACATCTGCATGTGTTGCGGCTCGGTGTTGGACTCTCCATGCATGTGTTGTGACTGTCAGGCTATGTCTGCAGCATTTCCGCAAGTCCGCTGGTAAACCGCATGTGGAATTCGCATGCGTTTTCCCGCAAAACAGAAGCGTTTTGCAAGCGTTTTTAGCTTGCGGAATGTTTGCGATTTCCAAGCGATTTGTAACATTGCTTAGAAAGGTGATTGACAGGTTGGTCACATTTGTCAAGCATAGCGCTTGACAAGTGTAACCAACTTTTTACTACTGATGCTACCTATGCAGCATCAGTAGTAAAAGATAGGATGTAAAAAAATAATAATAAAAAAAAATAGTGATATACTCACCTTCTGATGGCCCCCGGAGTCCTTCCCGCCTCTCAAAGACACTGCCGGCAAGCTCCGTTCCCAGGGATGCATTGCGAGCATCACCTCAGATGACGTAGCGGTCACACGACCGTGATGTCGTCTGGGGTGATTCGCGCAATGCATCCCTGGGACTAGAAGATGCTGGCAGCGTGGCTGAGAGGCGGGAAGGACTCCGTGGGCCGTCAGAGGGTAAGTATATCACTATTTTTTATTTTAGTTCTATTTTTACAGGAATATGGTACCCAGGGCATGGGGGAGAGTCTCTTCTCCTCCAGACCCTGGGTACCATTCGCACATGAAGCGCTCACTTCACGCTTGGTGGGCAAAGCCACATGCATAAAGGGAGCGTTTCAATGCAATCCTATGGCTGCGGAATTGTTGCGATTCCGCAAAATTAATGGACGTGCTGCGGATTTTACCGCAGCGGTAAAATCCGCAGCATGGGCACAGCAACTGCGGAATCCCATAGGGTTGCATGGGATGCGTTTTATTAGTGTTTTTTAAGTGTTTCCGCTGCGGAAAAAATGCTTAAAAAACGCAACGTGGGCACACAGCCTCACACAACAGTGACACATGCAGCTGCGGCGCCAAACAGCTGATTATCGGGTGTGCTCCAGGTATCCGGGTTCCTGATTGCAGCTACAGTACACACGTGGTCAAAATTGTTGGTACCCTTCGTATAATGACAGAAAAACCCACAATGGTCACAGAAATAACTTGAATCTGACAAAAGTAATAATAAATCAAAAACCTATGGAAACGAACAGATGAAAGTCAGACATTGCTTTTCAACCATGATGCTTCCACAGAATTTTTAAAAAAATATAACTTATGAAATAGGCCTGCACAGAAATGATGGTACCTCTGAAAGTATTGTGACAAAATGGACATGTTAAATCAAGGTGTGTCCACTAATTAGCATCACAGGTGTCTACAATCTTGGAATCAGTGAGTGGCCTGTATAGAGGGCTGCAGATACTCACTGTGCTGTTTGGTGACATGGTGTGTATCACACTCAACATGGACCAGGGGAAGTGAAGGAAAGAGTTGTCTCAGGAGACTAGAAAGAAAATTATAGACAAACATGTTAAAGGTAAAAGTTATAAGACCATCTCCAAGCAGCTTGATGTTCCTCTGACTACCGTTGCACATATTATTCAGAAATTTAAGCTCCGTGAGACTGTTGCCAACCTCCGTGTACGTGGCCGCAGGAGGAAAATTGATGACAAATCAAAGAGGCGGATAATACGAATGGTAACAAAAGAGCCCAGAAAGACTTCTAAACAGATTAAATGTGAACTTCAAGCTCAAGGAACATCAGTGTCAGATTGCAATATCCATCATAAGTCCACTTCCGTCATGAAGTGGGCTTCATTGGAGACGACCAAGGAGGACACCATTGTTGAAAAAAAATCATAAAAAAGTCAGACTGGAATTTGCCAAACTACATGTTGACAAGCCACAAAGTTTCTGGGAGAATGTCCTATGACAGATGAGACAAAAATGGAACTTTTTTTGCAAGGCACATCAGCTCTATGTTCACAGATGAAAAATGAAGCATATCAAGAAAAGAGCACTGTCCCTACTGTGAAACAAGGAGAAGGCTCTGTTATGTTCTGGGGCTGCTTTGCTGCATCTGGCACAGGGTGTCTACAATCTGTGCAGGGTACAATTAAATCTCAAGATTATCAAGAGATTCTAGAAAGAAATGTGCTGCCCAGTGTCAGAAAGCTTGGTTTCAGTCACAGGTCAGGGGTCTTGCAACAGGATAATGACCCAAAACACACATCTAAAAACACCCAAGCATGGCTAAGAGGAAAACATTGGACTATTCTGAAGTGGCCTTCTATGAGCCCTGACCTAAATGCTATTCAGCATCTTTGAAAAGAGCTGAAACATGCCATCTGGAAAAGGCAACCTTCAAACACGAGACAACTGGGGCAGTTTACTCTTGAAGAGTGGGCCAAAATATCTGTCGAGAGGTGCAGAAGTCTCATTGACAGTTGCAGGTATCGTTTGATTGCAGTGATTGCCACAAAATGTTGTGGAACAAAATATTGAGCTGAGGGTACCATCATTTCTGTCTAGGCCTATTTCATGAGTTTTATGTTTTTAAAAATTCTGTGGAAGCATGGTTGAAAAGCAATGTCTGACTTTCATTTGTTTATTTTCATATTTTTTTTATTTATTATTACTTTTGTCAGATTCAAGTTATTTCTGTCACCATTATGGGTTTTTCTGTAATTAAACGAGGGGTATCAACAATTTTGACCACGTGTGTATATGGTAAGTGCTATAGCTATTTCGATAAGCATTTATC
This sequence comes from Dendrobates tinctorius, assembly GCF_039654945.1. NCBI lineage: Eukaryota > Metazoa > Chordata > Amphibia > Anura > Dendrobatidae > Dendrobates > Dendrobates tinctorius. The sequence continues at coordinate 43,075,241 of NW_027361684.1, forward strand.
CAAAGCTATTCGATCAACCCTAGATATTCCCTATCCTATGCAAGAGATTACCACTATAGGAGTAGTAATTATGCTGCACACACTATTGAACACTATATCAGGCATCATTCAGACGTCCGTGTTGCATGTACATGTTCTATGGTTTCACAGATAAAACGTGTACCTATAGTCTACTGGGCTGTTCACGTCAGTGTTTTTTCATGGACCGTGTGTTTGTGCAAAACTCACGGAGATGTGTCCGATTTTCTCCAATATCAGGGATGAAAATTTCCAATACAAGTATACACTGGTGGACACAGACAAAAAAGGGCCCCTGGGCAAGAACAATATATGGGCCCTTTCCAATCCAATAGCTCATCATAATGCACAATTTCACCTACTTTGGAGGTATAAATGGGCCTCTTTATCTTTTGGGCCCCTGTGTGACTGCACAAGTTGCACCAGTGATATTGATATTATTATTATTATTAATAATAATAATAATTATTATAGCCCCATTTATTCCATGGCGCTTTACATGTGATGAGTGGTATACATACTGTAAGAAAAATGAGTAAAGTAATCTTAAAGGGAAGGTGCCATCCCAAAAAAATTTTTTCAGCAATTGAAAAAAATGTAAAGAATTAATGTTTACATTTTCTTAAAAAATATTATCATTTGTTTTTAATTTTGTAAAATATGAAAAATAATTTTAAAAAGTTTGGCATTTCCACTTGTTAACACTAGGGGGAGCAGATACTGAAATTTGGCACAAAAACCTAGTGTACAACTAGCTCACATTACTGTCCTGCAGTAATTATGGGCGTACAGAGTCCATGATGTTTGATTTTGATATATGATCATGCCCTAAAATGGACACTGTATGGGCGGAGTCTGCTGACATGGGTGTGATGTCACTCCTCTCCTCCCCTTCTGGGTGCTTGCTAAGGGAAAAGAGAGGATGACATTTAGGAACACAGTGAGCAGCCATTTTGATGGGGCCTGCAAAGTTACTGACTGTCTTTTCATGTAAAGTCTGGATCAGAACAGGTCATCAATCAGCAGAAATGTGTCCTGGATTTCTGTGGAGCAGACAAGAAGACGGTCCATCCATGTGTATATAACACAGCGCTCTATGTACAATCCCTGGCACCGAACAGGGCGCCCCCCACAGACCAGCACACTCCTCTCCTGAAATACTCTGTGCTGCTGTAGCCCTGCTCCTCCACCATATATCTCCCTCTGTGACCTCCCCCATAGACCAGCACACTGCTCTCCTGAAATACTCTGTGCTGCTGTCGCCCTGCTCCTCCACCATATATCTCCCTCTGTGCCCCCCATAGACCAGCACACTGCTCTCCTGAAATACTCTGTGCTGCTGTCACCCTGCTCCTTCCTCCATATATCAGGCCCCTGTCGCCTCGCTTTCACACATCGCCAGGACAGGATCTGAGGAGAGGAATGGGGTCTTTGGTCACTGAGGATGGCAGGCAGCAAGGATTCTGGGAGCAGGGTGACAGCAGCACAGAGTATTTCAGGAGAGCAGTGCACTGGTCTATGGGGGGCACAGAGAGAGATATATGGTGGAAGGAGCAGGGTGACAGCAGCACACAGTATTTCAGGAGAGCAGTGCGCTGGTCTATGGGGGGCACAGAGGGAGATGTATGGGGGAGGAGCAGGGTGACCGCAGCACAGAGTATTTCAGGAGAGCAGTGTGCGGGTCTATGGGGGGAGATATATGGGGGAGGAGCAGGGAGACAGCAGCACAGAAATCCAGGAAACATTTCTGCTGATTGATGGCCTGTTCTGATCCAGATTTTGCATGCAAAGACCCCATTCCCCTCCTCAGATCCTGTCCTGGCGATGTGTGAAAGCGAGGCGACAGGCGCAGTCCGGGGTGACGCAGGGAAGCAGGCTGGGGGGGAATGGAGCCATACAGTAACGATAAAAATGAGACCCCTCTCTTCAGCTGCTTCACCAGCCCTCCCCTGACTGCACCTATTACCCCTGACCCGTGTGCAGGTGCACAGCCAGAACCACCCTAGAATGGGTCCCCTTTTAGCAGATCACAAATAATACCGCCATATACTTCACACACAATGCCGCCATATAGATCATATACAATACCACCATGTAGATCACACATAAAACCAGCAGGGTGACAGCAGCACGGAGTATTTCAGGAGAGCAGTATCACACGGCAGAGACTTAGATACACGGCTCAGCAGACAGTATCACACAGGAGAGGATTAGATACACGGTTCAGCAGTCAGTATCACACAGGAGAGGATTAGATACACGGCTCAGCAGACAGTATCACACAGGAGAGGATTAGATACACGGCTCAGCAGACAGTATCATACAGGAGAGGATTAGATACACGGCTCAGCAGACAGTATCACACAGGAGAGGATTAGATACACGGCTCAGCAGACAGTATCACACAGGAGAGGATTAGATACACGGCTCAGCAGACTGTATCACACAGGATAGGATTAGATACACAGCTTGGCAGACAGTATCACACAGGTTAGGATTAGATACATGGCTCGGCAGACAGTATCACACAGGATAGGATTAGATACACGGCTCAGCAGACAGTATCACACAGGATAGGATTAGATACACGGCTCAGCAGACAGTATCACACAGGAGAGGATGAGATACACGGCTCAGCAGACAGTATCACACAGGAGAGGATGAGATACACGGCTCAGCAGACAGTATCACACAGGATGGGATTAGATACACGGCTCAGCAGACAGTATCACACAGGAGAGGATTAGGTACATGGCTCAGCAGACTATCACACAGGAGAGTATTAGATACATGGCTCAGCAGTCAGTATCACACAGGATGGGATTAGATACACGGCTCAGCAGACAGTATCACACAGGAGAGGATTAGATACACGGCTCAGCAGGCAGTATCACACAGGAGAGGATTAGATACACAGCTCAGCAGTCAGTATCACACAGGATGGGATTAGATACACGGCTCAGCAGTCAGTATCACACAGGAGAGGACTAGATACACGGCTCAGCAGACAGTATCACACAGGAGAGGATTAGATACACAGCTCAGCAGTCAGTATCACACAGGAGAGGATTAGATACACGGCTCAGCAGGCAGTATCACACAGGAGAGGATTAGATACACGGCTCAGCAGACAGTATCACACAGGAGAGGATTAGATACACGGCTCAGCAGGCAGTATCACAGGAGACAGTATTACAGATATGCCCACACTGGTGTAACTGCCCCCCCCATACACTAGACTATGGGCTGTATATGTCACTGTCCTCCTCAGACAGCCATAAAAGCCCTCATAAAAGCAAAGGTGTCAGATTACCGGAGATTTCTGGGGCTGTGTGTGAGTGGGGAGGCGGAGACAGAGCAGGAGGACAGTGGAGCTGGAGCAGGAAGCAAGGTGCAGAAAGTGGAGCTCAGCAGATAGCACTGGGCTCCAGTAAAATGGCGCCCAGCCACACCTACAGCAGTGAATGGTGCAGCCCACAGGGGAGTGCCCAGTTCACTGCTTATGAGGCTGCATGGTGGGGTCGGGAACTGACCACAGTCTCCTATGTGCAGGGACGGCCATATTTGCAGACTGTATGAGTCCTCCATAGATCTGCAAATCAAGATGGCAGCGCCCAGTGGCTACATTAAAACATTATTACAAACAAACCATAAATCCTAGTTAGTACAACATTTGCTTTAACAACATGTTTTGTTACTTACTCTTTTTTTGCAAATTATATAAAATTGCGGCACCTTCCCTTTAAACAATACAAGTCACGACTGGTATAGGAGGAGAGAGGATTGTGCCCGCGAGGGCTCACAATCTACAAGGGATGGGTGATAATACAGTAGGCGAGGGTAGAGCTGGTCGTGCAGCGGTTTGGTGGATCGGTGGTTACTGCAGGTTGTAGGCTTGTCGGAAGAGGTGGGTCTTCAGGTTCTTTTTGAAGATTTCCATGGTAGGCGAGAGTATGATATGTTGGGGTAGAGAGTTCCAGAGTAGGGGAGATGCGTGGGAGAAATCTTGTATGCGATTGTGGGATGAGGAGATAAGAGGGGAGTACAGGAGGAGATATTGTGAGGATCAGAGGTTGCGTATAGGTAAGGCTGGTTTCACGCTTGCATTTTTTTACGCTGTGTTTTTGCGCAAAAAAAACGCATGCTTTTTTCCCTATACTTAACATGGGTGCGCATACACATGCGTTTGTACGCGTTTGTATGCGCATGCGTTTTTTTGTAGTGTGCGCCCGGGCGCACAAAATGCATCCTGTTGCATTTTTTGTGCGTCTGACCTGTCTCAAAAAAATGCATACAAACGCATGATGCATTTTTTATGTGCGTTTGCACTGTGCATGCAGCGCAAAAAAACGCAAGCGTGAAAGTAGCCTAAGTACCAGGAGACGACGTCACAGATGTATGGAGGGCACAGTTTGTGGATGGCTTTGTATGCCATAGTTAGGGTTTTGAACTGGAGTCTTTGGGTCATGGGGAGCCAGTGCAGGGATTGACAGAGGGGAGAGGCCGGGGAATAGCGGGGGGACAGGTGGATTAGTCGAGTAGCAGAGTTTACAATAGATTGGAGGGGTGCGAGAGTGTTAGACGAGAGGCCACAGAGCAGGAGGTTGCAGTAGTCAAGGCATGAGATGATGAGGGCATGGGCTAGGATTTTTGCAGATTATTGGCTGAGGAATGTACGATTCCGTGAAATGTTTTTGAGTTGAAGTCGGCAGGAATTGGAGGCTTGGATATGTGGTTTGAGAGATCAGTGTCAAGGATTACCCCAAAGCAGTGAGCTTTTGGGACTGAGGAGAGAGGGCAGCCATTTACTTTAATGGATAGGTCCATTAGGGGGGGTTGAGTGAGATGGGAGAAAGATGATGAATTCTGTTTTGTCCATATTAAGTTTTAGAAATCTAGCGGAGAAGAAGGATGAAATAGCAGATAGACATTGTGGGATTCTGGTTAGTAGGGAGGTGATATCTCGTCCAGAGATGTAGATCTATGTGTCATCAGCATAGAGGTGATCCTGAAAGCCGTGACATTCTATGAGCTGTCTGAGGCCGAAGGTATAAATGGAGAAGAGCGGGGGCCTTAGGACTGAACCTTGCGGGACTCTGAAAGATAGGGGATGAGGTGAGGAGGTGGTGTGTGAGTGGGAGAAGCTGAATGTCCGGTCTGTTAGATATGATGAGATCCAGGATAGGGCCAAGTCTGTGATGCCAAGAGATGAGAGGGCTTGTAGCAATAGGGAGTGGTCTACTGTGTCAAAGGCAGAGGACAGGTCCAGGAGGAGGAGGACAGAGTAGTGTCGCTTGGCCTTGGCGGTTAATAGGTCATTGGGGACCTTAGTTATGGCAGTTTAAGTGGAGTGGTGCGGCCGGAAGCCAGATTGTAAGCGGTCGAAGATGGAGCAAGAAGAGAGGTGGGCAGACAGTTCAAGATGGACGTGTTGTTCCAGTAGTTTTGAGGCATAGAGGGGAAGTAACATAGGGCGATAGCTAGATATAGAGGATGGGTCAACAGAGGGCTTTTTAAGGATAGGTGTGATTGAGGCATGTTTAAAGCTTGAGGGGAAAACACCAGTTGTTAGTGATAGGTTGAAGAGATGGGTTAGGGTTGGGATGAAGACTGGGGTGAGGTTTAGGATGAAGTGAGATGGGATCGGGTCAAGTTGTTAGTGTGGGTGGTCAGGAGCCGGGATCTCCAGGAGTGGACCCTCTGGACCTTTCGAGGGGCCCAAGGCGAGCTGCCAGGTGGAACCGACTCCTATACAGAGACAGTTAGGAGCAGGCCCAGGGGTTCGAGTACCACGGTAGCCTGTTATGAATGGGTCACCGAGGAGAAAAAAGCAAAACAAAAACCAGAGAGGTTGGTAACTATGCAGATTGCAGATCCCTGATCCTACCACACAACTAGCAGCAGCCGTGGAGCGTACCTACGATGTTCCTAGATGCTTCATCACAGCAGGAGGACTAAATAAGCCTGAAGCATGAAAAGGGGAAAACTAACTGCCCCAAAGCAGACCCCAAAAGAATAGATAGCCCCCACACATGTAATGACGGTGAAACAAGATGAAGGCACAAACACAGGCAGGAAAATAGGCTGAGCAAACGATGGGGCCCAAGCTAACTAGAAAGGAAAGGAAAGACACTGTCTGCAACCTGCAAAAAACCCTACAAAAATAATGTCCAACACTTCTGATAGCAAAATTAACCCTGAAGTCACTAGCCTTTTCCCACTATATCAGCACTCTGAAATATTCTGAGACAGAGCAAAAAGAGGCCAAACTAGTAAGGGACAAAAAGCAAATTGGCAAAATACTGATAAATAAGAGTGGAAATTCAGCACAGCCCCCAGCCGGGGCTGGCTGACCACACAAAAAACTGAATAGACCAACAAAATCAAGTGTGAACATTAGCAGAAAAATTTAGCTTTAGATGACTGCAACAGAGCTGAAAACCAAGAGCTGACAAGCCAGAAGGAATCACCAGCAACTGAATAGGGCGCCGGCTGTCTTAAATCCAGACTCCTGAGGTCCAATCGTCATCCTCATTCTCAGGTGGCAGATCTCCACCGATCAAATCAGCCTCACTACCTCCTGTTACCACCAGAGGGAGTCTGGAAGGAGAACTCACAACTGGTGAACCAGAGAATGAACTCACAACAGTAGCCTGTACCGAGAGGGGCGGCTCAGGATGGACTGGAGTAGGACAGTGGGACTGAAGTGTAGATGACAGAACAGGGCTGGCACACAGGAGACAAGAATGGAGTAAGACTATAGACTGGAACGTGGAGGAACTGAAGTGTAGATGACAGGACAGAGTTGGAACACAAGAGACAGGAATAAAGGAGGACGGAAGGACTGGAGCAGGATGGACCTGGAACACCGGAGACAGGACTGGAGTAGGACGGCAGGACTGGAACAGGATGGAACAGGATGGAACAGGAACACGGGAGGCAGGACTGGAGTAGGACGGCAGGACTGGAACAGGATGAAACAGGAACATCGGAGGCAGGACTGGAGTAGGACGGCAGGACTGGAACAGGATGGAACAGGAACACCGGAGGCAGGACTGGAGTAGGACGGCAGGACTGGAGCAGGATGGATCAGGAACACCGGAGGCAGGACTGGAGTAGGACTGAGAATAACTGTTAGCGAACACGGAAGACCGGCTGCGAGGCTGCTACAGGAAACACTGAGGACGGCACCGAGAGACTGTAGAGAGCACAGGAGGAAGCAGGGCCCAGTGTGCAAGGTAACACAACGATCAGGCGCCTCCCTCAGGGGGAATCGGCCTGATATAGCCCTGTCTGGTCTGTCATTGGTCCGAAGGTGCTTCCGAGTCAGGGCACAGCCGGAGCACAAGAAGCAGCAGGGAGGCGCGGCCGCGGCCTATGGCGCATGCGCATTGCATGCAGGGATGGCGTCGGCCTCGAGCCCGTCAGAGGTGACCACCGTGGCCGTCGGGTGGAGAGAGGCTGCGGCGTGGGAGCGGAGGTCGGCTGCGGTGTGGAAGCGGAGGCCGGGTGATTATGACGGAACGGAATAACACAAGTGCACATGTGGTGAGATGTGATCTTGAGAGTAGAGTAGAGAGTCGATCTTCTGTAATGGTGGAGAAGTTGGTGTTCGAGGAGGAGGGCTGGGCAGTTAGGAAGAGGGGCTCTGGGGGTTGTCGACCAAAACTGTCTCTGATGTTATCAATCTTCTGTTTGAAAAATGAGGCAAAGTCTTCAGCTGAGATGAGTGGAGAGGGAGGAGGTTCTGGGGGATGGAGGAGAGAATTGAAGGTGTTGAATAGCTGTTTAGGGTTGTCAGAAGGGGAGGGTATGAGAGATGAGAAGTAGGTATGTTTTGCTGCAGCAAATGTGGCCTTGAAAATAGTGAAGGACTGTTTAAATGTGATTGAAGTCCTCATTGGAGTGGGATCTTTTGCATCTCCGCTTAGATACCCTGGAAGCCTGCCTCAGTTCTTTGGTCAGGCTGGTGTGCCAGGACTGTCTGTTGATTTTGCGAGCTTTGGTATGTGTGAGAGGGGCAACCGATTCCAGAGCTGCAGCTATTGTGGTATTATATAGAGCGGCAGCGGCATCCGCATTGTGTAGGGAACTTATGTCTGTAAGAGGGGGAAGGGATTCAGATAGTGAGTGTAGATTGATATGTCCACCCTTGCAAGTCTATGGGTTCGCAAAAAACATGTAAAGCACACGGATGGCATCTGTGTGCCATTCATGTGCTGTCAGTATTTAACATTGCAAAGTATAAAAAAAAGCTTTCTTCTTTTATTTATTCATCCGTGAAAAACACTGATGACACACTGATGGTAAAAATGGACACACGGACCAAGCACTGATGACACACTGATACAAAAAGTTGTTTTTACATTGCAGGGCATATGTTCCTTTTAGCATTTATTTAGCGTTTCTTCAGGTGGGTTATGGAGAATACAATGTGTGCACATACCCTTAGGAACTTGGCATGCTGCCATACTGGTTCTGTGCACTTCTGTCATATCACAAGTTGAAAGCCATAGTAAATGTGGCGCCCCTGATGCTCAGTCGCCACAGAGGTACTGCACCTTCTCCTAAGGTGTAGTGCCCCACCATCCAGGTAAGGTGGGAACTCCTTTCCACGCTCCAACACTCACACCCCACACAACAGGGTAGTTCTGCACAACCACATTGCGGCTCAGTGCTTAGAGAGTAGCAGAGCACCTCTGGTGGTTCCCTGCTTGGAACACTGGATGTGCTGGGAGGTGGGTGGAGTTTAGAGATATAAAAGAGTGGGAAAGTGTAGGGTTAGGGGTTCAGTCTGACAGAAGGTCAGTGAGGAAAGAAGCCACTCGGGAGGTTGGCTGAGTCTCTGACCCGGAGGACACGGCTCGGAGGCAGGCACCCTTGTGTACCGCAGACTGTGAGTAAAGCTTTGGAACTGCAAGCCTCAGTGTCCTCCATTCATTCTTGCACCAACCCGCTAAGCACCGCAACATCTGGGTACCATCTTTTACACTGCCTGCGCCTTTCCACAACCATTACAACTACACTGCCCTGGGACATCAGCCCTGCCTGTGGAGGGCTAAACCATCACTGCTGCACCATACCATCTGTCACAGAGGATCTGTCTGCAGCGTCGGCTTAACACCTCCCTTGCCGAGCACCACAGGTGGCGTCACGAACTATTCCATTCCATTAACTACATTCCCCCATTACTTGGGCGCCCAGGGCCACGGACCGGGTCACCGCTGCTGTGACACATTCCCCCTGACACCGGCCTGGTACCGAGTACCCCGCAGCCCTGGGAGGGCGACCCAACTTGGCGTTACGAACAGTGTAATATCCACACGTTATGAAGAATTCAAGGTATTAAACTTTAGATATGTTTTATTCTTCGTCCTCCAGCACACAGCATAACAGTTGCATTCCCATGCTACACAGAAGTGAAACTCAAACTTCCCTTCTCATCCCTCCTGTCTCCACCCCCCAAGTCCCATAAGTCTGGCTTGCTTAAAGAGACAGATCTAATTATTATACATTACATCATCCCCCTTTTTTTTTTTTTTTTATAAATAACCCATATTACTGATAAATGCAACAACATGAAAACGTCCAAAGAAATCATATGTCCGTTTTGTCTTATTTGTTCAATTCCAAAACCAGAGAAAACAAAAAAAAAAAAACCCAAAACAAAACTGTAATTACACTTCTTCAATAAGCCTCGATGGAGCTCTTCTCTCTCGTGTAGGATAACGTCTGGGTTCATTGAGAGGGTTCATTATTAATGGACCAGCTACCTCTTGTTGGTCCTCTCCACCATCGGATACCAAATCTTCCACCAAAGAGAGTTCATTGTCATCATTCTGCGGTATGACTTTAAAATATGAAGAATTTCGCGTTATGGAGTGTCCATCTCGTTCAGCCGTGATCATGCTGCCTTTCCTTTTAGTAACATAATATTTTGCAGGACCATATACAGGTGAGGTCTTGTTGGTTGGTCTTTGACGTACCACCACGACATCCCCTCTTTCGATGGCACTTGACTGTGTCCTTCGCCTTCTGTCTGCATAACGTTTCATGGCTTGTTTGTTGGAGAAATCTGTGGATCTCACTGAGGAGTCACTCGGTCGGGGATGGCTGGTCACATCAGGGAGACGTATACGCAGGGTTCTGCTGAACATTAAATGAGCTGGAGCAGCATTAGTAGTGGAGTGTGGCGTATTGCGGTAATTACGCATGAATTTGTATAATGACTGTTTCAGTGGGATGTGCTCCAGACTCGCTGCCTTGATACGTTTCCCCAGAGTGCGCATAAAACGTTCCACAATTCCATTGGCTTGCGGCCAGCAAGGTGTGATTTTCCTGTGATTGAATCCCAAGTATTCAGAAAATTGTGTAAACACATGTCCATTGAATGGAGGTCCATTGTCTGTTTTGACCACTCTTGGAATACCATATGCCGAGAAAATGTCGTCCAGCTCTGGTATAACATTATTAGCAGATGTTGAAGAGATAAATGAAATGACAGGGTATCGAGAATATTCATAAATTGTTACGAGAATGTATTGGCCATTTGGCAATGGTCCATATATATCGACTGCCACTTCCTCCCAGACAGCAGTGGGTAACGGAGACATTTGTAATGGCTCTAAGGTTGATGATGGAGTGATTAATTGACAAGTAGAACAGCGTCTAATCTTTTCTTCCACCAAGTGATCCATATTTGGGAACCACACTTTTTCTCTGAGTAACTTCTTTGTGCCAACAATTCCTAAATGACCTTCATGTGCTATCTGTATGACTAAGTTATGCAAAGTCTTAGGTACAACTAGTTTGGTACCTCGAAGAATGAGGTGTTCTTCAGTGACTGATAATTCCTCATGTACGTTTGAGAATAGTTTTAACTCTTTCAGATCAATCTCAGAATCAGGAAATTTTTCCTTTTGAATTTCATGCCACCTTCGATTTTGGATGATTTGTATTAGGGCACAGAGTGTCTTGTCTTTTGTTGTTTCATTTATAAATTGATCAAGAGAAAGTGCTTTTGGCATGGCATGATCTGTAACAAAACGTAGGTATTCTTCAATGGAGGAATGCACAGGTATATCATCATTAGTAGGATGTCTTGAAAGATAATCAGCCGGATTGCTGTATTTTCCAGGTTTGTGAACAATGTTATAGTTGTAGTCCTGTAGACGTAGGCCCCATCGTTCAATTCGTGCAGGCATTTTAGCTCTGGGATTTCCAAAAATTGTAAGAAGTGCTTGAAACCAGGGGAAGAGTCTTGAGGAGATCATTTGCATATTCCCAGTGCCTTCTGGGATAAGTGAAGAGTCTCCGCGAGCTCAACGATCACTGGGTTTTGGCCGCTGCAGCTGAAAAGAGGAAATCGGAAAACCAGGGGAAGAGTCTTGAGGAGATCATTTGCATATTCCCAGTGCCTTCTGGGATAAGTGAAGAGTCTCCGCGAGCTCAACGATCACTGGGTTTTGGCCGTTGCAGCTGAAAAGAGGAATTTGGGCTCATCTTTCATCGTTTTTAAGAAATCTCAAGATGGAAGAGGCCAGGAGACATTTGGTGAGCTGCATTTCTTGCTACATGTTCACAGACTTACCAGTGGAAAAGCCAAACTTCACATGCCACAAATGCAAGCTTGTGTCCCTGTTGGAGGAAAAGTTGCAAAATTTCGAAGAGAGGTTAGCTACGTTGAAGATCATTAAGGAAGGTGAAGAGTTCTTGGACAGAGCAGAATTATCTCTTCATGTTACAGAAAGAGAAGAAATTCGAAGTGCACCTGAAGAAACAGAGGAATGGAGACATGTGACCCAGAGAAGCAGGAGGATCAGGAGGCAGTCAGCACCCATACTGCTCAGAAACCAGTACCAGGCTCTCACGCAGGAAAACAATGAAGAAATACATCAGGATAAGACTTTGCCAACAAGCAGCAACCTTGTACGCCTTCAGAGTCCTCCTGGATGGAGAAAGAAAAATGTTGTGAAGAAGAAACGGAGAGTGGTGGTCATGGGGGATTCCCTGTTGAGAGGAACTGAGGCCGCTATCTGCAGACCGGATATAACTTCAAGAGAAATGTGTTGTCTTCCAGGTTCAAAAATTAAAGATGTGTCTGACAGGATATCAGGACTCTTCAGACCTACAGATGACTACCCATTCCTGCTACTACATGTGGGGACAAATGACACTGCAAGAAACGACCTGGAAACCATCTGCAGAGACTTTGAAGACTTAGGCAAGAAAGTGAAAGAACTGGGAGCGCAGGTGGTCTTCTCTTCCATCCTCCCAGTGGATGGCCATGGAACAAGGAGGTGGAATAAGATTCTGCAGGTGAACAACTGGCTACGTCGATGGTGCCGTCAGCAACGATTTGGATTTCTGGATCACGGAGTGAACTACTTATACGATGGACTACTTGCTAGAGATGGGGTGCACCTTACGAAGACTGGTAAGCATGTATTTGGAAGTCGCCTTGCTACACTTGTAAGGAGAGCTTTAAACTAGAACAACATGGGAAGGGAAGCAAAAGACCAGAAAAAGCCATACACCTGACAAATGCTATTGAGAACTCTGCTATTAGAAGTGGAAAGGAAGAACAAAGACGAAAGAATCTAATTAATAAAAATATTGGAGAAAGAGAAACCAATCACAAACTAAAATGTTTCTATACTAATGCACAAAGCATGGGCAACAAACAAGGAGAATTGGAACTACTAACACAGGAAAAGAAATATGATGTCATTGGAATCACTGAAACTTGGTGGGACAATACACATGATTGGAATACAAGACTAGAAGGATACAACTTATTTGCAAGAAACAGACTTGATAAACGAGGAGGGGGTGTCGCATTGTATGTTAGAAACGCGTATATCTGCACAGAGATTGAAGCTTCAGAGACTGGGAGTTCTGTGGAAACTGTTTGGGTAAGAATACAAGGACAGAACAATGGAAAGGACACCATTGTAGGCATTTACTACAGGCCGCCTGTGCAAGCTGAAGCTATGGATGAACTCTTTATGCATCAAATGGCCAAGTTCTCCAAAAAATATGACATAGTTGTCATGGGAGATTTCAACTATCCAGACATTTGTTGGGAATCTCTCTCAGGCAAAACTAACAGGTCAAGGAAATTCTTATCCTCTCTTGCTGACAACTTTATCTTCCAAAAGGTAAGGGAGAAAACAAGGGGAACTGCTACCTTGGATCTAATCCTTATAAACAGGGAGGAAATGGTTGAGGAGGTAAAAGTGGCTGGGACCCTAGGAGGTAGCGACCATGCTATTTTAGAATTTTGGATAACTAGAGGCGGAAGACCTGTGAAGACTCAGACGTCAAGGTTAGATTTCAGAAAGGCAGATTTTAAGGGATTCAGAAAGAGAATTGGAGGGATCCAATGGCTGGATATCCTTGAAGACAAAAATGTCCAGGAAGGATGGGAAATCTTGAAAAATGAAATTCTCAAAGCACAGTTGTTAACAATTCCGAAAAGAGGGAAGAATAGGAAGCAGTTAAGGAAACCAGGATGGATGAACACAGAACTTAAGCACATGCTAAAAAGGAAGAAAAAAATGTTTATAAAATGGAAAGAGGGAGGCATATCTAAAGAAGAATATAATGCTGTCTGCAGAACCTGCAGGGCACAAATCAGATTAGCTAAAGCTGAAAATGAATTGAGGCTTGCAAGAGATGTCAAAAGCAATAATAAAGGATTTTGGGGATATGTCAAAAGTAAAAGAAAAGTCAAAGATGCTATAGGATTTTTACAGGATGAAAATGATGAAATGGTAAGACAGGATGTTGAGAAGGCTGAACTTTTAAATTCCTATTTTGCATCTGTTTTCTCTCAGAAAGGAAATGTAACATCAACTGTTATTCACTGTCCTATTAAGGGAATAGAAGAATCCAGGATATCTATAAACAGAAAGATAGTGAGGAAACACTTAGCTAGCCTAAATGAATTCAAGTCTCCAGGTCCAGATGAATTACACCCCAGAGTACTGAAGGAGATAGCAGAAGAAATTTTTGAACCCCTCTCCATAATCTTTGAAAATTCTTGGAGAACAGGAGAAGTGCCAGAAGACTGGAGAAGAGCAAATGTTGTTCCTATCTTCAAAAAGGGGAAGAAGGTGGACCCAGGTAACTATAGGCCGGTGAGTCTGACTTCTATACCAGGAAAGATCTTTGAACAAATTATTAAACAACATGTATGTCAATACCTGGATAAGAATGAAGTGATTAAACAGAGTCAGCATGGGTTTGTAACTAATAAGTCATGTCAGACTAACTTAATTTCCTTCTATGACGGTATCACTGATTGGGTGGATCAAGGAAATGCTGTAGATATAGTATATCTTGACTTCAGCAAAGCATTTGACAAAGTCTCTCATACAATCCTTATTGAAAAAATGATTAAGTATGGAATGGACAAGGCAACTGTTAGGTGGATTCATAACTGGCTTAGTGATCGGACCCAAAGAGTGGTCGTAAATGGCTGCACATCCAGTTGGAAGAATGTCTCAAGTGGGGTACCACAGGGCTCTGTCCTGGGCCCTGTATTGTTCAACATCTTTATCAACGATTTAGATGAAGGAATTGATGGTAAACTGATTAAATTTGCTGATGACACAAAGCTAGGAGGGATAGCTAATACTAGAGAAGAGAGAGAGAGGATTCAAAAAGATTTAAATAAACTGGAGAAGTGGGCAGCAACTAACAGAATGGTTTTTAACAGGGAGAAATGCAAAGTACTACATCTGGGCAATAAAAATGGAAAAAGCATATATAGAATGGGAGGAATAGGGCTAAGTGACAGCACATGTGAAAAAGACTTGGGTATACTAATAGATCACAGACTGAATATGAGTCAACAGTGTGATGCAGCAGCAAAAAAGGCAAATGCAATTCTAGGATGTATTAACAGAAGCATACAGTCTAGATCACGTGAAGTCATTATTTCCCTCTACTCCTCTTTGGTCAGACCTCATCTGGAATATTGTGTCCAGTTTTGGGCACCACATTTTAAAAAAGACATCAACAAACTGGAGCAAGTTCAGAAAAGAGCGACCAGAATGGTGACCGGTCTGCAAACCCTGTCTTATGAGGAAAGGTTGCAGGATTTGGGAATGTTTAGTTTGCAAAAGAGAAGACTGAGAGGAGACTTAATAGCTGTCTACAAATATCTAAAGGGCTGTCACATTGTAGAAGGATCAACTTTATTCTCATTTGCACAAGGAAAGACTAGAAGCAATGGGATGAAACTGAATGGGAGGAGACACAGATTAGATATTAGAAAAAACTTTTTGACAGTTAGAGTGATCAATGAGTGGAACAGGCTGCCACGAGAAGTGGTGAGTTCTCCTTCAATGGAAGTCTTCAAACAGAGGCTGGACAGACATCTGACTGGGATGATTTAGTGAATCCTGCTTTGAGCAGGGGGTTGGACCAGATGGCCCAGGAGGTCCCTTCCAACTCTACGATTCTATGATTCTATGATTCTATGATTCTATGATGATCTGTGACAATGGTGAAGGGAGCTCCATAGAGAAATAAGTGAAAGTGTTCACATCCCCAGACAACTGCCAAGCTTTCTTTTTCAGGTTAGAATATTTTCTTTCAGTGTTTGTTAAACTCTTACTTGCATAAGAAATGATGTGAGGATTTTGATTGTTATCCTTGTACTGCGCTAGAATAGCACCCAGTCCCATGGGACTGGCGTCCACAATCAGTTCAGTTCGAAGAGCTGGATCAAAATAAGCCATAGTAGTTGTCGAGCAGAGTTCATTTTTAATTGTTTCAAAAGAGGTCTGACAGTCTTGGGACCATTGAAAAATACAACTTTGTTTTGTAAGTTCCCGTAGTGGATTGCTGATTGTTGAAAAATTCGGAATATATCTAGCACAGTAACTTGCCATTCCAAGGAAAGAACGCACTTCACTGGCATCCTGTGGAATTGAGGCTGTTCTGATAGCTTCCACTTTCTTGGGGTCTGGTTGTACTCCTTTTGCCGAGAAGATGTGACCATAGAATTCTAATGAACCCTTGTCAAACTCGCACTTCTCTTTGTTTAAAGTGAGTCCAGCAGAAAGCAGACATTCGAAGATAGCATATAGAGCACGATTATGCTCAGCTTGAGTTTTACCAAAAACCAATATGTCATCACTAGAGTTGAGCGATACCGTCCGATACTTCAAAGTATCGGATCGGAATGGATCGGCCGATCTTAAAAAAAAGTATCGGTATCGCCGATTCCGATACCGGAAGTCCCATTCAAGTCTATGGGACTTCCGGTATCGGAATAAGAAAAACCCTGTTTTTGCCTTGTACAGCCTCTCTGGGGTCTGTACGGGCCTTTCGGGGGGCTGTGCCGGCCTGCCAGGGGGTCTGTGCAGGCTCCGGTGGTCTGTGCCGGCCTGCCGGGGGGCTGTGCCGGCCTGCCGGTGGTCTGTGCAGGCTCCGGTGGGCTGTGCCGGCCTGCCGGGGGGCTGTGCCGGCCTGCCGGTGGTCTGTGCAGGCTTCGGGGGTCTGTGCAGGCATCGTCCGATGGGACTACAAGTCCCATCGGGCGATGCCTGCTACCATGACAGTGATTGACACATTAGCCAATGATGGGACAGTAGTAGTCCCATCATCCGGCTAATGTGTTGAATGTAAAAAAAAAAAAAAAAATTACATGCTACATACATGCTACATACATACAACATGCATACTACATACATGCTACATTCATACTACATACTACATACATGCTACATTCATACTACATATATACTACATGCAACATACATACTACATATATACTACATGCATGCAACATGCATACTACATATATACTACATGCTACATACATACTACATATATGCTACATACATACTACATATATACTACATGCATGCTACATACATACTGCATGCTACATACATACTACATGCTACATACATATTACATATATGCTACATACATACTACATATATACTACATGCATGCTACATACATACTGCATGCTACATACATACTACATGCTACATACATACCACATATATACTACATACATACTACATGCATGCTACATGCTACATACATACCACATACAAACTACATACATACTACATGCATGCTACATACATACTACATGCTACATACATACTACATATATACTACATGCATGCTACATACATACTACATGCTACATACATACCACATACATACTACATACATACTACATGCATGCTACATACATACTACATACTACATACATACCACATACATACTACATATATACTACATGCATGCTACATACATACTGCATGCTACATGCATGCTACATACATACTACATACATACTACATGCTACATACATACCACATATATACTACATACATACTACATACAATACATTCATACAATACATACATAGACATACAGTACATATAACATAGAGTAACATACTTACCAATACTTGTCACATTGTTCCCCGAAGCCATTGTCTTTTACGGAATAAATATTAACATAACAAACCACAAAAATACTCACCCACGATCCGAAGCAGTCCACGAGTGTGTCCCACGACGATCTTGGGTAGAGAACTGCAGCATCAGCTGATGCTGCCATTCTCTACGGGCTGCAGGAATCCAATGACGGAAGGTAGGTATCCTTCCGCACTGTATTCCTCCGCCACTTAAAAAAAAAAAGTCCCTAGTCTCACTTTATGCCATTGCTGCGTGGGAAATTCCCACACAGCAATGGCATAAAGTGAGACTAGGGACTTTTTTTTTTTAAGTGGCGGAGGAATACAGTATATGTATGTAGCATGCATGTAGTATATATGTAGTATGTATGTAGCATGTAGTATGTATGTAGCATGCATGTAGTATGTATGTAGTATATATGTGGTATGTATGTAGTATGTATGTAGTATGTATGTAGCATGCAGTATGTATGTAGCATGCATGTAGTATATATGTAGTATGTATGTAGCATGTAGTATGTATGTAGCATGCATGTAGTATATATGTAGTATGTATGTAGCATGTAGTATGTATGTAGCATGCATGTAGTATGTATGTAGTATGTATGTAGTATTTTTTTTTTTTTTTTTTTAACATTTAACACATTAGCCGGATGATGGGACTACTACTGTCCCATCATTGGCTAATGTGTCAATCACTGTCATGGTAGCAGGCATCGCCAGATGGGACTTATAGTCCCATCGGACGATGCTTGCACAGACCCCCGGACATCAGTACAGCCCCCCGGCAGGCCGGCACAGCCCCCCGGCAGGCCGGCACAGACCCCCACAGGGTGCACAGACCACCGGCAGGCCGGCACAGCCCCCCGGCAGGCCGGTACAGACCCCCACAGGGTGCACAGACCACCGGCAGGCCGGCACAGCCCCCCGGCAGGCCGGTACAGACCCCGGGCAGTCCACACAGCCCCCCGGCAGGCCGGCAGAGACCCCCGGAAGGCCCGAAATGACGGCGCATCATGATGCGCACACACCGCGCATCATGATGACGTCATTTCGGCTGTCAATCAACTTTGAACTTCCGATTCCGATGCCGACTTCCGATATTGAAAAAATATCGGAAGTCGGTATCGGAATTCCGATACAGCAAGTATCGGCCGATACCCGATACTTGCGGTATCGGAATGCTCAACACTAGTCATCACTGTAATTAAAGGCATTTGGGATGTGTTGAATGACACTCCTTATTGCATCCTGAAAAATTTCTGCTGCTGAGCAGACTCCAAAAGTCAATCTTTTGTATCTTCTGAGGCCCACATGGGTGGAAAATGTGGTCAAGTATCGGGACTCTGGACTCAGTTCTAATTGATATCCCTTATTGAGGTCGAGCTTTGAGAAGACGGTGGCTCCATTTAATAAATGAATGATGTCATCAATCGTAGGTGAGATATGTCTTTCCCTCTGGATAGCAGTATTGGGCAGGCGCATGTCAACACACAGTCTCACTTGATCAGGAGTCTTTGGTTTTGGAACTACCACAAGTGGAGAGACCCACGGAGTGGGACCAGTAACAGTTTCAATAACGTCCTCATCCATGAGCAATTGGAGTTCCTTTTCTACCTTCTGTCTCAGGTGAAATGGAATACGCCTGTGAGGCTGGGTTACTGGATGAACATTGTCATCCACATGAAGGTGTACTTGAGAGTCCTTTAGTTTTCCCAAACCACTAAATAGGGAGGGAAAGCTGTTCACCATAGTTTGTACATCCATATCCGCAGGGTCAGTTATGGTATGAATAATCTGGATGAGCCCTAGCTCCAAGGCAGTGTGATAGCTGAGAAGACAGCCTCCCGATCCTTGTAATGTGTGGAAAGTGGTTTTCTGCCTGTTTTCTTTATATCTAATTTCAGCATCAAATTGTCCCATTATAGCTAGAGGTGTTTTAGATCCATAAGGAAAGATTTTAGTCTGCACTTGTTGTAAGACTGGCCTTGTTTTCAATTGTTCATATGTAGTGCCATCTATGATATCCACTGAAGCTCCTGTATCTATTGTAAAGGTAATGTCAGTGTTGCAGATTGAGAGTGTAACACAGGGAGACTGTACTGAACCAGTGACAGAGGTAGTGAACACATAGTTCTCAGTCGCAGACATTTCTTCTGTGTCCTGATTTATTACTTTTATATCTGCAGATTTTGTCATAGGCAGCGGAGGCTTGTAGTGCGCTGATTTGCAAACAGCTGCAAAATGATTCCCTTTTCCACATTTACTGCAGGTTTGTCCCATAGCTGGACATTTGTTCTGGTGGTGAGGGAAATCCTGTCCACATCTATAACATTTCTTCTGTTTCTGGGCTTGTTTGTCTGGTAAATTTTTCTGTTTGAGATTATGCACATGTAATTTATCCCCATTCTCCATTACAGTAGCCTGATGATCTGCTATTTCTATAGCACGGGCCATTTTGAGCAAATCATGTAGAGAGATATCCTGCTGCAGAGCCTTACGCCTTAGGTTATTAGACGAGCAGGTGACAATTATTTGAGTTAGGATTTCATCATCTACATCTGTAAAGGCACATCCATGTGCTAACTCTTTCAGTCGTGTGACATAAGTGTCTATGGACTCTTCTGGAAGCTGCTTGGCAATCCTGAATTTATATCTTTCATATCTGATGTTCTGTTTGGGGTTGAAGTAGCCAGTGAGAGCTTTAGTGCAGTTGCTGTATGTGTCTGTTTCTGCTGCAGGTAACGTACTGTATATGTCATAGACTCCTGTGCCTGCACAATGCAGGAGCAAAGCTCTCTTTCTTTTCTCCTCCTTTATGTCCATGGCTTCTAGGAAATTCTCAAATCTGTTTAGCCATTTTCTCCAGTTATGGGAGAGATTAATGATATCAGTCATATCAAATTGTGGGAATGTGTGCAAGTAGTTAGCCATGATAGAGTCTCTCAGTGGTGCTGGCGTGTGAAGCGGTAAAATATAGTCTGTACTCACAGCAGTAGGTGATTATATCCCATCCTCGTCGCCAGTTGTAATATCCACACGTTATGAAGAATTCAAGGTATTAAACTTTAGATATGTTTTATTCTTCGTCCTCCAGCACACAGCATAACAGTTGCATTCCCATGCTACCAGAAGTGAAACTCAAACTTCCCTTCTCATCCCTCTTGTCTCCACCCCCCAAGTCCCATAAGTCTGGCTTGCTTAAAGAGACAGATCTAATTATTATACATTACAAACAGGATGACGAGACCCGATGCCATCGGGTACTGTGCGCCTGAGATTTATTGGACTTTATACTTTTGAAAATGTGCAGAAGACCTGATTTGATGGACTGTAAAATGGACATTAGAAATGGCTGCTGGCGCGGAGAAGAAGGGCGTGAAGAGATAGGAGGTCCCAGGAAAAGACCGCGATGAGTCTTGGGCCTTCCCTGCCTGAATTACTACGTGACAGCTACATGGTCCACCCCCCGAGGGGTTCGTATACTGGCTTGGTATAGAGGCACTGGAAGAAGACGCCGCCCCCGGAAGGAGGGGTAGAAGAAGCCAGTGGCGGGAAAGGGGCCGAGGCAGGAAGAAGAACGCCAGAACGCCATTTTGGAGAGTGAGGGAAGGAGGCCTGAGGAGCACAGGGAAACAGATCTCCCTGGCGCCATGGCTGAAGGCTCCGAACCCGTCTCTGCGAAGAACCGCCAGCAGCTGGAGGACGAAATTGCCCAGCTGACGCGCCGCCTGCGACTGAGGCAGGAGGCCTTATGGAGACTGAGCAGGCCGCACGCCCCAGAGGGGCCTACACCACCGGCGCCCCTGAACTTGGTACCCTTGCCACCGGTACCTGTCCCCGCTGCACCGGACTGTCCTCAGGCAGCGCTGATTTATACCTCCATGCTGTCCATACAGCTGGTCGCGGCCCGCCCGGAGGAGTCACCGGAGACCCCGGGAGCCGAGGCCGAGCTCCCGCCCGGACCTGACGCGGCTGCGCAGGTCCCACCGGAGGCCCCTGCGGACCCGGAGCCGCCATCGGCTACATCACCGCCGACACCTGGACCAACCGTTCCGATGGATACCCCCACAGCTGCCCACCGTCTCAAGCCTGCATCGGAGCAGAAACCGCACCGCCAGGAGGCCCCAGGTACGTCAGATGTTCCCCCACCTGGGAAGGTCCTGGGGTGTACCACGGTTGCAGCGGCTGGCCAGGTCATGCTAGATTTGGTCTGCGACCGGAATGACTGTCCCCAGGGGGAAACACCTGAACCCCTGACGTTGGCGTTGTGGTGTAAGACCAGCTTAGAGCGGTCCCGGGAAGAGCGGGAGGAAAAGGAGAACTGGGCCAAATGCCAGGCTACCATCCGGCAACTGGCAGCTGAATACCGGGAGAGACAGCTAGCGATACTGGGCCCAGATATGGACTGAAAGGAGAGGACCCGTGCTGGTCATTATGGACCCTGGGATGCACTTGGCTGGGGGCAAGTTTTGAATGTGAACCGGGAGAAGGGTTTCGGGTTCATTGCAGACCCCAAAAGAATAAGTGACCTTTTCTTCAGTTGGCGGGACGTGGAGTCACATCTGAGGAAGGGACATCCTGATAGAGACCTACGGCCTGGGGAGTACGTGACTTTCCCCCGGCATGAGGGGCTCAGGGGGTGGTATGCCCTGAATATACGCCGTATCCTAGAGGAGATTATTGAGAGATACAAGCTGAAGCGACCAGTTGCACCTCCACCCACAGTTGTCACCCAGACTGTTCAAGTACCTGCTCCTAGAAAACCGGCTGCCCTTGCATCAGCCCTGGCCCGGAAACCTAAGCCAAAGGTCACCAACTGGACACCTTGGGAAGAAGAATACCTGGAGATTGCCAATGAGCACCTTACATCTGGTAGCAGTACCCAATCAGCTTCCAGAACCCCAGGAGGGGACCACAATTAGTCAATAAGAAAATAGTCTTGTTACCCAGGAGAGTTTGTTGCACCAGTTGTGCCTTATTTTTTGTTTATCATGCTTTTTCCAGTTGTTGCCTAGTTTTTGATTGGCAGCGTCCTCCTATTTGAACTACAGTGATCATGAACTTGGAGTGCATCACAAACTCTCTTGTAAATAGTTTGCGCCTCTTTAGGCGCCCTCTCTTGGTTTACATAAAAGACACTTTGCGAAGATGATGTCAAGATTTTACATAAGGGCACTTTGCGAAGATGATGTCTACCTCAAAGGACACTGCAAGAAATCCCGGCTGGGAGCAGTGTCCAGCACTTGCAAGAATCTTTGAATGTTTTACTGTAAAGTATTTGATAATGTGTTTTATAAGAGTATTAGTAATTGAGAAATGGCCTTTACAGAGACTTAGGAATATTTTGATAGAGAATTAAGAATAAAGAATTGAACATGACAGGTGATGGACCAGGTACTTGCGGTCAGCGTCTTGCATCTGGAAGAGAGAAAAATGATAAAGAAATGTGTTACAGAGTACAGCACTTTTGAATTAAGGAAAATTTGCACTGTTTAATTTAGAATTTTAGATAGAATTGTTAGTAACGTTCAAGAATAAGTACCTCCTATACTAGGAAGTTTAGTATAAGAAAAGTTTGTTCTGCATTGCAAAATTTTTGTATGTTTCTTTGCTGTCAACTTTGTTGTCTTCCAGCCCGCGGACGTGCTGTGTTTAACGGGGGGGGTATGTGGTGCCCCTTAGGCTCAGTCACCACAGAGGTACTGCACCTTCTCCTAAGGTGTAGTGCCCCACCATCCAGGTAAGGTGGGAACTCCTTTCCACGCTCCAACACTCACACCCCACACAACAGGGTAGTTCTGCGCAACCACATTGCGGCTCAGTGCTTATAGAGTAGTAGAGCACCTCTGGTGGTTCCCTGCTTGGAACACTGGATGTGCTGGGAGGTGGGTGGAGTTTAGATATATAAAAGAGTGGGAAAGAGTAGGATTAGGGTTTCAGTCTGACAGAAGGTCAGTGAGGAAGGAAGCCACTCGGGAGGAGTGGGGATCCCTGGAAGAAGGGATGGAGGAAGGAGTGCTGCAGCTGCCTCAGTGATCTGAGCCAGCTGGCACGGGAAAGGGAAAGAAGGAGAAAGAGGAAGAACTGCAACCTAAGCTTCCATAAGAGAGAGAGAGATCAGTACGGAACGAAGGAGTAGGAGAACAGAGAGGAGAAGTGGGTTGGAAGAGGAGCCCTGCCTATAGGTTCTCAGCGCAAGACCGGGACCCGGTCCCCGAGGTTGTATGCACACTTATGGTTCTGCAGCAGACACCGGTGGAGTAGTTGGCTGTAAATGCACTACTCCCATCTAAGACTTGGGGCACAACAGCAACTGATTTAGAGAGCCGGGACTCAGGAGAAGGGAGTCCCCAAAGCAGGCTACAGCTGTCTGCCATACGAGTAGAGTTCTTGGGAACATCTGACAGGAGGAACTCCAGAGTACCATGGTACTGGAGATCTTCACACTTTAAGGCGCAATAGAGGAGTCGTTCAGGAAAGGTACATGTTGGCGGAGTGTTGGAGAGGAGTTTTCCATCTGGCCTGGAGGTTGGCTGAGTCTCTGACCTGGAGGACACGGCTCGGAGGCAGGCACCCTTGTGTACCGCAGACTGTGAGTAAAGCTTTGGAACTGCAAGCCTCGGTGTCCTCCATTCATTCTTCCGCCAACTCGCTCAGCACCGCAACATCTGGGTACCATCTTTTACACTGCCTGCGCCTTTCCACAACCATTACAACTACACTGCCCTGGGACATCAGCACTGCCTGTGGAGGGCTATACCATCACTGCTGCACCATACCATCTGTCCCAGAGGATCTGTCTGCAGTGTCGGAGTAACACCTCCCTTGCCGAGCACCACAGGTGGCGTCACGAACTATTCCATTCCATTAACTACATTCCCTCATTATTTGGGCGCCCAGGGCCACGGACCGGGTCACCGCTGCTGTGACACATTCCCCCTCAGACCGGCCCGGTACCGAGTACCCCGCAGCCCTGGGAGGGCGACCCATAAACTTGTAACAATGTATTCATCTTTATGACAGTCTCATCTGAGGCACCTCATACTGGATGACTACTTCTGGACTCTCATTTGATCCATTGGTGAAATGTTGCAGGAAATCATGCACACACAGAAGGTATCTTGTGATCAAATAAGTATGTGGGTAAATCTGATTACATAGTTACATAGTGGGGTAATGTTAGAAGAAAGGGATCTACATAAGATTATCATATGCAATGTATTAAATGGCATTTTGTGTTTTGCAGTGATCCTGTCTGGGAAGAGTATTGTGACCTGCAATGCCAGCTTCATCAAATGGAGAGAAAATAAGTGCAAAGGTCTCCATGAACAGCTGGAGCAAACACACTGGGCAGAGCAACATGTGGACACTGCTGCAAGTTAACTCCCTCACAGCTGGAAGTCATTATTGGGTCACTTACCCTAGCTATATTAAAGGGAACCTGTCACATGATTCATGCTGCACAAACTGCGGGCAGCATAAATCAGAGCCTTAGCGATGCACCAGCGATCCCGACAACGATATGGATCGCTGGTGCATCGCTAAGAGGTCGTTAGTGAGCTGCCACACAGGCAGATCTCACCAGCGACATAGCAGGGGTCGGGGGTCGCTACTTACCTGTCAGACGTGGCAATCCTGACGTCCTCCCGCCCGCGTCCACGCGTCGCTCGTCGGCGCCACAGGAAGGCCAGCAGGAAGCCCCCGACGAGAAAAGGTCCAAGACGTTCTCGTGCGACCAGCAATAATCAGCGGGGGAGCCGGTCGGAGGTAAGTATCCGACATCGCGATGTCGCTAGCAATATCACTGCTACGTCACAAAATCGGTGACGTTACAGTGATATTGCTAGCGATATCACTATGGGTAAAGGGGGCTTTACTGTTTGATTGTGGCCAGGTCTTTTGTTTTTGCTAAAACGATCCAACCAAGGACTATAGCAGGCACAGTAAATAGAGTTCTGTAGTCATAGTTCTCACCACACTGGACAAGACCTGTCAATCAATTACAGCGTAGCAGGGAGAAGCCGGCTGGGGGAGACGCTGAACTAGGCTAGTCTCTGCCTATAGATCTGTAAACTAGGTTTTCTCTGGAACTCTGGAGCATTATAGGGCTCATTGTACCTGGCTGCAATCATAAAGCCAAGTTTGGATTCCTGATGCCTGTGATTTGGGCAGCATCAATCGACTAAGGCTATGTGCACACGGTGCGGATTCTGCTGCGGATCCGCAGCGTTTCAGGCTCTGCGGGTCTGCAGCAGATTTGGGTGCGTTGTACAGTACCATTGTTTTCAATGGTAAACTGAAAAATGCTGTGCACATGCTGCAGATTTTTACACGCGGATTTGCTGCGGGTTCAGATCCGCAGCATGTCAATTCTTTGTGCAGATTCCGATGCGGTTTCACACCTCCATTGTAGAGGTGTGAAACCGCAGTGCTAAACCGCAGGCTAATCCGCAGGTAAACCGCAGGTCTTTTGACCTGTGAATTTACTTGCAGATTTTTCCAAATCCACGCGGAAAAATCCGCAGGACCTAAATCTACGTGTGCACATAGCCTGACAGGTTCCCTTTAAAGAGTAGGATGGCTGCTCAGGATTGGGCCTGGTTGCCACGGCTCTGTTTTTCTTTATTGCGCAGTTGACTGCATACTGACCAATTTTAGACTTTGTACTGTGCACACGAGTGATTGTTCAAAAATCACTCAATGAGAACAAATCACAGCATACAATATTCTCATGTGTTGTGCATGTAACAGCAGGCAGCTCATGCACACAACGCTGCACACAGATCGAGTCATGTCTGCAATTTGCATTTGTGACTGTCACAATAATTAGAATCGATCGTACATGTCCAAACAGGAAATGGAGCGCCCCCAGGGTCTTCGCCAGGTCGGCGGGGTACTCGGAGCCGGACCCGGTGGATTTCAATGGGAGTTGTCACGGTAGCTGTGGCCCGGTCCGTGGCCCTGGGCGTCAATAGTAAAAAGGGGAAATGTTGAGTGTGCGAATGTTGATTAAAGTTTATGAGTGAATGATTCGTAACGCCACCTGTGGTGTTCGACAATGAAGATGTTAAGCCAACGCTGCAGACAGATCCTCTGGGACAGATGGTGTGGTGCAGCAATGATGGTGTGGCCCTCCACAGGTAGGGCTGTAGTCCCAGGGCAGTGTAGGTGAATAGATAGGGAGGAGACGCAGATGGTGCGGTGTCAGGCACAGCGATGTAGCAGTGCTGAGTGTGTTGGCGCAGGAATAAGTGGAGGACACCAGGGCATGTAGTTCCAAAGCTTTACTCACAGTCTGTTGAGCATATGTGGCGCCCCCAGGAGTATGGTCGCCACAGTGGCATTGCCTTCCTCCTAGGGAGAGTGATGTCATGCCTGGAAGCAATGAAGGGTCTCTCTGGCAGTTAACCATAACATGCAACACAGTTCCCACTCCGGGCGGCAGAGGGAGCTCTGAACCAATACTAAGGGGAAGAGCTTCTCTCTGGGGGCCAGGAGGGGAAATTAGTCAGTTAGTGTGAAGAGGGCGTCGTGTGCAGACGTGGAGGAGATGCACTGGGGAGACTGAGGAAAGTGGAGAGCTCAGTCCCAGTGATAGCGCATGATCTGGAGCCTGGTCTCCAAGGGTGTATGGATACTAACGGTCCTGCACCAGAAACCAGAGGAATAGGAAGCTGTAAATGCCCTATTTCCACATAATCCTTGGAGGCACAACAGCGACGGGTGAGCCAAGAGAGATAAAAGGCTACGGCTGTCTGCCATGCGAGTGGAGTGTGGATAACATCAGAAAGGAGGAACTCCAATGTAACTCAGTACTGGGAGTACTTCATAGAGAGCGCTAGTAAGGAGACTGCACAACCCATCTCCCAGAGTGATTCCCGATTTGCTTCCAGGCTAACCAGCTCCTGTGCCATCTGTACTCAGGGCCCTGGACTGCCTTTGCCAAGTAAAGGTAAAGAAACTGCAACCTATTGTGTCCTTGCTTTCCTGCTGCAACCTCCCCGGCACTGCTACATCTCTGTGCCTGACACTGTACCTTCCTTCCCAACACCCACCAACACTGCCCTGGGACTACAGCCCTGCCTGTGAAGGGCTATAACATCATTGCTGCACTACACCATCTGTCCCAGAGGATCTGTCTGCAGCGTCGGCTTAACACTTGCCAAACACCACAGGTGGCGTCACGAATCATCTATTCATAAGCTTTATTCCATCACTTCACTCCCTTACATGGACGCCCAGGGCCACAGACCGGGTCACCGCTACTGTGACACTTCCCAGTGAAATACCGGCCCGGTACCGAGTACCCCACTGCCCTGGCGGGTGATCCATTTTGGCATCACGAACAGGATTAACGGAGCCCGGCATCCCCGGGTCCTGTGTGCCAGAGACTGTGTTTGGTGCTATAGACTGTGTGCGAAATTGGCGCCATTGCCGCCATTATCCCGCTGATTGGCGCGCGCGAGAAGAAAAGGGGGCAGACCTTTGTGGGCGGAGCCAGCCGAGAAGCGTGAAAGGAGAAGAGCGCGCGGGAAGTGAGAAGCTGAGGCCTGCAGTTCCGGCGCACCCTGATCCAGCCGAGGAGCGGCATCCGGTAAGCCAGCGCAACCCCTGGCCCACGATAACTAGGGGGGAGAGAAAATGTCTGAGGACAACGCCAATGCTGTGGCGGACGCTCCCGCTAACCTCCAAGCGCCGCCAGATGCAGGGTCCAGCGCAGCTGCGGCTCCAACAGCGCCACTGAATCCGGCAGCCAACGCTGCCTCCAGGGCACCACAAGAATCAGCGCCCACCGCAGCGGTCCCCATAATGCCGCTGTCCATGCCCTATATACCGGGAGCAGCCGCAGTACTCGGGTGAGTCACATACCCTGAGTGAATTAAAAGAGAGACTGTGCAGCTTGTTCGAAGTGTATCCCCTGTCTGAAAGTCAGAAAGTGAATATTCTTATTGGGCAGCTAACAGGTGCAGCGCAGAGAGAAGTAAAAGCCTGGCAGGACACTGATAAAGAGACTGTTAAAAAGATTCTGGCTAAGCTCAGAAGCACCTTTGACACCCGAGATTCTTTGATGTAAGCAGAGAGCGCAGGACAGGATACGGGACTATGCTCTTAACCTGCAGGAGGCGCTGCGAGCCATAAAGCAGATGGATCCAGACAGTGTTCAGGACGGAGACAGACTGTTAACCCCTTCCTGACATCCGACGTACTATCCCGTCCATGGGACCCGGGCCCCTATGCCCATGGACGGGATAGTACGTTTACCGCGATCAGCGGCGCCCACGTGGTGAGCGTCGCTGATCGCGGCCGGGTGTCAGCTGATTATCACAGCTGACACCCGGCACAGTGTGTCAGGGGCGGTCACGGACCGCCCCTGACACGTTAACCCCTTGCACACCGCGATAAAACATGATCGCGGTGTACCGGGGGTTAAAGGGAAGCATCGGCAGGGAGGGGGCTCCCTCCGTGCTTCCCTGAGCCCCCCACGGCAGCGCAATGTGCAGCGCTGCTGTGGGGGGCTCCTTTCCTGCAGGCGCCCGAATCCAAGATGGCGACGGGGGCCTTCGGGGGCCTGCAGGAAGCTGGCTTCCTCAGTGCCTGCAAAGCGCAGGCATGAGGAAGTCTGCAGTAGTGCCTGTGACAGATCGCTGATCTGTCACAGTGATCTGTGATGTGACAGATCAGCGATCTGTCACAGGACAGTGATGTCCCACCTGGGACTATTTAATAAAGTTAAAAAAAAATTAAAAAAAGTGTTAAAATAATTTTAAAAAAATCGCCAAATAAATTAGAAAAAAAAAAATATTTCCCCAAATAAATCCATTTTTTGGAAATAAAAAAAACAAACAATAAAAGTACACTTATTAGGTATCGCCGTGTCCCATTAGTTAACCCCTTTAGCGAACCCCTTAAAAAATAAAAATAAAAAACGAAGCAAAAAATAATGATTTATTATCATATTGCCAAACAAAAAGTGTAATAACGCGCGATCAAAAAGACGCATATAAATATCCATGGTACCGCTGAAAACGTCATCTTGTCCCGCAAAAAAGAGCCACCAAACAGCATCATCAGCAAAAAAATAAAAAAGTTATAGCTCGCAGAAAAAAAGCGATGCAAAAATAATTATTTTTTATATAAAATAGTTTTCATTGCATAAAACCGACAAAACATAAAAAAATCGACCTAAATGAGGTACCACTGTAACCGTACTGACCCGAAGAATAAAACCGCTTTATCAATTTTGCCGCACTCGGATCGGTGTAAACGCACCCCCCCAAAAGAAATTCATGAAACGCTGGTTTTTGTTCATTCTGCGTCACAAAAATCGGAATAAAAAGCGATCAAAAAATGTCACGTGCCCGAAAATGGTACCAATAAAAACGTCAACTCGTCCCGCAAAAAATAAGACCTCACATGACTCGGTGGGTCAAAATACGGAAAAATTATAGCTCTCGATATGTGGTGATGCAAAAACTATTTTTACAATAAAAAGCGTCTTTTAGCGTGCGACAGCTGCCAAACATAAAAACCGCCATAAATAGTAAATCAAACCCCCGTTATCACCCCCTTAGTTAGGGAAAAATAATAAAATAAAAAAAAGTATGTATTTCCATTTTTCCATTAGGGTTAGGGCTAGGGTTAGGGTAGGGTTAGGGCTAGGGTTAGGGTTAGGGCTAGGGTTAGGGCTAGGGTTAGGGCTGAGATTAGGGTTAGGGGTGTGTTGGGGTTTGGGTTGGAGTTAGAATTGGGGGTTTCCACTGTTTGGGCACATCAGGGGCTCTCCAAATGCAACATGGCGTCTGATCTCAATTCCAGCCAATTCTGA
The DNA here is from genome assembly GCF_039654945.1 of Dendrobates tinctorius. Classification (NCBI taxonomy): domain Eukaryota; kingdom Metazoa; phylum Chordata; class Amphibia; order Anura; family Dendrobatidae; genus Dendrobates; species Dendrobates tinctorius. Next base: position 43,105,543 of record NW_027361684.1, read on the forward strand.
GTTGAAAAAGTCAAATAGTGCTCCTTACCTTCCAAGCTCTGCCATGCGCCCAAACAGTGTTTTACCCCCACATGTAGGGTATCAGCCTACTCAGGACAAATTGCAAAACAATTTTTGGGGTCCAATTTCTCCTGTGACCCTTAGGAAAATAAAAACTTGGGGGCAAAAATATCATTTTTGTGGAAAAAAATGATTTTTTTATTTTCACGTCCGAGCGTTATAAACTTCTGTGAAGCACTTGGGGGTTCAAAGTGCTCACCACACATCTAGATAAGTTCCGTGGGGGGTCTAGTTTACAAAATGGTGTCGTTTGTGGGGTGTTTCCACTGTTTAGGTACATCAGGGGTTTTCCAATCGCGACATGGTGTCCGATCTCAATTCCAGCCAAAAACGTCAAATGGCGCTGCTTCCCTTCCGAGCTCTGCCATGCGCCCAAATAGTGGTTTACCCCCACATGTGGGGTATCAGCGTACTCAGGACAAATTGCACAATAACTTTTAGGGTCCTGTTACCCTTGGAAAAATAAGAATTGAGGGTGAAAAGATCATTTTTGTGGAAAAAATATGATTTTTTAATTGTACGGCTTTATGTTATAACCTTCTGTGAAGCCCTTGGGGGTTCAAAGTTCTCACCACACATCTAGATAAGTTCCTTAGGGGGTCTAGTTTCCAAAATGGTGTCATTTGTGGGGGGTTTCCACTGTTTTGGTACATCAGGGGTTTTCCAATCACGACTTGATGTCCGATCTCAATTCCAGCCAAAAACGTCAAATGGCGCTGCTTCCCTTCCGAGCTCTGCCATGCGCCCAAATAGTGGTTTACCCCCACATGTGGGGTATCAGTGTACTCAGGACAAATTGCACAATAACTTTTAGGGTCCTGTTACCCTTGGGAAAATAAAAATTGGGGTGAAAAGATAATTTTTGTGGAAAAAATATGATTTTTTAATTGTACCGCTGTACATTATAAACTTCTGTAAAGCCCTTGTGGGTTCAAAGTTCTCACCACATATCTAGATAAGTTCCTTGGTGGGTCTAGTTTCCAAAATGGGGTCACTTGTAGGGGGTTTCCACTGTTTAGGTACATCAGGGACTCTCCAAACGTGACATGGCGTCCGATCTGAATTCCAGCCAATTTTGCATTGAAAAAGTCAAACGGCGCTCCTTACATTCTGAGCTCTGCCATGCGCCAAAACAGTAGTTCCCCCCACATATCAGGTATCAGCGTACTCAGGACAAATTGCACAATAACTTTTGCAGTCCAATTTCTCCTGTTACCCTTGGTAAAATAAAAAAAATTGAACCTAAAGTATTTTTTTTGTGAAAAAAAGTTAGATGTTCATTTTTTTTTTAAATATTCAAAAAAATTCCTGTGACGCACCTAAAGGGTTAATAAACTTCTTGAATGTGGTTTTGAGCACCTTAAGGGGTGCAGTTTTTAGAATGGTGTTACTTTTGGGTATTTTCTATCATATAGACCCCTCAAAGTGGCTTCAAATGTGATGTGGTCCTAAAAATAAAATGGTGTTGTAAAAATGAGAAATCGCTGGTCAAATTTTAACCCTTATAACTTCCTAACAAAAAAAAATTTTGGTTCCAAAATTGTGCTGATGTAAAGTAAACATGTGGGAAATGTTAGTTATCAAGTTTTTTGTGTGCCATATCTCTGTGATTTAAGGGCATAAAAATTCAAAGTTGGAAAATTGCGAAATTTTCAAAATTTTCGCCAAATTTCCGTTTTTCTCACAAATAAACGCAAGTTATTTGAATGAAATTTTACCACTACCATGAAGTACAATATGTCACGAGAAAACAATGTCAGAATCACCGGGATCCATGGAAGCGTTCCAGAGTTATGACCTTATAAAGGTACAGTGGTCAGAATTGTAAAAATTGGCCCGGTCATGAACGTGCAAACCATCCTTGGGGGTGAAGGGGTTAAAGGAGCAGTTTATTGAAGGACTCCTATCCAGTAGCCACAGAGCACAGCTGCGCATTATAGCCCTGCAGAACCCTGTCCTGGATTTTGCAGACTTCAAGGACAGGGCTATCCGGGTGCTGCATGAACCAACTGTCAGCCGTCCAGCGCCCCCTAGGCGCCCAGCGATCACCTACCACCAGGAAACAACATCTTTCCCCCTCCACCCTGTGGAGGCTGATGCACAGACTCTGGACAATGACCCATCTTCAGAACTGCGTCTTCAGGTCCAGGAGTTGACCAAAGGTATGGCTGCACTTGCCAAAACCGTGCAGTCCCTGCAGGAGTCCTCCAAAGAGAAGATCCAGTTGGCCTCCAGTCCAGAGGATGTCCCGTGGATGCGGAGGAAGAGGATCCCGCCACTCCGAGGGAAGAACAGCGATCGCTATGACCAGAATGGACGTCCCATCTGTCGTCACTGCCACAAAGCAGGCCACCTCGCAAGATTCTGTCCTTTAAACGAGTGACCCCTGGGGCAGAGGGCCAACCCCCAGGAGTAGGACCACAAGGCCCTAGGAACTGGCGAGCCAAGTATGTTGGAGGGCGACCGGTCCTCCCAGAGGTGATTGATGGCATCCCCATGAACGCTTTGCTGGACACTGGCTCTCAGGTGACTACTATGCCGTATATCCTATACAAGCGGTATTGGGCTGACTCTGAACTTACCCGTGGCCCAACTGATGAACTGACGGTAGTTGCTAGTAATGGTCAGTCTTTACCGCGGATAGGATGTAAAGAAATTACTTTTAAAGTGGGACGAGTGGAGTTAAAATCTCAAGGTCTGATAGTTGTAAACATTGATCGACGAGAATGTAATCCCATGATGACTTAGGTACCAATGTCATTGAAAATTGTCTTTCCGAGGTTACTGTTTTGTTGCAACAGGTGGCTGAGACTGCTGGTTCCAGTGAACAACGAGTCTTGCAGAAGGAGATCAAGGCCCTGATGCAAAGAAAGCAGGTAGAACTCTCTGGCGGAGAAATTGGCAGCGTCAGAGTGAGTGATGCTTTCCCCATTGCAATACCCCGCAGATGTGAAATGTTGATTTGGTGTCGGGCAGCCATAGGCCTCAGAGGGAAGGATTACCAGGCAGCGGTAGAACCAGTGTACTCTGATAGCTGGCCCACTGTCCTGATAGCCAGAGGGGTAGTTGATGTTCGCAAAGGGAGAGTACCTGTACGCCTCTTGAATTATGGGGAGGAGGAGGCCACAATACCTCGGTATGCCACAGTTGCTAAGCTGCTTACTGTCAGTAACAATGCAATACGGGCAGCAGAGCCCTTGGTCTCATCCGACCAGGTGGGGGACAATGGCTCTGTAAAGCAGCTGGAGGAGTGGTGCCAGCAACTGCAGGTGGGGACTGACTCCACCCCTTCATACCAAAAGAAGGGGTTTACCGAGTGACTCAGGAGTATGAGCGGGTATTCAGTAAACACCCTCTAGATTTTGGGAAGGCAAAAGGGGTTCAACACCATATCCCCACTGGAGACCATCCACCCATAAAATAAAGGTACCGGCCTATACCCCCAACACAATAGCAGTGTGCTAAAAGTATGTTGCAGAAATGAAGGAAGCTGGGGTGATCAGAGACAGTTGTAGCCCCTGGGCAGCTCCAATAGTATTTGTGAAAAAGAAAGATGGTACCATGAGAATGTGTGTTGATTAGAGAAAAATTAACAGCATTCCACATAAGGATGCCTACCCATTACCCAGAATTGAAGAGTCATTAGCCGCACTTAAAACTGCTAACTATTTTTCCACCTTGGATCTCACTAGTGGGTATTGGCAGGTTCCCGTGACAGAGGCAGACAAGGAGAAAACAGCGTTTACCACCCCAATGGGTCTCTGTGAGTTCAACTACATGCCATTTGGGCTCTGCACCGCTCCAGGGACATTCCAACGTCTGATGGAGTGCTGTCTGGGACACAAGAACTTCGAGACAGCCCTGTTGTGCCTTGATGATGTCATTGTTTTCTCCAAGATTTATGAAGACCATCTGAAGCACCTGGCTGAGGTGTTTGAAGCCTTGTCCAACTTTGGCCTGAAGGTGAAGCCTTCCAAATGCCACCTCCTGAAGCCCAAGGTTCAGTACCTCGGTCATGTAGTGAGTGCAGAGGGTGTGGCATCGGATCCTGACAAAGTCACAGTCATGCGGGACTCGCAGAAGCCCAGTAACCTCCATGAAGTACGTCAATTCCTCAGGCTGGTAGGCTACTACCAAAGGTTCATCAAAGGCTTCACTGAGATAGCCATTCCTGTGCAAAATCTTCTGGTGGGTCAGCCCAAGAAGGCCAGAAAGCAGAGTCCTACTTTCGAATGGAATGAGGATCTGGAGAGGTCCTTCACTCGACTGAAGATGGCTCTCACAGGAGATGAAGTTCTGGCCTACCCAGATTATGACCAACCCTTTGTGTTGTAAACTGATGCCAGCAACGTGGGACTTGGAGCAGTACTGTCACAGGTACAGAATGGCAAAGAAAGAGTGATCTCCTACGCCAGCAGGAAGCTTCGTCCCACTGAAAGGAACCCTGACAACTACAATTCCTTCAAGCTGGAGTTCCTTGCCATAGTCTGGGCTGTGACTGAACGATTCAAGCATTACCTAGCTTCAGCCAAGTTTACCATCTTCACGGACAACAACCCGTTGACTCACTTGGAAACTGCCAAGCTAGGTGCACTGGAGCAGCGATGGATGGCTCGGCTGTCTAACTATGAATTCACCATCAAGTACCGAGCAGGGCACAAGAATGCCAATGCTGATGCACTGTCCAGAATGCCTAATCTGCCAGATGCAGGAGAAGACCCTGAGGCACTTGAAGAAATCGAGTTACCTGCCGTCCACCAGCCAATTATGGCCCAACGTGCCCAAGGAGTGAGAAACAGACGGTCTATCCTGAAAGAGGCTACCCTAAATCCATTGCCTCACCATGACTGGGCAGAAACCCAGGATAGCGACCCCGCAGTCCGCCTGGTGAAGGAACTACTGTCACAAGCTGACTCACGCCCGGATTCAGATGCTCCTGAAGAAACCCAGCAGTTGTGGAAGGAAAGAGGCAGACTGTTCATCTGTGAAGGAAAGCTGTGTCAGAGGAGTATCAATGCCCGCACTCATGAGTTGGTCTGGCAGGTGGTAGTCCCAAAGAGAGAGGCATCAAAGGTCCTGGAAGTATACCACAATGGAGCTGGAAACTTCGGATGGAAGAAGTTGGAAGCCTTGCTCCGGGAGAGATTAAACTGGGCTGGTATGAGGAAGGCTACTGAAAATTGGTGCCGGGAGTGTGGACAATGTAACTTGCGCAGAAAGGACCGTAACAGCCAGTGAGCTCCTTTGCAGCCAATAATAACCAAGCAACCACTTGAGTTGGTTGCCCTGGACCATGTGAAGCTGGTCCCAAGTCGTTCCGGCTACATTTATACTCTTACCATCGTTGACCACTACTCGAGATTCCTGGTAGTAGTGCCTGTCAAGGACCAAACAGCCAGGACAGCAGCCATAGCATTCCAACAGCACTTTTGCCGACCACACAGTTACCCTGAGAAAGTGCTTACAGATCAAGGTCCAGCTTTCGAGGCAGAAGTGTTCCAGGAATTCTGTAACTTGTACGGTTGCAAGATGATCAGGACAACACCGTACCATCCACAGACCAATGGCATGTGTGAAAAGATGAACCAGGTAGTGATTGACCTACTGAAGACCTTGCCTTTGGACGAAAGGAATCTGTGGCCAGAAAAGTTGCCGGATCTTGTAGACCTCTACAATCACATTCCTGTGAATTCCACCAACTTCACTCCAGCCTACCTAATGAGAGCGAGGCCTGGCACGTTGCCTATTGATCTGGATATGGGAGTCCTTACCCCTGAAGTAACATCGCCAGATGCTGACTGGGATACAGGAAGGCAACAGCAATATCAAAGGGTACAAGAATGTGTGGAAAAGAGTCTAGCTCAGGCAAGACAAAAACAAGAGAAGAACTACAACCAAAATGCACCTGCAGTTCCCTTGTCACCAGGAGAACAAGTCCTCAAGAGGAAAAGAAGGCTGCATAAATTGGATGACCAATGGGAAGCTGAACCCTACACCGTGTTACCATCGAACTTCGACAACACCAAAGTGTGCCTTATCAGTAAGGATGGAGGTGAGACCTCAGCAGCAGAATCAAGGGATCATCTGAAAATGTGCCCTGACCAGTTAAAAGAAAGGATGGAAGAACAAAACAATCTTCAGCCCATTGAAGAAGAGGAAGAAAAGGTCAGCACTGTGCTTGGTGAATTCCCTGCAAACTGGACAAGAATGGGTCCCGCCATTGTAGTTCCTGTCCTAACCTTTCCCCAGCCTACTGCAACTGAAGTAGCAGAGACTTAAGAGAACATTGAAAATCAGGAAATTCAGGCAGCGGATGCCACACCAGCAGTGGAGCCAGAGAATCCTCGCCCTGCCAGTGGTGAATATATCATGCCCACAGTGAGTCTAAGAGTTCGCAGACTGTTACTCCCAAGTTTACCCACACAAGAGCTACATAGGTCTACCTGTGGTACCCAAGGTATACCGCCCATCAGATTTCGCATATAAATAAGTTAAAGTAAATAATGATAGTGTCTAATGTTCTATAGTAATAGTGAATGGTTTAATAAAAATGTAAATATGTAACCTTTCTCAAGTTTTGTGCCTACAGAGACTCTGTAAGAACCTGTATATAGTTCACCAATTGCCCAGGAATGGGACCATGGACATTGGCGCATGGACTTATCGTCATAGGACTCTTTTTGAGCATTTGGCTTTTGTAAATTTTTCCTTTTTGAATCTTGTACACCTATAATTGTTTATTTGTTTATGTTGTTTACGTGTTTTTCTTCAGCCCAGGAGTGCTGAATTGCACTAGGGGGGAGTGTGGTGCCCCCAGGAATATGGTCGCCACAGTGGCATTGCCTTCCTCCTAGGGAGAGTGATGTCATGCCTGGAAGCAATGAAGGGTCTCTCTGGCAGTTAACCATAACATGCAACACAGTTCCCACTCCGGGCCGGCAGAGGGAGCTCTGAACCAATACTAAGGGGAAGAGCTTCTCTCTAGGGGCCAGGAGGGGAAATAAGTTAGTGTGAGGAGGGCGTCATGTGCAGACGTGGAGGAGACGCACTGGGGAGACTGAGGAAAGTGGAGAGATCAGTCCCAGTGATAGCGCATGATCTGGAGCCTGGTCTCCAAGGGTGTATGGATACTAACGGTCCTGCACCAGAAACCAGAGGAATAGGAAGCTGTAAATGCCCTATTCCCACATAATCCTCGGAGGCACAACAGCGACGGGTGAGCCAAGAGAGATAAAAGGCTACGGCTGTCTGCCATGCGAGTGGAGTGTGGATAGCATCAGAAAGGAGGCACTCCAGTGTAACTCAGTACTGGGAGTACTTCATAGAGAGCGCTAGTAAGGAGACTGCACAACCCATCTGCCAGAGTGATTCTTGATTTGCTTCCAGGCTAACCAGCTCCTGTGCCATCTGTACTCAGGACACTGGACTACCTTTGCCAAGTAAAGGGTAAAAAAACTGCAACCTATTGTGTCCTTGCTTTCTTGCTGCAACCTCCCCGGCACTGCTACATCTCTGTGCCTGACACTGCACCTTCTGTTGTGAACTCATTTTCTGCTCCACCAGTTGAGAGTTCTCCTTCCGTTCTCCCTCTGGTGGTGACAGGAGGTAGTGAGGTAGTGATCTGCCACCTGATGAGGAGGATAACAATTGAATCTCTGGAGTATCAGACTGGATATAAGACAGCCGACGCCCTATCCTGGTGCTGGTGATTCAGTCTGCTTCTCAGGTCTTGGACTTCAGCTCTGTTCCAGTCTTCTCAAGTTAAGTTTGTTTTTGCTATTGTTCACACTTGCTCTTGTTGGTCAATTCAGTCTTTTGTGGTCAGCCAGCCCCTGCTGGGGTTGTGCTGAATTTCCACTCCTATTTATCTGTATTTGCCTTTTGGTCCCTTATTAGATTGGCCTCTTTTTGCTCTGTCTCAGAATATTTCAGAGTGCTGATATAGGTGGAGAAGTCTAGTGACTTCAGGGTTAATTTTGCTATCAGAAGTGTTGGACATTATTTTGGTAGGGTTTTGGGCAGATTGCAGACAGTGTCTTTCCTTTCCTGTCCTTTCTAGTTAGTCGTTTGCTCAGCCTATTTTTCTGCCTTTGTTTGTGTTTTCATCTTGTTTTACCGTCAATACATGTGGGGGGTTGTCTTTCCTTTGGGGTCTGCTCTGGGGCAGTTAGTTTTCCTCTTTTCCTGCTTTAGACTTATGTAGCTCTCCGGTTGTGATGAGGCGTCTAGGATCATCATAGGTACGCTCCACGACTGCTGCTAGTTGTGTGGTAAGATCAGGGATCTGCAATCTGCATAGTTACCAACCTCTCTGGTTTTCTGAGACTTGGCTTGTGTTGTTTTTTCCTCCTCGGTGACCCATTCATAACAGAATCACCAGCCATACCGCAGATTCTAGGGTAGTCAAAAGCAGGAGAAAGTTGTTTAAAAAGGGAAAAAAAAAGTGTCAGAATTTTTTTTTTTATTATATTTTTTCTTCTTTTTCTCTGGGGCCGTAGGAGGATTTTTTTTTGTCTCCTATTGGTGATTAAGCAACTGTCTGATGGTGTGGAACAACTTGCTGCTAAAGTACAGGGAATTTCCACCTATCTCATTCAGTCACATGCTGCTGAACCCAAGATTCCTACTCCTGATGTGTTTTCTGGGGATCGGTCTAAATTTCTGAATTTTAAGAATAATTGTAAATTATTTCTTGCCTTGAAGCCTAACTCATTGGGGAGCTCTGTGCAGCAGATTAAAATTGTCATCTCCTTGCTGCGCGGCGATCCCCAATTGGGCTTTTTCTCTGACACCTGAAAATCCTATTCTGACTAATGTGGATGCATTTTTTCAGGCCTTGGGGTTGTTGTATGATGAACCTAATGCCGTTGATCAAGCTGAGAGAACTCTGTTGGCATTAGACCAGGGTCAGGATCCTGCAGAGTTGTACTGTCAAAAATTCCGAAAGTGGGCGGTCCTTACTACACGGAATGATAGTGCATTGGCAGCTCTCTTTCGGAAAGGTTTATCAGAGACCATAAAAGATGTTATAGTGGGATTTCCTGTTCCCTCTGGTCTGGATGGTTCTATGTCATTAGCCATTCAAGTTGATCAGCGTTTACGTGAACGTAAAACTACATGCGAGGGCTGCCACCTTTTGAACAAATGTCTGAACCTGTGCAATGTGATGGGGTTTTGTCTAGGGCGCAATGTCAGGAGTTTAGAAGGCGTAATAAGCTGTGTTTTTTCTGTGGAGACGCCTCTCATATTATTTCTGTCTGCCCTAAACGAGAGAAACATTTTGCACACACATTTGCTGTGGGCAGTGTACAACCTAAGTTCCTTTTGGCAATTACTCTGATCTGCTCCTTGTCCACATTTTCCACTAAGGCTTTTGTGGATTCAGGAGCAGCTCTGAATCTGATGGATTTGGACTTTGCTAAATGTTGTGGTTTGTCCATGACGCCTCTGCAGACGCCTATTCCTTTGAGGGGTATTGATGCCACTCCTTTGGCGGAGAATAAACCTCAGTATTGGACCCAGTTGATAATGCGAGTTGCCCCAGACCACCAAGAAAATTGTAAATTTTTGGTGCTGCATAATTTGCATGATACTATTGTTCTGGGTTTCCCCTGGTTGCAAACTCATAACCCAGTTGTGGATTGAAAATCTGTGTCTGTGGTGAGTTTGGGTTGTCAGAGTGTTCTTAGGGACGCTCCTGTTTTCTCCACCTCTCCTCAGTCTCATGATATTCCTGATTATCTGGCTGATTTCTCTGATGTATTTAGTGAGAGTAAGTCTGCGTCTTTGCTTCCTCATAGGAGTTATGACTGTGCAATTGAGTTGATGCCTGGGTGTAAATTTCCCAAGGGTCGGCTTTTCAACTTATCTGTACCCGAACATGATGCTATGCGATCCTATATTAAGGAGTCGTTGGAGAAGGGTCATATCAGACCATCCTCGTCACCTTTAGGCGCTGTTTTTTTTTTTGTGGCCAAGAAAGATGGTTCATTAAGACTGTGTATTGATTATCGTTCCCTTAACAAAATGACGGTTAAATATCAGTACCCGTTACCTCTGATGTCTGATTTATTCTCCAGAGTTAAGAGTGCCTGCTGGTTTACTAAGCTTGACCTCAGGGGGGCGTATAATCTTATACGCATCAAGCACAGGGATGAATGGAAGACGGCGTTTAATATTCCGGAGGGACATTTTGAGTACCTGGTGATGCCTTTTGGGCTCTCTAATGCCCCTTCTGTCTTCCAGTCCTTTATGAATGATATTTTCCGAGACTTTGTGAATAAGTTTTTTGATCATCTATCTGGATGATATTTTGATCTTTTCTAGTGATTGGGATTCCCATGTGGAACATGTCCGGACTGTGTTCCAGATTTTGAGGGAGAATTCCCTGTTTGTTAAGGGATCAAAATGCCTCTTTGGTGTACAGAGGATTTCATTTTTGGGATTTATCTTATCTCCATCGACTATTGAAATGGACCCGGCCAAGGTACAGGCCATTTATGATTGGGTACAGCCTACTTCTTTGAAGGCTCTCCAGAAGTTTTTGGGTTTTGCTAATTTCTATTGTAAATTTATAGGTAATTTTTCTAGTATTGTCAAACCACTGACTGATCTAACCAAGAAGGGAGCTGATGTGCTGAATTGGTCTCCTGAGGCTGTCTCAGCATTTCAGGAGCTTAAGCGGAGATTTACTTCAGCTCCAGTTTTACGGCAACCTGATGTCTCACTTCCATTTCAAGTGGAGGTAGACGCTTTTGAGATTGGTGCAGGAGCTGTTTTGTCCCAAAAAGACCCTGTGACTTCTAAGATGAATCCCTGTGCCATCTTTTCTCGAAAGTTTTCCCCATCTGAATGCAACTATGACGTGGGGAATTGGGAATTGCTGGCCATGAAATGGGCATTTGAGGAGTGGAGACATTGGTTGGAGGGAGCTAGACATCAATTTGTGGTCCTCACCGATCACAAGAATCTGATTTATCTGGAGTCGGCCAAACGCTTGAATCCTAGACAGGCTAGCTGGGCCTTGTTTTTCACGCGTTTTAATTTTGTGGTCTCTTTTCTTCCGGGCACTAAGAATGTTAAGTCAGACGCCCTTTCTAGGAGTTTCTTTGCTGATTCTCTTAATGTGACCGAGCCTACTACTATCCTAGGTGAGGGGGTAGTTCTTTCTGCCATTTCGCCCGATTTGAGACGCGCCCTGGAGGAATTTCAGGAGGATAGGCCTGAGCGTTGCCCTATGGGAAGATTGTATGTTCCTGACCAGTGGAGAAAGAGAGTGATGTCTGAAGACCATTGCTCCGCATTGGCTGGTCATGCAGGTATTTTTGGTACCAGAGATTTGGTGAGTCGGTCGTTTTGGTGGCCTGCCTTGTCTCGTGATGTCAGGAATTTTGTACAGTCCTGTGGAACTTGTTCTCGGTCTAAACCCTGTTCTCGTTCTAGTGGGTTGCTGATGCCCCTGCCGGTGCCCAAGAGGCCATGGACCCATATCTCAATGGATTTTATTTCTGATCTTCCTGTCTCTCAGAGAATGACTGTTATCTGGGTGATTTGTGATAGATTTTCGAAGATGGTCCATCTTGTACCACTCCCAAAGTTTCCATCTTCTGCTGAGTTGGTACCCTTGTTTTTACAACAGCAGGTGGTTCAGTTACACGGGATTCCTGAGAACATTGTGTCTGATAGAGGGGTCCAGTTTGTTTCCAGATTCTGGAAAGCCTTTTGTTCTAATCTGGGAATTCAGTTATCCTTCTCCTCTGCGTTTCATCCCTAGACCAATGGGTAGACTGAGAGAACAAACCAGACCCTGGAGTCTTATTTAAAATGTTTTATATCTGCTGATCAAGATGATTGGGTCTCATTTTTGCCCTTGGCCGAATTTGCGCTGAACAATAGACCTAGTTCTGCCACTTTGATGTCACCCTTTTTCTGTAATTTTGGGTTTCATCCTCGTGGAATCTTCGTCCTGCCCAGGTGTGGACACTGTGGTTGTGAGAATGCAGCAGATATGGGACCAAGTGGTGGATAAGTTGTCACTCTCTCAGGAAAGGGCCCAGCGTTTTTCCAACCGGTATAGGACCATTGGTCCCCGGTTTAAAGTGGGTGATATGGTTTGGTTGTCGTCTAAGAATATTCCTATGAAGGTTGCATCTCCAAAATTTAAGCCAAGATTTATTGGACCTTATAAGATATACATCTTCCCTGTATAAGATTTTGGAGATTCTTAATCCTGTTTCTTTTCGATTGGCTCTTCCAGTTACGTTCAAAATCCATATTATTTCACAAGTCACTGTTGAAGAGGTTTGTTGAGCCAGTAGTTCCTGTGGCGGCACCTCCTGACCCTGTATTGGTTAAAGGCAATGTGGAATATGAGGTAGAGAAAATATTGGATTCTCGTTTGGTTAGACGGAGACTCCAGTATTTGGTCAAATGGAAGGGTTATGGCCAGGAGGATAATTCTTGGGTCTCTGCCTCTGATATTCATGCCAATAAATTGGTTTGTGCTTTTCACCGGGCCCATCCTGATCGGCCGGGTGGCATGGATGAGGGTTCGGTGACCCCTCCTCAAGGGGGGGTACTGTTGTGAACACATTTTCTGCTCCACCAGTTGAGAGTTCTCCTTCCGTTCTCCCTCTGGTGGTGTCAGGAGGTAGTTAGGTTGGTTTATTTGGTAGTGATCTGCCACCTGATGAGGAGGATAACGATTGGATCTCTGGAGTATCAGACTGGATATAAGACAACCGACGCCCTATCCTGGTGCTGGTGATTCAGTCTGCTTCTCAGGTCTTGGACCTCAGCTCTGTTCCAGTCTTCTCAAGTTAAGTTTGTTTTTGCTATTGTTCACACTTGCTCTTGTTGGTCAATTCAGTTTTTTGTGGTCAGCCAGCCCCTGCTGGGGTTGTGCTGAATTTCCATTCCTATTTATCTGTGTGTGCCTTTTGGTCCCTTATTAGATTGCCCTCTTTTTGCTCTGTCTCAGAATATTTCAGAGTGCTGATATAGGTGGAGAAGTCTAGTGACTTCAGGGTTAATTTTGCTATCAGAAGTGTTGGACATTATTTTAGTAGGGTTTTTGGCAGATTGCAGACAGTGTCTTTCCTTTCCTGTCCTTCCTAGTTAGTCGGGCCCCATCGTTTGCTCAGCCTATTTTTCTGCCTTTGTGTTTTCATCTTGTTTCACCGTCAATACATGTGGGGGGCTGTCTTTCCTTTGGGGTCTGCTCTGGGGCAGTTAGTTTTCCTCTTTTCCTGCTTTAGGCTTATGTAGCTCTCCAGTTGTGACAAGACGTCTAGGATCATCGTAGATACGCTCCAAGACTGCTGCTAGTTGTGTGGTAAGATCAGGGATCTGCAATCTGCATAGTTACCAACCTCTCTGGTTTTCTGAGACTTGGCTTGTGTTGTTTTTTCCTCCTCAATGACCCATTCATAACAACCTTCCTTCCCAACACCCGCCTACACTGCCCTGGGACTACAGCCCTGCCTGTGGAGGGCTATAACATAATTGCTGCACTACACCATCTGTCCCAGAGGATCTGTCTGCGGCGTCGGCTTAACATTTGCCGAACACCACAGGTGGCGTCACGAATCATCTATTCATAAGCTTTATTCCATCACTTCACTCCCTTACATGGACGCCCAGGGCCATGGACCGGGTCACCGCTACTGTGATACTTCCCAGTGAAATACTGGCCCGGTACCGAGTACCCCACTGCCCTGGCGGGCGATCCACATACAGGTGCCCGCATCCGTGCCGTGTCCTCCGGGTCAGGGGCTCAGCCAACCACCAGGCAAGATGAATTACTCCGTTCCAACACTCCGCCAACATAAGTGCCTTTTCTGAACGTTTCCCTTTTGCGCCTATAGTGAAGTACTCACAGTACTGAGTTACACTGGAGTTCCTCCTGTCAAATGTTCCTATGAACTCTACTTGTACGGCAGACAGCTGTAGCCTGCTTCGGGGACTCCTTGCTACTAAGTCCCGGTTCACTATCGTTGCTGTTGTGCCCCCAAGTCTTGTGTGGGAATAAAGTGGTGACAACTTCTATTCCTCCGGTGTCTGCTGCAGGACCATTAGCATCCATACAACCTCGGGGACCGGACCCCGGCCTTGCGCTGTGAACTTGGGAAGGGTTCTGCTCTAACCCTGATCCTTAGTCCTCCTCTTCTTACGTTCCGTACTAATCCTTCCTTCTTATGGAGAGAATCAGGCTTCCCATCAATGTCTCTTTCCTGTGCCAGCGGACCCAGATCACCGAGGTCGGCTGCAGCACTTCCTTCATCCATCCCACTCAGGGGATCTTTACTCCTCCACTGACTCTGTCAGACTGACTAAATCCTAAACTCTTCCCGCTCTTTTGGTGCATACTAAACTCCACCCGCCTCCCAGCACGCTTCGTGTTCCAAGCAGGGAGCCACCAAAGGGTGCTTTGCTACACTACTATGTTGTGTGGGATGCAGGTGTTGGAGTGTGGTCAGGTGTCTCCACCTTACCTGAATGGTGGGGTACCACACCTCAGGAGGAGGTGCAGTACCTCTGTGGCGACTGAACCTTCAGGAGCGCCACAATAGCAATCACAGTTACATGTAGTGCACCATGCTGGCTAACAGTTTAGGGATGATGCCTATACAAACCAGGTGGATTGCGGGTACACAAGGTGCCAACATCCCACAAAAGTTAACATTGCCTGAAGTTTGACACCATTGGTATTTATAGTAGAGTTGACATAGAGGGTAACTCTCGAGTCCAGGATTGTTCATGTCCACATCCATGGTTGTGTTTACATTGTACACTTTGAGTATTGTGCAATATTGGGTATGATACTGTATGATGCACATTTTTTGTCAATGGGCCCTGACAGACTATAACTCTTGTTTCTTGTAAACACTGTTGATAAAGCATCCCGCAAAACGCGTGTCCAGGGTCTCTCCTAGGGAACTGTTCAGCACTTGCGATTACTAATATGGGTAAGCTTGCCTAAATGGCTGTGATTAAAATATTTGCACAATGCACTTTATGCTCACCTTATGTACCTTTTTGTAGTTACTGCTCTAATTTTGTGTCCCATTTGGGTGGTACAGCAACCATTGATATAGTTCCAATTATTGCATAGCTTTCCCACATCAATTTTCCCTAGGAGTATTTTTGTGGACTCTTGCCTTGCTTCATGTATTGTGTGTCATATATGTTAATTTACTTAATAAAAATTATTGCTATTTATGTAATATTGAAGTCAGCACTCCACTTCTTCGTTTTAAATACTGTATATGCTACGGAGTTTCTTCTCTTGACAGCCCTATATAACTATATTATATACAGCTATGAGATTTGCTACTATATGTATAGCTGTGTTTGTCTTTGAGTATCAGTTAACATTATCATTTGGGTTGTCCCTGGTTCTGTGTCTTGTCTCTTTTTTCTTGTTTGGTATATAGTTTGACATGTCTTAGGTTGATTACCTTGTTGTTTATAAATTAAACGTACTGTATTGTTGATGGTGCCCTCCACCCAACTAGTTTTTAACTGCATCCCAGACACACTGAGGGGTGAAACCGTGACAACGACGTACCAGTTTGGCCTGCATATTGTGATATCACGAAAACACTAAATTGCCATCTGAACAATGTGCACGGCCATCTTCTTGTGTAGAGGTACCTCGCACAGTGCTGAGGGTCCTGCTATCACCATGTATGGTGGTCAAGAAAAAGACATCCCTCTTATGCTTGTACTTGCCAACCAACATGTTGTCCCAATATTGGGCTGTTCACCCACATACATGTAGCAAGGTATGCCGACTGGGGGGTGACCCCTTTCCTCGCCGAGATCAAACTGAGACGGAGACTGAAGTGCATTCAACAGGTCCTCTTTATTGGCCGTCCTCTTGACGACCGCAGCAACATACAGCAGTAGCTAGACACTCTCCGCACACAGGCCCGGGTACCTCTGCTTCCTTCTTCTGTATGACAGCCCTCGCGGCTCTTTCACTGTAGCTGCCCTAGGCCTACCACTACAGCGCTTCGCCTTCCCGAGTCTGTCTGTCTTGTGGTACCCCCAGGCTCTCTCAGTCTGCAGCTTCTCTTGTCTCTCAGTCTGTGGCTTCTCTTGTCAGGGCCACCCCCCTGACTGTCTCAGATGTCAGTCCCTTCTGGAGCTTCACCACTGTACTTCTCTTCTCAGCTCCTCTCCCTGGACTGACTGCTTCCAGAACTCTCTACTTGCTTTTTATCCCCCTCCTTGAGGATTCCTCCCAGAGTTCCTGTAACCCAGCCCCCCATGACTGTGCGGTTTTGTAGCCATAAGCTGATGTTAAGTCCATTTCTCACAACTCTCTCTACTCCCATCTTGTGGCCAAACTTCAGTATTGCACCCATCTCTACTATTTCAGCTGTCTCCCATCTATAAATGCAACAGTCCACCTAAAGCACACTACACCTTTATCTTCCCACTGCAGACAGGTCCGTACGTCAGTCCACCTCCCCTACACTCCTCCTTCCTTTGTCCATTGTCGTCCTCGACAATCTTGTCTCCCTCTTTTCCGTTCTGAAGCTTCCCCACCTTCTTTTTGTCAGACCGGTTGTTGAACCAGGCCCGCGATACGTGGGGGGGCTGAACCAAACCAGGAGCAATCATGTGTTCTATGTGTTTCTGTCTGTCTCATTGTTGTGTCTGTTCTTCATGTTTCATGCTCTTGTGAGCACTGTGTGTCGTTGGAGCTGCAGCCTCGCGCCCGGGTGTGGGTTAACGCTCGGTGTTGACCTTGATTGACTTCTTTGGCCAGCATGTGGGGGCGTGAGGCTTGCGTTCCAGGGGAGAACTCCATGCGTCTCACTGGACGCAGGTGCGAAAAAGAAAAAAAGAAATAAAAAATTTTTTTTAAAGAAAAATTTTTTGAAGGTTTTTTTTTTTTCTCCCCTGTTTTATCAACACTCCTCACACAGCTCATTGCGCATGCGCGGCGGCCATGTTCCTTTAGTGACCGGGACGCCGGTCTTTTTGTAGTGATTGGAACTTTTGGATGGGGGCAGTTCACCTGTGGTGCATGTGCGGGTCATTTGAGTCTTAGTAAGGTATATAAGGCTGTTGGATCATGATCAGTGTACTTCCCCTGATGAAGCCGCATGGGTTGCGGCGATACGCGTGGAGTATGATCCTGGGTGTAGCACCCACTTGGTTATAGCTGTATTTTCACTGCGACCTTATTATTGGTTGCTCTGGAGTAATTTTTTTATGTGGTACAATTGAATATTGGATTGTGGGCATTGGCCATATTGCTGTTGGCTTATTATGGCCTGTGTGCCCTAACCAGTGAATATTTAGGGACACATGCATGGAATTATTTCATGCAGTGATTGTGCAATATTAGGGCCCTTGGTCTCCATGAGCAGGTTTATGGGGTGGTTGTTGTGATTAATTGCAGTGAGGTTGGACCACATGGTTGATATACAGGTTATTACAGCATAATCTATAATTGTGATATGCCATACTTCACTGTTATATATTGTGGGATGCTTCATATGTTTTTATTATGTTTTTAATTGTATTGCTGCATCAATAAAACATTGTTTTTGTACTGGTTCAGTGTGCGCTATTTGCAGTGGTTCTTTTTCTTCTCTTCTCATGGATTTCAGGTCAGTCTGACAGAAGGTCAGTGGAGTAGGAAGTCACTCAGACAGGAGTGAGGATCCCTGGAAGAGGGATGGAGGAAGGAGTGCTGCAGCTGCCTCAGTGACCTGAGCCAGCACGGGAAAGGAACAGAAGGAAGGAGACGTAGACTGGAGACTACAGATTCCATAAGAGAGATAGAACAGATCGGAACGAAGGAGAATAGAAGGACGGTGGGAAGCAGGTTGAGAAAGAGAGAGAACCCTTCCAGTCCAGAGCGCAAAGGCCGGGGCCCGGTCCCCGAGGTTGATTGGATCTTTATGTCCGGCAACAGACACCGGAGGAGTAGTGAGCCACTAATGCCTTACTCCCATCATAGACTTGGGACACAACAGCAACTGGATAGTGAGCCGGGACGCAGAGAGGAGTCCCCGAAGCAGGCTACAGCTGTCTGTCATACAAGTAGAGACTAGGAACACCTATAGAGAGGCATTCCAGGGTAACTAAGTACTGGAGTGCTTCGCACCTAAAGGCGCATTGGAGGAGTCGTTCAGTAAGGTACATATTGGCGGAGTGTGGAGGGGAGAATCCTATCCTGCCTGGAGGTTGGCTGGGGCCCTGACCTGAAGAGCACAGTGCGGAGGCAGGCATTTGTGTGAACTGCAAACAGTGAGTAAAGCTTTGGAACCGCATACTCTGGTGTCCTCCAGTTATTCCAGCACCGCTACATCTGGGTAACAACATCTATACCATTCTGCGCCTCTCCTCGTCCATTGCACCTACACTGCCCTGGGACTACAGCTCCACCTGTGGGGAGCTACACCATCTTTGCTGCACCACACCATCAGTCCCAGTGGATCTGCACGCAGCGTTGGCTCAACATCTCACTTGCCAAACACCACGGGTGGCGTCACGAACTATCCAAATAAACTATTACACCATTAACATCACCGCCATTGATATTGGTCGGCCACGGACCGGGTCACCGCTGCTGTGACACACATTCCCCCTGACACCGGCCCAGTACCGAGTACCCCGCTGCCCTGGGTGTGAGGGGCGACCCAATTTTTGCGTCACGAACAGGATGATGAGATCCGATACCATCGGGTTCTGTGTGCCTTGGATTTACAACTTTTGAAAATGTGCAAAAGACCAAATTTAATAGACCGTAAAATGGACATTAGAAATGGCCGCTGGTGTGGAGAAGAAGGGCGTGAAGAGATGGGAGGTCCTAAGAAAAGACCGCGAAGAGTCTTGGGCCTTCCCTGCCTGAATTACTATGTGACAGATGCATGGCCCACCCCCCGAGGGGTTTGTATACTGGCTTGGTATGGAGGCGCTGGAAGAAGACGCCACCCCCGGAAGGAGGGGCAGAGGAAGCCAGTGGTGAGCAGAAGGGCGGAGCAAGAAGAAGAACGCCAGAACGCCATTTTGGAGAGTGAGGGAAGGAGGCCTGCGGAGTGCAGGGAAACGGATCTCCCTGGAGCCATGGCTGACGGCTCCCACCCGAATTCCGGAATGAACCACCAGCAGCTAGAAGCTGAAATAGCTGAATTGACAGCCAGTTTGCAGCTGAGGAAGGAAGCCTTGGAGAAGCTGAGACGGCAGCGCGCCCCGGCGGGGCCTACACCAGCGGTACCCCTTCCATCGGTACCTGCTGCTACCACACCGGACTGTCCCCGGGCAGCGCTGATCTACACCTCTATGCTGACTGTGCGGCTTAGTGCCGCTTGCTCGAAGGAGTTACCGGAGGACCCGGGAGTGGAAGCGGAGCTCCCGCCCGGACTTGACGCATTTCAAACAGCATTTACCACCCCAATGGGTCTCTGTGAATTCAATTATATGCCATTTGGGCTCTGCACCACCCCAGGAACATTTCAACGGCTGATGGAGTGCTGCCTAGGACACATGAACTTTGAGACAGTCCTGTTGTACCTTGATGATGTCATTGTTTTCTCCAAGACTTATGAAGACTATCTGGTGCACCTGGCTGAGGTGTTTGAAGCCTTGTCCAACTTTGGCCTGAAGGTGAAGCCTTCCAAATGCCACCTCCTGAAGCCCAAGGTACAGTACCTCAGTCATGTAGTGAGTGCAGAAGGTGTGGCACCAGATCCTGACAAAGTCACAGTCATCCGGGACTGGCCGAAGCCCAGCAACCTCCATGAAGTACGTCAATTCCTCGGGTTGGTAGGCTACTACCGAAGGTTCATCAAAGGCTTCACTGAAATAGCCACTCCTATGCAAAATCTTCTGGTGGGGCAGTCCAAGCAAGCCTAACAGAAAAGTTCCACCTTTGAATGGACTGAGTAGTTGGAGAGATCCTTCACCAGACTGAAGATGGCTCTCACAGGAGATGAAGTTCTGGCCTACCCAGATTATGACAAACCCTTTGTGTTGTATACTGATGCCAGCAACGTGGGACTGGGAGCAGTACTGTCACAGGTACAGAATGGTAAAGAAAGAGTGATCTCCTACGCCAGTGTGACGCCCCAGAGGCTCAGTCGCCACAGAGGTACTGCACCTTCTCCTAAGGTGTGGTGCCCCACCAACTAGGTAAGTTGGGAACTCCTTTCCACACTCCAACACCTGCACCCACACACAGGATAGTTCAGCAATGGACCAGATTGCGGCTCCATGCTTAGAGGATAGCAGAGCAAATTTCGTGGGTCCTTGCTTCGTAACACGAGATGTGCTGGGAGGTGGGTGGAGTTAGATATAAAAGAGTGGGAAGGTTTAGAATTGGAGTTCAGTACAGTTGAGTTCAGTCTGGAGGAGAGGCTGGAGGAGAGCAGGCTGACAAGAGGCCAGCCTGAGGGGAGCTCAAGGCGGAGGAAGGCAGGCAGGAAGGCGAAGCTGAGGACTGGTGTTAGTGGAACGAGCTCCCTAGGAAAGGAACAGAAGGAGAAAGACGTAGAACTGCAACCTAAGCTTCCATAAGAGAGAGAAGGAACAGCGCGGAACAAAGGAGTAGGAGAATAGAGAGGAGTTGTGGGTTGGAAGAGGAACCCTGCCTATAGGTTCTCAGCGCAAGGCCAGGGCCCGGTCCCCGAGGTTGTATGGACATTTATGGTTCTGCAGCAGACACCGGTGGAGTAGTTGGCTGTAAATGCACTATTCCCATCTAAGACTTGGGACACAGCAGCAACACGGATAGAGAACCGGGATCCAGGAGGTCCCTGATCAGGCTACAGCTGTCTGTCATACAAGTAGAGTTGTTAGGAACATCTGACAGGAGGAAGTTCAGAGTAACCACGGTACTGGAGCTCTTCACACTAAAAGGCGCAATAGAGGAGTCGTTCAGGAAAGGTACATGTTGGCGGAGTGTTGGAGAGGAGAAGCCTAACTTGCCCGGGAGGTTGATTGAGTCTCTGCCCCGGAGGACACGGCATGGAAGTGGGCACCAGTGGTTACCAAGAACTGTGAGTAAAGCATTGAAACTGCAAGCTCTGGTGTCCTTCATTCCTTCTTGCGTCCGCCAGCACTGCTACATTCCCTGCGCCGGACACTACACCATCAAGGTGTCCCCACATCTACACTGCCCTGGGACAACAGCCCTGCCTGTGGAGGGCTATACCACCATTGCTGCATCCCACCATCTGTCCCAGAGGATCTGTCTGCAGCGTTGGCTTAACATCTCCCTTGCCGAACACCACAGGTGGCGTCACGAACTATTCCATTCCATTAACCACACACCACCATTGACATTGGGCGCCCAGGGCCATGGACAGGGTCACAGCTGCCATGATACTTTCTCCTGACACCGGCCCGGTACCGAGTACCCCACTGCCCTGGGACTGGAGGGCGACCCACCAGCAGGAAGCTTAGTCCCACTGAAAGGAACCCAGACAACTACAGTTCCTTCAAGCTGGAGTTCCTCGCCATAGTCTGGGCTGTGACTGAAAGATTCAAACATTACCTAGCTTCAGCCAAGTTTACCATCTTCACGGACAACAACCCGTTGACTCACTTGGACACTGCAAAACTAGGTGCACTGGAACAGCGATGGATGGCTTGGCCATCTAATTATGAGTTTACCATCAAGTACCGAGCAGGGCATAAGAATGCCAATGCTGATGCGCTGTCCAGAATGCCCAGTTTGCCAGATGCAGGAGAAGACCCTGAGGCTCTGGAAGAAGTAGAGTTACCTCCCTTCCACCGGCCAATTGCGGCCCAACGTGCCCAAGGAGTGAGAAACATAGAATCATAGAATCATAGAATCGTAGAGTTGGAAGGGACCTCCTGGGCCATCTGGTCCAACCCCCTGCTCAAAGCAGGATTCGCTAAATCATCCCAGTCAGATGTCTGTCCAGCCTCTGTTTGAAGACTTCCATTGAAGGAGAACTCACCACTTCTCGTGGCAGCCTGTTCCACTCATTGATCACTCTAACTGTCAAAAAGTTTTTTCTAATATCTAATCTGTGTCTCTTCCCATTCAGTTTCATCCCATTGCTTCTAGTCTTTCCTTGTGCAAATGAGAATAAAGTTGATCCTTCTACAATGTGACAGCCCTTTAGATATTTGTAGACAGCTATTAAGTCTCCTCTCAGTCTTCTCTTTTGCAAACTAAACATTCCCAAATCCTGCAACCTTTCCTCATAAGACAGGGTTTGCAGACCGGTCACCATTCTGGTCGCTCTTTTCTGAACTTGCTCCAGTTTGTTGATGTCTTTTTTAAAATGTGGTGCCCAAAACTGGACACAATATTCCAGATGAGGTCTGACCAAAGAGGAGTAGAGGGAAATAATGACTTCACGTGATCTAGACTGTATGCTTCTGTTAATACATCCTAGAATTGCATTTGCCTTTTTTGCTGCTGCATCACACTGTTGACTCATATTCAGTCTGTGATCTATTAGTATACCCAAGTCTTTTTCACATGTGCTGTCACTTAGCCCTATTCCTCCCATTCTATATATGCTTTTTTCATTTTTATTGCCCAGATGTAGTACTTTGCATTTCTCCCTGTTAAAAACCATTCTGTTAGTTGCTGCCCACTTCTCCAGTTTATTTAAATCTTTTTGAATCCTCTCTCTCTCTTCTCTAGTATTAGCTATCCCTCCTAGCTTTGTGTCATCAGCAAATTTAATCAGTTTACCCTCAATTCCTTCATCTAAATCGTTGATAAAGATGTTGAACAATACAGGGCCCAGGACAGAGCCCTGTGGTACCCCACTTGAGACATTCTTCCAACTGGATGTGCAGCCATTTACGACCACTCTTTGGGTCCGATCACTAAGCCAGTTATGAATCCACCTAACAGTTGCCTTGTCCATTCCATACTTAGTCATTTTTTCAATAAGGATTGTATGAGAGACTTTGTCAAATGCTTTGCTGAAGTCAAGATATACTATATCTACAGCATTTCCTTGATCCACCCAATCAGTGATACCGTCATAGAAGGAAATTAAGTTAGTCTGACATGACTTATTAGTTAGAAACCCATGCTGACTCTGTTTAATCACTTCATTCTTATCCAGGTATTGACATACATGTTGTTTAATAATTTGTTCAAAGATCTTTCCTGGTATAGAAGTCAGACTCACCGGCCTATAGTTGCCTGGGTCCACCTTCTTCCCCTTTTTGAAGATAGGAACAACATTTGCTCTTCTCCAGTCTTCTGGCACTTCTCCTGTTCTCCAAGAATTTTCAAAGATTATGGAGAGGGGTTCAAAAATTTCTTCTGCTATCTCCTTCAGTACTCTGGGGTGTAATTCATCTGGACCTGGAGACTTGAATTCATTTAGGTTAGCTAAGTGTTTCCTCACTATCTTTCTGTTTATAGATATCCTGGATTCTTCTATTCCCTTAATAGGACAGTGAATAACACTTGATGTTGCATTTCCTTTCTGAGAGAAAACAGATGCAAAATAGGAATTTAAAAGTTCAGCCTTCTCAACATCCTGTCTTACCATTTCATCATTTTCATCCTGTAAAAATCCTATAGCATCTTTGACTTTTCTTTTACTTTTGACATATCCCCAAAATCCTTTATTATTGCTTTTGACATCTCTTGCAAGCCTCAGTTCATTTTCAGCTTTAGCTAATCTGATTTGTGCCCTGCAGGTTCTGCAGACAGCATTATATTCTTCTTTAGATATGCCTCCCTCTTTCCATTTTATAAACATTTTTTTCTTCCTTTTTAGCATGTGCTTAAGTTCTGTGTTCATCCATCCTGGTTTCCTTAAATGCTTCCTATTCTTCCCTCTTTTCGGAATTGTTAACAACTGTGCTTTGAGAATTTCATTTTTCAAGATTTCCCATCCTTCCTGGACATTTTTGTCTTTAAGGATATCCAGCCATTGGATCCCTCCAATTCTCTTTCTGAATCCCTTAAAATCTGCCTTTCTGAAATCTAACTTTGACGTCTGAGTCTTCACAGGTCTTCCACCTCTAGTAATCCAAAATTCTAAAATAGCATGGTCGCTACCTCCTAGGGTCCCAGCCACTTTTACCTCCTCAACCATTTCCTCCCTGTTTATAAGGATTAGATCCAAGGTAGCAGTTCCCCTTGTTTTCTCCCTTACCTTTTGGAAGATAAAGTTGTCAGCAAGAGAGGATAAGAATTTCCTTGACCTGTTAGTTTTGCCTGAGAGAGATTCCCAACAAATGTCTGGATAGTTGAAATCTCCCATGACAACTATGTCATATTTTTTGGAGAACTTGGCCATCTGATGCATAAAGAGTTCATCTATATCTTCGGCTTGCACAGGCGGCCTGTAGTAAATGCCTACAATGGTGTCCTTTCCATTGTTCTGTCCTTGTATTCTTACCCAAACAGTTTCCACAGAACTCCCAGTCTCTGAAGCTTCAATCTCTGTGCAGATATACGCGTTTCGAACATACAATGCGACACCCCCTCCTCGTTTATCAAGTCTGTTTCTTGCAAATAAGTTGTATCCTTCTAGTCTTGTATTCCAATCATGTGTATTGTCCCACCAAGTTTCAGTGATTCCAATTACATCATATTTCTGTTCCTGTGTTAGTAGTTCCAATTCTCCTTGTTTGTTGCCCATGCTTTGTGCATTAGTATAGAAACATTTTAGTTTGTGATTGGTTTCTCTTTCTCCAATATTTTTAGTAATTAGATTCTTTCGTCTTTGTTCTTCCTTTCCACTTCTAATAGCAGAGTTCTCAATAGCATTTGTCAGGTGTATGGCTTTTTCTGGTCTTTTGCTTCCCTTCCCATGTTGTTCTAGTTTAAAGCTCTCCTTACAAGTGTAGCAAGGCGACTTCCAAATACATGCTTTCCAGTCTTCGTAAGGTGCACCCCATCTCTAGCAAGTAGTCCATCGTATAAGTAGTTCACTCCGTGATCCAGAAGTCCAAATCGTTGCTGACGGCACCATCGATGTAGCCAGTTGTTCACCTGCAGAATCTTATTCCACCTCCTTGTTCCATGGCCATCCACTGGGAGGATGGAAGAGAAGACCACCTGCGCTCCCAGTTCTTTCACTTTCTTGCCTAAGTCTTCAAAGTCTCTGCAGATGATTTCCAGGTCGTTTCTTGCGGTGTCATTTGTCCCCACATGTAGTAGCAGGAATGGGTAGTCATCTGTAGGTCTGAAGAGTCCTGATATCCTGTCAGACACATCTTTAATTTTTGCACCTGGAAGACAGCACATTTCTCTTGTAGTTATATCCGGTCTGCAGATAGCGGCCTCTGTTCCTCTCAGCAGGGAATCCCCCATGACCACCACTCTCCGTTTCTTCTTCACAACATTTTTCTTTCTCCATCCAGGAGGACTCTGAGGGCGTACAAGGTTGCTGTTTGTTGGCAAAGTCTTATCCTGATGTATTTCTTCATCGTTTTCCTGCGTGAGAGCCTGGTACTGGTTTCTGAGCAGTATGGGTGCTGACTGCCTCCTGATCCTCCTGCTTCTCTGGGTCACATGTCTCCATTCCTCTGTTTCTTCAGGTGCACTTCGAATTTCTTCTCTTTCTGTAACATGAAGAGATAATTCTGCTCTGTCCAAGAACTCTTCACCTTCCTTAATGATCTTCAACGTAGCTAACCTCTCTTCGAGATTTTGCAACTTTTCCTCCAACAGGGACACAAGCTTGCATTTGTGGCATGTGAAGTTTGGCTTTTCCACTGGTAAATCTGTGAACATGTAGCAAGAAATGCAGCTCACCAAATGGCTCCTGGCCTCTTCCATCTTGAGATTTCTTAAAAACGATGAAAGATGAGCCAAATTTCGCGCGCCGATAGGCACGCGGTTTTTCCAATTTCCTCTTTTCAGCTGCAACGGCCAAAACCCAGTGATCGTTGAGCTCGCGGAGACTCTTCACTTATCCCAGAAGGCACTGGGAATATGCAAATGATCTCCTCAAGACTCTTCCCCTGGTTTTCCGATTTCCTCTTTTCAGCTGCAACGGCCAAAACCCAGTGATCGTTGAGCTCGCGGAGACTCTTCACTTATCCCAGAAGGCACTGGGAATATGCAAATGATCTCCTCAAGACTCTTCCCCTGGTTTTCCGATTTCCTCTTTTCAGCTGCAACGGCCAAAACCCAGTGATCGTTGAGCTCGCGGAGACTCTTCACTTATCCCAGAAGGCACTGGGAATATGCAAATGATCTCCTCAAGACTCTTCCCCTGGTTTTCCGATTTCCTCTTTTCAGCTGCAACGGCCAAAACCCAGTGATCGTTGAGCTCGCGGAGACTCTTCACTTATCCCAGAAGGCACTGGGAATATGCAAATGATCTCCTCAAGACTCTTCCCCTGGTTTTCCGATTTCCTCTTTTCAGCTGCAACGGCCAAAACCCAGTGATCGTTGAGCTCGCGGAGACTCTTCACTTATCCCAGAAGGTCTGGCTTGAAAGAGGTCACCCTAAATCCATTGCCCCATCACGATGGGGCAGAAACGCAGGATAGTGACCCCACAGCTCGCCTGGTGAAGGAGCTACTGTCACAAGCTGACTCACGCCCAGAGTCGGATGCTCCTGAAGAAACCCAGCAGTTGTGGAAGGAAAGAGGTCAGCTGTTCATTTGTGAAGGAAAGCTGTGCCGGAGGAGTATCAATGCCCGCACTCATGAGCTGGTCTGGCAGGTAATAGTCCCAAAGAGAGAGGCATCAATGGTCTTGGAAGCATACCACAATGGAGCCGGACACTTCGGATGGAAGAAGTTGGAGGCATTGCTCTGGGAGAGATTCTACTGGGCTGGTATGAGGAAAGCCATTGAAAAGTGGTGCCGGGAGTGTGGACAATGTAACCTGCGCAGAAAGGATCGAAACAGCCAGAGAGCTCCTCTGCAGCTAATAGTGACCAAGCAGCCACTCGAGTTGGTTGCCCTGGACCATGTAAAGTTGGTCCCAAGCCGGTCGGGCTACATCTATGCTCTTACCATTGTGGACCACTACTCAAGATTCCTGGTAGTTGTGCCTGTCAAAAATAAAACGGCCAGGACAGCAGCCAGAGCCTTTCAACAGCACTTTTGTAGACCACATGGATATCCTGAGCGAGTGCTTACAGATCAAGGTCCCGCTTTTGAGGCAGGAGTGTTCCAGGAATTCTGTAACTTGTACGGTTGTAAGAAGATCAGGACAACCCTGTACCATCCACAGACCAATGGCATGTGTGAAAAGATGAACCAGGTGGTGATCGACCTGCTGAAGACCTTGCCTTTGGAAGAGAGGAATCTGTGGCCAGAAAAGTTGCCAGATCTGGTAGACCTCTACAACCATATTCCTGTGAATTCCACCAACTGCACTCCAGCCTACCTAATGAGAGCAAGGCCTGGTAAGCTGCCTATTGATTTGGACAAGGGAGTCCTGACACCTGAAGTAACATCACCAGATGCTGACTGGGATACAGAGAAGCAGCAACAGTGTTAGAGTGTTAGAGTGTAAGCGACTCCTGGAGTGGACCCTCTGGGTCGTGGCACCAACCCTCCCAGGGCAAGCTAGCCTAGTGAGGACCACCCCCTATACAGGGAGTGTCAGGAGCAAGCCCCAGGGGATATGATACCACGACTGCTGGCACCAGGCGGCCGGCTCACAGGAGATACGAGACTGTGTGACTGGAGGGTGCAGTATACTAGGGAACACAGGAGAATACACGGGAGTGCGCTGAATACAGGATAGTGCAAGACGGGTACACGTGGGCACATAAATCGTGTAGTGAGTAACACAAAGCAGGATGCGTGCAAGGAGTATGACAGGGTACAGAATGAGGCAGCAGTCGTGCCAGGAGGTGTAACAGAACACAGGAATAGAGTGAATGCGAGGAGGCACGACTGAGCAAGAAGCAACAAGGGTTCAGAGCAAGTGCTAGGAGCACCACAGAATAGCAGACAGAGCAGAGGACCTGAGAACAGCGCACAGCCAGGCTGGGACCCAGCTGACCCAGCCAGGAAGCACAACAATAATCAGACACCTCCCCTAGGGGGAGGTCGTCTGATATAGCACATGACTACTACTGGCTCCGGGTCAGGACCTAGGCAGAAAGCACATGACCACTACAGGTTCCGGGTCAGGTCCTCCATTACCATAGAGAGGACCGAGCCCTATACAGCACTGACAGGAGCGCGCAAGCGCAAACGTGACACGGAGGAGGAGACCCGGGGACGAGAGCTGCGCATGCGCACCCGACGGGGACCCCCGAGGGACCGCCGTACAGGAGGGAGTGACATCGGGGCCGAAGCACCGCCTCCTGGTGAGCGCGGCATAACAAACAGTACAGAAGACTACAAGAATGTGTGGAAAAGAGTCTAGCTCAGGCAAGACAAAAACAAGAGAGGAACTACAATCAGCATGCCCCTGCAGTTCCCGTGTCACCAGGAGAACAAGTCCTCAAGAGGAAAAGAAGACTGCATAAGCTGGATGACCAATGGGAAGCTGAACCCTACACCATTCTACCCTCAAACTTTGACAATACCAAGGTGTGCCTTATTAGTAAAGATGGAGGAGAAACCTCAGCCGCAATATCAAGGGATCATTTGAAATTGTTCCCTGACCAGTTAAGAGAAAGAATGGAAGAACAAAATAACATCCAACCCATAGAAGAAGAAAAGGACAACACTATACTTGGAGAATTCCCTGCAAATTGGACTAAAGTAAATGATGCTATAGTGGTGCCAGTGTTGACATTTCCCCAACTGGTAGTACAAGAAGAAGTGACTCAAGAGAATCCTGAAAATCAGGAAAATCAGGCAGCAGATGCCACACCAGCAGTGGAGCCAGAGAACCCTCGCCCTGCTAGTGGTGAATCTGTCATGCCCACAGTGAGTAGAACTGGTCCTAGGAAATCTAGTATTCCTGTACTACGCAGAACCACCAGTAGTGTATCCAGTACATCACACACTACACTAGTAGTTAGCACCAGACAACCAGTAAGCTTCCCAATCACACCAGTGTTACGCAGGTCTACCCGTACTACACAAGGTATACCGCCCATCAGATATCGCATATAAATAAGTTAAAGTAATGTTAACCTGTACATGTACATATGCAACTGATTTCAAGTTTTGTGCCTACAGGTAATCTGTAAGAATTGCCATTTTGAGTTTTCCAGTTTTGGTTTATGGACATTCTGGCCACAGGACTGTGTGTGGTCACCAACCTTGTAAATAGTTCACCATTTGCCCAGGAATGGACCATGGACATTGATGCTTGGACTTATCATCATAGGACTATTTTTGGAGCTTTTGGTTTTTGTACATTTCTCATTTTTTAAAATCATGTAACTTCCATAATTGTTTATTTGTCATTTGTTATATGTTTTTTATGTTGTTCATCAGCCCAGGAGTGCTGACTTGCACTAGGGGGGAATGTGGCGCCACCAGGAGTATGGTCGCCACAATGGCATTGCCTTCCTCCAGGGAGGGTGATGTCATGCTTGGAAGCAAGGAAGGGTCTCTCTAGCTGTTAATAATTTTCATGCAACACAGTTCCCACTCCGGGCCAGCAGAGGGAGCTCTGAACCAGGATTGGGGGAGGAGTGCTCTCTGAGGGCTAGGAGGGGAAATTAGTCAGTTAGTGTGAGGAGGGCAACGTGTGTAGATGTGTGGAGAGAAGCTGGAGGTTGAGCTGAGGATAGAGAGCTCCCTCCCAGTGATAGCGCATGATCTGGAGCCTGGTCTCCACGGTTGTAAGGATACTGGCGGTCCTGCAACAGAAACCAGAGGAATAGGAATCTGTAAATGCTCTATTCCCAACTAAGACTCGGAGACACAACAGCGACAGGTGAGCCAAGAGAGATAGAGGGCTACAGCTGTCTGCCATACGAGGTAGTTCTAAGAGAAGATAAGAAGGAGGAACTTCAGTGTAACCCTGTACAACATGTACCTCAAGCCAGCGCTAGGAAGGAGACTACACAACCCATCTGATAGAGAGATCCCTGAGTTGCTTCCAGGCTAGTCTGCTCCTGTGCCATCTGTAATCAGGACCCTGGACTGCGTTTGCCAAGTAAAGGTAAAGAAACTGCACCCTGTTGTGTCCTTGCCTCCTTCCTGCAACATCCTCAGCACTGCTACATCTCTGCCAAATACTGCACCCTCTTCCTAAACATTCCGCTACACTGCCCTGGGACCAACAGCCCTACCTGTGGAGGGCTACAACATCATTGCTGCACCACACCATCTGTCCCAGAGGATCTGTCTGCCGCATCGGCTTAACACCTCCCTTGCCAAACACCACAGGTGGCGTCACGAATCACTTAGGCTAGTTTCACACTAGCGTATTTTACATGCAGCGCACGGCACGCTAAGCCCCGCCCCCTGCCCGCCCTGTTCGGTCATCTCCTCCTACTATCGCACCCGGCTGCATGCGATCTGAGCACCCTATCTTTAGCATAGGGTGCGCAGACCGTGCGCTGGCCGTGCGCTAGTAGGATTTTTGCGTGCGCTGCGCACTTTTGAAGGTGCCCCGAGTGCACCAAAATGCAATATGGTGCGTTCGGCGCACACCGGCGCACCTTCAAAAGTGTGCAGCGCACGCAAAAATCCTACTAGTGCACGGTCTGCGCACCCTATGCTAAAGATAGGGTGTGCAGATCGCATGCAGCGCTGTGCGATAGTAGGGAGGAGATGAGTGGAGGGGCGCGACAGGGGGCGGGGCTTAGCGGCACCGTGCGCTGCATGTAAAATACGCTATTGTGAAACTAGCCTTATAAACTTTATTCCCAACTCAACCCCTTTTACATGGGTGCCCAGGGCCACAGACCGGGTCACCGCTGCTGTGACAATCCCCTCTGAGAGACTGGCCCGGTACCGAGTACCCCACAGCCCTGGGAGGGCGACCCAGATGTCCTCTCCAAAGATTTTGTAAAGTTGTGGGAGGACACCAAAGCCACTTAAGTAGCATCCTCTGCCCGAATGAAGAGACATGCAGACAAAAGGCGCTTAGATCTTCCGTGCTTCCGCCCCGGTGACAAGGTATGGCTCTCGTCCAGGTACGCCCGGCTGAAGGGTCCGTCTTACAAGTTGGGTCCTTGTTTTATCGGGTCTTTCGAAGTGCTGAAGTCGCCTCCTTCATTACGGATTCTGAATTCTTTCCATGTGTCTCTGCTGAAGCCAGTCATCCTGAGCCCCTTCTTCAAGGATCCCAGTACCACGCCCATGCCAACTGCCTTGGATGATGTTTTTGAAGTGGAGAACATCTTGACCATGAAGAACGTGAGAGGCAATACCTTCTTCCTTGTCACCTGGAAGGTATTTGGTCCTGGAGAGAGATCCTGGGAGCCTAAGGAGAACATTCACACTCTGATTCTCCTCCGGAACTATCTCGATGGCCAGAAGAGTAGGGGGCATAAAGGGGGCGTACTGTGAGCACCAGTGTCGGACTAGGGTGCCAAGGGCCCACCAGTAATATTGACTTTGGGGGGGCCCACTTTTCATTTTGCATACAAATATTACACTACCCTTGTTCACAAATTTACTTATATTTCTATATAATAATAAGCTAGATAGCTTGATTGCTGAATGATGTGATGCTGCTTTTTTCTGTACAGAGTGAGCAAGTGAATTATGCCAAGTACTGCCCATACAGTGGGGTTGGGGGCACGGATCTGCACTGGGGCCCACCGGGGGATTCCCCTGTTACCCTGTGGGCCAGTCCGAGCCTGGTTAGCGCCAAGCCGGGTCCCTGCTCCTCCAGCAGAGCTTCCACCCGGGCCTCCAGCCATGTCCGTAGAGCGCGCGTGCTCCTGCCCTCTTAAAGGGCCAGTGCGTGCACTTGCTATTTACCTCCCCAGCCAATGACTTTGGGGCATTTTGTATATATTGCTTCCTCCTCACTGGGGAGGTGCCTGAGCAACCTTCCTGTTCTGCAGTCTAGTTGTGTAAGGTTGCGTACCAGTCCCTGCTGCACTCTGGTGCAGATCCTGCCTGCTGCACTCTGTTGCAGATCCTGCCTGCTGCACTCTGTTGCAGATCCTGCCTGATGTACTCTGGTGCAGATCCTGCCTGCTGCACTCTGATACGAACTCTGCCTACTCCACCATCCAATCTGTCCTACTGGGCCCAGCTGCTGCGCGTCCGTTGGTCTGTCTTGGAGTGGCACCTGGCGTTTATCGGGAGTCAAGTCTAACATCACCATCTGAGGCGCTAGGGAACAGACCGATGGTTGCTTAGTCATGCCCCTCCAGGCTCTCTGTGGTCCGTGGCACAATCTGACCTGAAAGGTAAGTAAAATAAGTTTTATTATACTCATCTGCAGGGCGATCCAGTCCGATGGGTCCGGTGCTTCCCATCTTCTTGCGATGCCGCCCTCCTGCTTGCTTCACAGGCCTCCCGGTATCGCGCTCCTGCGCAAGCATACTTATCTGTCCTGTTGAGGGCAGAGCAAATTTCTGCAGTGCACAGGCGCTAGGCCTCTCTGACCTTTCCTGGCGCCTGCGCACTGCAGTACTTTGCTCTGCCCTCAACAGGGCAGATAAGTATGCCTGCGCGGGAACGCGATGCCAGGGAGCCTGTAAAGCAAGCAGGAGGGTGGCATTGGAAGAAGAAGGGAGGTGCTGGACCCAGACCTACGACACCCATCGGACCGGACCACCCTGCAGGTGAGCATAATAAAAATTATTTTTCTTATCTTTCAGGTCAGAACGGGGGCAGATATACAGCATTATAGAATGCTGTAGCTAAGCCCTGAAAGGCAGTGACCGCATCTTATATCGGCCAAAACTGCTGACAGGTTTGCTTTAAAGAGGCTGCACTTAGCATAAAGTGGTCTTTTGCTTCACTTTATTTAGAAAATTCTGGATGCAATTATGTAATAAAGAGATTATTATCTGATTAATTACCCACCAACAAATTAAGTCATGCGTGTGCTGCTGGAGAATCCTCACAGAGCGCACTATGCATGATGTGAGGATTCCCAAGTCTGCAGTCGAGTCACTGCAGACTTGTTATCTAAGGCCGGACAACCCTTTTAAGTGCCAGAGTGTTTAAGAGAAAAATTATAATCATGCTCTTGATTCACGTTGCCCATGGTTTGAATAGCATGAACAGACTGACAGGTTCATGCTATCTTAAGGTAAATAGATGAACAAAATAAAGAGATTCTTGGTTTTTGCTACATTGCACAGACATTTGCTGCCTTCACTTTTAGTAAAAGAAGCAGAACTACTACCAGAAGGTTAGTGCTGCCACCAGCTGGTGGACGAGTGCACATGTTTATGTATTGGCATCCACCGTCTCTAGTGTATAACATTTAGGCAAACTTGGAGACATTGGAATTATATGCGAATTACTGTGAATCTAAGAGAATAACATTTTTTTTGTAAGGCACTGACCCCACTAAGTCACAAACTGTATTAATGATGTAGTCCTACAGATTTGTTTGACTTTTTTCTTTTTAATAGGATATCCAGATTACCACGCAGATTTGTTGTATACATTTCTGCAACAAAAAGTCAGTTCCATATACATGAATGTCGTTGTTTCTACAAAATGCATATGGTTTTCTGAAAGGCCAGGTTCACAGCATGTTTTGGACTTGTTTGTGGCTCCATTAAAGTATCAAAATGGGATTGAGCTTTGTGAAAGGACACCTTGAGTGTTTGAAACACGTTCACATGTCTTTGTGAATCATTTTGCCATGAAATTTTAATGCGGTAAAATCGCATTATCTTTCTATGTGTACTAATTTAAATAAAGGTATTCCTTGTTTCAGCCAGAAGTTCATGCATACTGCAGTTATCGCGATGAGCTGAGCTGATCGCGAGAACTGCTGTGCACGTGACCGCCGGGGACATCTTTAAGATCCGCTGTGTCTGGATATCATGCTGAGTGGTGGCATAATGCCACCGTTCAGCCAAAGGCATGCAGATTTAGCAGAGCTGGACTCATCATGGGACAGTATGTATATCTTCTCGGCGGACAGGTAAAAATATTGTGGCTTTTTTATTTTAATTCTCTTCCAGGTGACCATGGGCATTGGTGGAATAGGCAATGTAGTAAGTATGGTTTAATTAAGATCTTTTAAAGGAGTCTGTGTCATTATTTAATTTTAAAGACTTTATTCTGGCTGTGTCTTTTTTACCACATAACTATAGGATTAGTAATGGATAGGTATCTTATAGACACCTCTCCATTACTAAGCCATGGGCTTGATGTCACCAGACAATACAAAGGTGACCTCAACCCCACAAATATTACCCCACTTGCCACCGCTACAGACCAAGTGGGAATAGCCGGGTAAAGTGCCACAATTGGTGCATCTTTGGATGTGCCAATTGTGTGGCTGCCGGCTGGCTGCTATTCTTAGGCTGGTGAGAGCTAAAATCCATGGGCCTTGCCAGTCTGAGAATACCAGGCCGCAGCTGCTTTTTCCTTGGCTGGTTAACAAAAATAGGGGGACCTCATGCTGTTCTTTTTGGAGGGGATCCCACTATTTTTGCTAATCATCCAAGGTAAGCAGACTGCTGTGGCCTGGTATTATCAGGCTAGTAAGGTTCATGGATATTTGATCCCGCATTTATAAAGCATATGACTAGGAAGATAATGCGGTTCTACTGCATCTAATGAAAGTGTGTCTTTTGGCTCGTTCTCATGTTGGAACGTAAAAGTAAGTCCCATGAGCAGCTTCTGAGATGATGAATGCAAATTTGCCTCCAGTGTTTGCTGATAGCGTGCTGCTTTCATCTTTCCTTCATCTTTGACCATGTTTCCTGTGCCTTTGTAGCTCACACATCCTCAAAACATCAGCGATTCACCTCAGTGCTTTACAGTAGGAATGGTGTTCCTTTCATCATAGGCCTTGTTGACCTCTCTCCAAATGTAACGTTTATGGGTTTGGCCAAAAAGTTCAATTTTGGTTTCATCATTCCAAATTGCTTTGTTCCAGAAGTTTTGAGGCTTGTCTCTTTGCTGTTTGACATATTGTAGGTGAGATACTTTGTGGCATTTGTGCAGTAATGGCTTTCTTCTGGCGACTTGACCTTGCTGCCCATTTGTCTTGAAGTGCCTCCTTATTGTGCATCTTGAAACAGCCACACCACTAGTTTTCAAAGAGTCTAGTATTTCAGCTGATGTTATTTGTGGGTTTTTCTTTGCATACCGAACAATTTTCCTGGCAGTTTTGGACAAAATTTATGATGATGTACTTTACTGTGGTTTTTTTTTTACAGACTCCCTGATGTTCCATTTGTTAATCACAGGTTGAACTCTGCTGACTGGCATTATCAATTCCTTGGATATCTTTTTGTATCCCTTTCCTGTTTTATACAGTTCAACTGTCATGATCCAGTGTTGGATCTGGCGGTATTAAATGCATTAAGTGAACTTTTTTTCCTTTGGTTCCAAAGTGTGTCGTGATAGCCCCCGGTGGCCATTGGAATTATCACACGTGGTGTCGTTCATTCTAAGTTGCCCGGTGGTGGGGATTGGTATCGCACCTTAGGTTTAGGTTAATGTTCACTTAATTATGGATCAGGTGTGATACCCTATAAAGGTGTGCTCAGGGTGTTCAATCACGGCCTGTGATATTGTGAGTTTGTGTTCACTCTGTTTTTGGAGAGCCTGGAGGAAGGATGGAGCTGGTGAGGAGTCCTGCGCAACTTAGCCAGGGGGGACGTGTTTCAGCTATGGTGTCTGGACGAAAGGCTGGCATGGCGTGGTGGGGTCGCAGTGATGGAGTCAGCGGGAAGTGTCTGCATGGTCTGGTGGAGTGGCTACTATGGAGAGTGGCACTCACCATGTGGGACTTGGCCGCTGAGCTGGACTCAAGCATGCTTGACTTCGTGGCAGAAGCTGAACACTACCTTGGGACTCTGGTACTAGGCAGCTGCAACTGGTGTTGGACTCTGCTCCAAGGCTGCACTAAGGTGAAGGATCCTGTTATGGTGATGGATCCAGGTGGAGGAGAAGATGCACTCAGGTGGAGGGCTCTGTTGCTAGGAGCGCACGCAACAGAGCAAAGCTAAGTGGTGTTTCCCCTGTATTGTCTCTTTCCTCATGTGTGTTATTAGTGCAGTGGTGGGATTAGTCTCCGCACCGACCCATTCCCTAGTGAGGGTTTAGGGTCAGGGTGAGCAAGGGCGTTAAGGTACGCGTGCGGCGACAGGTGTGGAGCCTGTTTAGGGAACGTCAGGAGTGCAGGGACACTGGCTCAGGGGAGCTTAGGAGGTCTCCATGTCCCCATTCCCTATCGCAGGGCCCACCATTGTTAAAGTTTCCCAGGTTCCCCCTTTATTATTTGATTATTGTATGTATAACGTGTAATACCTAAATTCGCCAGGTGGAGGCGGCGTATCCACCTGCACGTTTTATTATTTAAATGCGCCCCACTGGAGGCGGTGTATCCAGGGTCACGTGTGTCACATGGGTTCGCCTTGCGACATCATCTGCGACCTGACACACGTGACCATGACATTATCACAGGCCATTCAGTTTTTTTTTCTGGTGAGCTTTGGCCATGTGGAGACCGCTGAGTAATTGCTGCCGGGCCTCACTGAGGAGAGTGGGGAGCGGCAAGGTGTTTAGAGCTGCTGCAGCAGCAGTTATCACGGTCTGGGGCCTCTGCTCAGGTAACCAGGAAATTAAAATGGCGGCTTTGGCTAATTGCGGGTCTGGCAAAAGCCCCTAGAGTCGCTGCTGGGGAGCGGGACTTGCTCATGCACGTGGGCGTACCCAAGCAGGTGGGAGAAATGGTGCCCCACGGAGCTGCTTGGTGTTCCCCGAGGTGAAGGGGTGCGTTCCAGTGATGAGCAGACTGGTGTAGAGTCCGCGGGGCTTACGCCAAATCTTCAAATACCACCGAAAAGCCGCCCCTCCTGGCCGTGTGGAGGCGGCCAGTGAGTGTATATTTCCTCCATATGTGTTTCCTCTCCTCCTGGTGTGAGCAGCAGGTGTGCTGCGGGGGAGTAGGGACAAATCTCAACCCTCGCCATTAAACCAACCCTGGGAGGCGCAGACCTCATGGTGAAGAGGGTTGGAGGGTGGTGATCCCTTGGTGAATAGCGGGGGTGTGAGTGTGGTGACACAGGGGGACGCCTCTGTTATCAGGTCCTGAATGAGTTCACCAATTTTATGACTAACGAATGTGTGTAATAAACGTTCAGGTCCGGACCTGTGTGTGAACGAGCGTGTATGTGTGCCACCAAAAAACATCTTGTGGAAATGTGTTGTGGAGTCTGATCAGCTCTTAGCAAAACATACACATGCATAAACTCGTTCCCCAGGTCGGCGCTGTGGAGATGAGTGGTGCCTCCAAAAGGAACTTTATTGCCAATACCAGCGGTGTTTGTCATAAACCTGAAGTGTCAGGTAATGGTGGGGTGAACTCAGGGTCTGGGCGTCCCCGCTGTAGGTGTTTCCCTAATGAGGGGTGGCCTTGAGGGTCCAGAGGCCCCTCATTAAGGAGGGGGTACTGTCATGATCCAGTGTTGGATCTGGCAGTATTAAATGCATTAAGTGAACTTTTTTTCCTTTGGTTCCAAAGTGTGTCGTGATAGCCCCCGGTGGCCATTGGAATTATCACACGTGGTGTTGTTCATTCTAAGTTGCCCGGTGGTGGGGAATGGTATCGCACCTTAGGTTTAGGTTAATGTTCACTTAATTATGGATCAGGTGTGACACCCTATAAAGGTGTGCTCAGGGTGTTCAATCACGGCCTGTGATATTGTGAGTTTGTGTTCACTCTGTTTTTGGAGAGCCTGGAGGAAGGATGGAGCTGGTGAGGAGTCCTGCGCAGCTTAGCCAGGGGGGACGTGTTTCAGCTATGGTGTCTGGACGAAGGGCTGGCATGGCGTGGTGGGGTCGCAGTGATGGAGTCAGCGGGAAGTGTCTGCATGGTCTGGTGGAGTGGCTATTATGGAGAGTGGCACTCACCATGTGGGACTTGGCTGCTGAGCTGGACTCAAGCATGCTTGACTTCGTGGCAGAAGCTGAACACTTCCTTGGGACTCTGGTACTAGGCAGCTGCAACTGGTGTTGGACTCTGCTCCAAGGCTGCACTAAGGTGAAGGATCCTGTTATGGTGATGGATCCAGGTGGAGGAGAAGATGCACTCAGGTGGAGGGCTCTGTTGCTAGGAGCGCACGCAACAGAGCAAAGCTAAGTGGTGTTTCCCCTGTATTGTCTCTTTCCTCATGTGTGTTATTAGTGCAGTGGTGGGATTAGCCTCCGCACCGACCCATTCCCTAGTGAGGGTTTAGGGTCAGGGTGAGCAAGGGCGTTAAGGTACGCGTGCGGCGACAGGTGTGGAGCCTGTTTAGGGAATGTCAGGAGTGCAGGGACACTGGCTCAGGGGAGCTTAGGAGGTCTCCATGTCCCCATTCCCTATCGCAGGGCCCACCATTGTTAAAGTTTCCCAGGTTCCCCCTTTATTATTTGATTATTGTATGTATAACGTGTAATACCTAAATTCGCCAGGTGGAGGCGGCGTATCCACCTGCACGTTTTATTATTTAAATGCTCCCCACTGGAGGCGGTGTATCCATGGTCACGACATCATCTGCGACCTGACACACGTGACCATGACATCAACTACCTTTTCCAGTAGATCCATTGACAATTCTTTTGCTTTCCCAATGACTCACAATCTAGAAATGTCAGTGGCTGGATGAAAGATGCAAGAGTCTGTCTGGTTCCCAGAAACTCTCTCAGCTTTTATGCACACACTGATTACAAGCAGACAGGTCACAGCTGAAGATGTTACTTTTAGTAGCCATTCAAACCCATTTGTGTCAACTTCTGTGCATGTTATCAGGCCAAAATCACCAGGGGATGTGAACTTTTGATCAGAGTCATTTAGATGTTCTGAGTTGTTATTACGATTTAAAAAAAACCAAAACAGTAGTTTGACAATAAATGGCTTCACTCAATCACTAACCATGAGTGGAGAAAGAGTTTTGGTGTTATCATTTATATTCTCTGAAAAAAGGCCAAGAAAGCAGAAATTCTGCCAGAGTATGTAAACTTTTGAACACAACTGTATCAGCTGTTCACTATAACTGACAACTTAGGCTGTGTTCACACACAGCGTTTTTTTCGCGGTTTTTCCCGCAGATTTGCCAAAAAAATCCACAGGAAAAATGCAAAAAATAAGCTTCTCATTCATTTCTATACATTTTCCACTTTTTGTGCACATTGATGCGTTTTTTACCGCAAAAAAAAACGCATTGCGGTAAAAAAACGCAGCATGCTCATTAATTTCGCTGATTTTTCCACGTTTCTGATTATTTCCATGCGTTTAGAAAACTCGCGGAAAAAAATGCATAAAAACCACACAAAAATCGCGGTGAAAACGCGGTGAAAACGCGCAGAAAAAAACGCGCGGTTTCTGGGAAGGGAGTCAGGTTTTCCAGCAGAAATTTTCTGCTACGTGTGCACTTAGCCTTACTGCATCAACCACTATCAGTGTTGGTATCGACTATAGTCGTTTAACCCCTTAAATGCTGAAGTCAATAATGACTACAGCATCTAGATGGTTAACATGGGGCTCCCTCTTTAATCCCATTAGCTCCCTGAGATCTTGATCATGTAATTGTGATGTTTGCGATGGCAATTCACAACCAAATAGCAGCTTTAAGGCCCCTTTACATTTAGGCTGAGTTCACACGTGGCGTTTTTTTCGCGTTTCCGCGGCGGTTTTAACCGCGCGATTTTGCCGCGAAAATGCGAAAAATAAGCATCCCATGCATTCCTATGGGATTCCGCAATGCTGTGCTAATGCTGCGGTTTTTACCGCGGCGGAATCGCTTCGTGGTAAAAACCGCAGCATGCTCATTAATTTGCGGAATCGCGGCGATCCCGCACCCATAGGAATGCATTGTTCCGCTTACTTCCCGCATGTGGCTGTGCACACCATGCGAAAAGTAAGCAGAACATTTGCAGATGGTACCCACGGTCCGGAGGAGAGGAGACTGTCCTCCGGGCTTTGGGTACCATATCCCTGTAAAAAATAGAATTTAAAAATAAAAAATATTGTTATTCTCACCCTCCGACGTCCCGCGCAGCCTTCCCGCCTCTCTCCACGCTCTCGTTCCCAGTAGTCCTTTGCGAAAATGCCCGCGATGGCGTCCATTCTCGCAGGATCGCGAAGTCTCGCGGTCATTCACGCGACGTTATCGCGAATGACCGCGAGACATCGCGATCCCGCGAGAACGGACGTTATCGCGGGCATTTTCGCAAAGGATTACTGGGAACGGATGCGCGGGACGTCGGAAGGTAAGAATAACACCATTTTTTATTTTTTTTTACATTTTATCTTTTACTACTGATGCTGCATAGGCGGCCTCAGTAGTAAAAAGTTGGTCACACTCGTCAAACACTATGTTTGACGAGTGTGACCAACCTGTCAATCAGTTCTCCAAGCTATGCTACAGATCGCTTGGAAAACGCTAGCATTCTGCAAGCTAATTACGCTTGCAAAATGCTAGTTTTTCCGCGGGAAAATCGCGGGAATTTAAAATGCGATTTTCCCGCAGACTGGAATTCCGGAATTCTCGCGGTAATTTCCGCGAGAGTTCCGGTACGTGTGCACTTAGCCTAAGCGATGCACCAGCGATCCAACCAGCGATCCGACCCGGTCAGGATCGCTGGTGCATCGCTAAATGATCGCTAATGAGCTGCCAAACAGGCAGACCTCACAGCGATGCAGCAGCGACGCAGCGGACGATACTCACCTTTCACACACAGCGATCCTGACGTCCTCCCGCCCGCGTCCAGCGTCGCTCGTCGTCACAGCAGGAAGCTGACGACGAGAAATGGAGCCGGACATTCTCGCGCAATCAGCGATGGACAGCAGGGGAGCCAGTCGGAGGTAAGTATCACACATAGCGATATCGCTAGCGATATCGCTATAACGTCACAAAATCGGTGACTTTATAGCGATATCGCTATGTATAAAACCCCCTTTAGAGTCTGCCAGCTATACCGGCCTGCTCAGAAGTTAGCAACATTTAGGTGGTAACAATAATCAACTTCTTCATTCCTGTCGTGTCACTTTGCATTAATTCCTGAAAAGCACACAAAAGGTTAATGAACTATTTGAAAGCAATTTTGAATATGTTGAGGGGTTGTAGAGTGAACATAAAAATGGATATTTTGAGTCCATATTGAAATATACAAAATGGATTCAGAACAAGACAGAGCAGCATTGCTGGTAAACAATTTTCAGACAGACAATGTTCATAGTGACACAATCTTAATAACTATTTACTTATTGTCCAAAATATTTTAACTCAAACAGTTCCATGTTTTTCTAGGCATGTTGTTTGTTATTGTAAAACATGGAGGTTTATTTACCCTCTGCCTGTTGTGGACTTCTCATCCTTGAGCGATTTTGATTTGTCTGAATTTATTGCCCATTGTTAGGGATGGGTGAATCTACTCGTTAGGACTCGTTACTCTGCGAGTAGTAGGGGACTCGCAGGAGTCGGTACTCTGCGAGTTTCCAAGCAATTACTCGCACAGTAACGAGTTCAATGCAAATAAGGCTAAGTGCACACGTACCGGAACTCTCGCGGAAATTACCGCGAGAATTCCGGAATTCCATTCCGCGGGAAAATCGCATTTTAAATTCCCGCGATTTTCCCGTGGAAAACTAGCGATTTGCAAGCGTAATTAGCTTGCAAAATGCTAGCGTTTTCCAAGCGATCTGTAGCATCGCTTGGAGAACTGATTGACAGGTTGGTCACACTCGTCAAACATAGTGTTTGACAAGTGTGACCAACTTTTTACTACTGAGGCCGCCTATGCAGCATCAGTAGTAAAAGATAGAATGTAAAAAAAAAATAAAAAATGGTGTTATTCTTACCCTCCGACGTCCCGCGCAGCCTTCCCGCCTCTCCACGCATCCGTTCCCAGTAATCCTTTGCGAAAATGCCCGCGATGACGTCCATTCTCGCGGGATCGCGATGTCTCGCGGTAATTCGCGATGACGTCGCGCGAATGACCGCGAGACTTCGCGATCCCGCGAGAACGGACGCCATCGCGGGCATTTTCGCAAAGGACTACTGGGAACGGATGCGTGGAGAGGCGGGAAGGCTGCGCGGGACATCGGAGGGTAAGAATAACACCATTTTTTATTTTTAAATTCTATTTTTTACAGGGATATGGTACCCAAAGCTCGGAGGACAGTCTCCTCCTCTCCTCCGGACCGTGGGTACCATCCGCAATTGTTCTGCTTACTTTCCGCATGGTGTGCACAGCCACATGCGGGAAGTAAGCGGAACAAAAAAAATGGCAGCACAGGAATCGCTGCAATACTCGCATCCCCATTCATTAACATTGGACTCGCTAGACTCGCAACGAATAGCGAGTTTCCGAGTCGGACTCGTTAGAGTCTAGCGATTCCGAGTATTTCAGGATTCGCCCATCCCTACCCATTGTCTGATGTCTGCCTGGTATCTCTGATTCATCTTATCCCAAAATCTGGCCACTGGAGGGGAGGCTGAACCAGAGTTACTACATTGTGTAAATCACTATGTAAGGCCAGAGAAACATGACTTAAGGTAATGTCACACTTAGCGATGCACCAGCGATCCCGACCAGCAATATGACGCGGTCAGGATTGCTGGTACATCGCTAAGTGGTCGCTAGTGAGCTGCCACACAGGCAGATCTCACCAGCGACATCGGTGGGGACGGGGATCGCTATTTACCTGTCACACTAGGTGATCCTGCGTCCTCCCGCCCGGCTCCACGGACGTTCTCGCACGATCAGCGATAGCCAGCGGGGGGAGCGGGTTGTAGGTAAGTATCACACACAGCGATATCGCTAGCAATATCGCTATAACGCCACAAGTTATAGCGATATTGCTAGCGATATCTCTTAGTGTGACATGCCCTTAAGACAGAAGCAGAAAGTTGGGTACCTTTACTTATACGTGTACAGTGTTGTGATACCTGCATAAGTGGGGTCGCCCATGCAGTGTTGTGAATTTCCAAGGGGTTCTCTGTCTTGGTGTTGCTTCTCTGATATTAAAATCTCCTTGGTGATGATGTGAGTATATGTACTTAATCGTTATATATGTAATTAATCATTATATGCATTTAATCTTTATATGTACTTAACCTTTGTATGTTAAAATATACAAAAGTGTATGCAATCATACTATTCATTTCATTTTGAAAAAAAATTGTGTTATTTTGCAAGCAATAGCCTTCTTTAAAGCTGTATCCGAACCTTAGTGGTTAAAACTTGGCAAAACAGGGTGGCGGTTTTTAAAATGGTATCACTTATCATTATCATAAAGTACAATGTGTCATGAAATAAACAATCTCAAAATCAATAGGATATGTTGAGGTGTACGAGAGTTATTACCGTATATACTCGTTTATAAGTCGAGATTTTTCAGCCCATTTTTTGGGGCTGAAAGTCCCCCTCTTGGCTTATACACGAGTCATATACCTGGGGGTCAGTGGGGGAGGGGGAGCGGGGGTGTCAGAGATCATTCTGACCCCCCCTGACGTGTCTCTGCAGTCCCCCTCACTTCTCCTACGGTCTCCATTCCTTCCTTCAGCGGTCATGTGGTACCGCTCATTGAACTCATGAATATGTGCATATTTATGGGTTTAATGAGCAGTACCACGTGACTGCCGAAGGAAGGAAGGGAGACCGTAGGAGAAGCTGGGCTGCAGAGACCGCGCCAGGAGGGGGTAGACAGGACGCATCAGACAGCGGTGAGCAGCGATGGACACAGGACAGGTGAATATCTCAGGTGCCGGGTCTTGAGCGAGGGGCGACACCGACACCTGGCCCCCAGCGAGGAGAGGTGAGTATGGCATTTTTTTTTGCAGCAGCAGCATATGGGGGCATAATATATGGAGCATCTTATGGAAGCAGCATATGGGGGCATGGTCTATGGGGCAGCATATGGGGGCACATTCTATGGAGCAGCATATGGGGGCATATTCTATGGGGCAGCCTATGGGGGCATATTCTATGGGGCAGCATATGGGGGCATATTCTATGGAGCAGCATATGGGGGCATATTCTATGGAGCAGTAAATGGGGGCATATTCTATGGAGCAGCATATGGGGGAATATTCTATGGAGCAACATATGGGGGGGCATATTCTATGGAGCAGCATATGGGGGCATATTCTATGGGGAAGCATATGGGGGCATATTCTATGGGGCATCTTATGGGGCATAATCTATGGAGCATTTTATGGAGCATCTTATGGGGCATATTCTATGGAGCATCTTATGGGGCCATAACCTTTATGGAGCATTATATGGAGCATATTATTCTATGGAGCATCTTATGGGGCCATCATTAACCTTTGTGGGGCATTATATGGGGCGTATTTTGTATGGAGTGTTTTATGGGGCCTCATGAACTATGGAGCATTATATAGGGCTCCTGATTCAATATGGATATTCAAAAACATTTAACCTACTGATGTCTCAATTAATTTTACCATATAAATAAAGTCATTAGACGAATGTACATCAGCTATGTAAAGTGACTAGTGCAACAATAAATCAGCTATTAGAGTGACGGTACATTTAAGATGAACATGACAAATGCCACCAATGGTTTGGTGACAATATAGATAATGCTGTCCAAAGTAACAAGTTAATAATGTTAACCATATAGTGAAGGTTAATAGCAATATATATATATATATCAGCTAACATATAAGGTGACTGGTGCAAAAATGAAACCGCTATTAAAGTTGCAATATATATATATATATAAATATATAAAAAACATGACAATA
This sequence comes from Dendrobates tinctorius, assembly GCF_039654945.1. NCBI lineage: Eukaryota > Metazoa > Chordata > Amphibia > Anura > Dendrobatidae > Dendrobates > Dendrobates tinctorius. The sequence continues at coordinate 43,150,317 of NW_027361684.1, forward strand.
ATATATAAAATAATTAAAATTAAAAAAGTGGAAAAATAAAAAACAACAAGGCCATGAGACCACCATAAAGTGACAAAGTGCATAATGAAGCAAAATTTATAAAAATAAAGTGCAATGAGGCAATAGAGAGTCTCTAGGAACATCTTCCAGGATATACTCATAAGATCCGGTAACATCTTGTCTACATCCATCTTGAAGAAATCGGCATGACACATCAAGAGAAACGAATGAGGCAAGTCCAGGAGAGCCACACCATAACAAATAACATAAAAGATAAAAGGTAACTAGAATAAAAATAGAAAAATATTATTTTAAAAAAGAAACAAAAAACAAACAAAAAAAAACCGATAAAAATGCCTATATTAGAGAAAAGGGGCAAAACTCAGGATCTCGTTGGATGGAATTGATTTTAGAAATCCAACGGGCCTCTAACTGAGCTAAGGTCTTCCTCAAATTTCCTCCTCTCAAATCAATGTGCCCTTTATCAATGCCAATAACCTTCAACAAATCAGTGTTTCAATTAAGTGTTTTGGTATTGGCTTGAGAAGGGAAAAATCTGTCACGTCACGTGCATTCAATATGTCCCGATAGTGCTCCCTCACCCTAACCTAAAGGGGTCTGGATGTTAAGCCTAAATAAATGCTGGAACAAGGACAGACAGCGTAGTAGATCACCCCTACCGTGTTGCCCGTGATATGCTGAGTAATTGTGAAAACCTTCTTACCATCGCTTGATTGGAAGGTAGTGGCACGAGTCATATTTTGACAAGAAATGCAGTTGCCACATGGGTAAAAGCCCCATTTTGGGCCTTTTGATCCAAACGCTTTATCCAGTTGCGGACCATGATAATAACTATAAACAAGTAGGTCTCAGAGATTTCAGGACCTCCTGTATTAGGCAGGTCAGGTAAGTATTTTGACAAAGTGTTATCCAATTTAAGTATTGACCAGTATTTATTCAAAGCATTTCTCATCTCGGACCGTCTACTATTGTAGGTAGCAATGAATCTTACCCTGTTTTCTTGAACTGACCTCTGACGTGGTTGCAATAAGTCAGTGCATATCGATTTTTCAGCTATTTTACGACCCCGTTTTATACATATTTTAGAGTAACCTCGTTCTTCAAACCTGGTAGACAGGAGGGATGATTGTTCATTAAAGGACTGTTCATTGGAACAGATTCTTTTTACTCTCAAAAATTGTCCAGTTGGTATTCCATGAATGAGAGGATTAGGATGCAAAGAATTGGCATGAAGGAGCGAATTTACGGCAGTTTCCTTCCGGAAAACGGTGGTTTGTAAGAAGTCGTTTTTATATCCTGAAATTTGAATATCCAGAAAGTCAATGGTACTCTTGCTGTATTTACATGTGAGTTTGATATTTAAAGCATTATCATTTAAGATGGTCAGAAAATCGAGAAGATCCTGCACTTAGCCCTGCCAGATGAGAAGGATATCACCCATATAGCGGACCCAGAACAGGACCTTCTCGATGTGGGCCACCGGCCTGGAAAAAAAGATGTTTCTTTCCCACATACCCATGAAAAGGTTTGCTTAGGAAGATGCGAAGGCCGCTCCCATCACGGTACCTTGCTGCTGAATAATGTGGTTGACCATCTGCTGGAAGGTGGCAGGGGCATTCTTCATGCCGAACGGTATGATCGTGGACTCATACAGTCCGAAGGGGGTGATACAGGCGGACTTCTCGTGCGCCTTGGGGCTCAGGGGACTCTGCCAGTATCCCCGACTCAAATCCATGATGGAAAGGTATTCCGCGGTTTGCTAATCACTCAAGCAGCTCCTCGATGCGCGGCATTGGGTGCACATCCAAGGTGGTGAGGGCGCTGAGCCCCTTGTAGTCCACACAGAACTGGGTAGTCCAATCCTTCTTTGGCAGCAGGACTACAGGTGAGGCCCACGTGCTCTTGGACCGTTGAATCACCCCGAACTGTAACATCTTATCAATCTCCTGGTGCATAACATGCCACACCTCGTCAGAGATCCGATAGGGTGTCCGCCATAGTGGGTCATGATTCCCAGTCTCCACTTCGTGGACCGCTATCTCAGTCCTTCTGGGTCGGTTGGCAAACACGGCCAGGAAGTGTTTCAGCACAGTTCGCTGCTGCTACCGCTGAGGTTTGGATAGCAAGGCACTTACCTCCACATCCTCGATGGACCCACCGGCCTTGGCTTGGGCCAGCATGTCCAGGAGGGGGTCTTCCTTCCCATCCTCAGGCAGGTTACAGACCGGTAGGACTTAGGTTTCACAATCTTGATGAGCCTTCATCATATTGACGTGAAAGGCATTGCGCCTAACCCCGAACGTGGTCAAGAGTGACCACATAGGTGACTGAGTTGAGCTGTTGGTGTACGACATACAGGCCTACCCAGGCGATCTGAAGCTTATCCTTTAGTACAGTGACCAGCACCCACATCTTCTGACCCACCTGGTAGGTCTACTCCCGGGCGTTCTGGTCATACCAGTGCTTCTGGTCAGCCTGAGCCTACACCATGTTGTCATGCACCAACTGCGTCAAGGGCTGCATCTTGTCACGGAAGCGCATGACATAATCCACAATGGACACTTCTGAAGGGGTTGGCTCTTCTTCCCAGGATTCCCTTATCAACCCAAGGGGTCCCCGGACTCGTCTGCCGTACAGGAGCTCAAAGGGGGAGAACCCCACCTAATTGATATTGGGTTAGAATTAACCCGATTCAGTAGCTTTGGCTTAATTTAACACGGTGGTCGTGGGGATACGTATTAGAGCAAGGAAAAAAAAAGCTAGTAAATTTTTATATTTTTGCTCCAAAAGAATAGGCAGTGTTTACAAAAAGTATAAATAGATGTTACAAAATGAGACAATTTACAGAATGTACAGACAATTACAAAATAAAGAAGAATTAACAATGAGGTTACTTATTTCAGTTACTGGCACATCATGTGGAGTTGGTTGGTGGGGGGAGCGGTTCCCAAAGGCAAAGATTCAGTCCACAGCATGGATGTTATATGCTGTTTCCCCCAGGTCTGAATGCCCCCTGAATCAGCCTCCTTGCCTTATAATTTTAGCTGGGCGACCTCACTGGGGGGCGGAGCTATGGGATGTACTCCCCTTTTTCCAAAGTTACTAAAAACTTGTAACCGTCGTAACTCGGGCTGTGAAGCTCGTAGGAGGATGGCAAAATTATCCTTTTTCTCAGCATGAACTTGGTGTTCATTGAAGTCCAAATACAAAGCCTTTGCATAAAACGGTTCAGGCTGAATCCATAATTTGGATTCAGCTGATACTGGAACCTAGAAAATTCACTGGTGTATAGATCTATCGGTGTAGATTCCAAATATGTAAGTTTCATACCTATAACACCAACTTGGGTCAAGATATGCCCTAATATTTAGATCTTAGATTTAGACCAGGTTCCCCGCATCATTCTCCCACATGCTTTATGCATCCATTAGCCCTCTGTGTCCGTACTGTCACACACCTAACATTATGGCTGGTCCATACAATCAGGGCAACTGTTACCACCCACCTTTCGTGTCTACCTCTTTCCTCATAGACTGTAAGCTTGCGAGCAGGGCCCTCTTTCCTCTTGGTATTTGCTATAATCTACTGTATGTGATTATTGTTATGCTGTAATGTCTATTGTCTGTACAAATCCCCTCTGAAATGTAAAGTGCTGCGGAATATGTCGGCGCTATAAAAATAAAATTTATTATTATTATTATTATCTTAAATGAACTCTATCTTAGACAAAAGAGCACATGTTTCCACAACTGCCTTCAGGCAGCTTAGGGCCATAAACTACTCAGTGGGGGGCTGCTAGCACACTACTATCAGTTACTCAGAGTGTGTAGTGAGAAGGAGCTGGGGGAGGGGTCAAAAAGCCCACAGCGTGTGTCTGTGGAGAGTGTCAGTGAAGCCATGGATCGTTCTAGAACTGTGTGACAATAAAGGAAACAATACATCATACATTATTAATTATGAATTTATGTACGGGTACCATTGGGGAGGGGGGGCACTATTGTTGCATTTGAGTATACAGACGGACATTACTACTGCATGTGGCCCAAAGAAGAATTTTATTATTTTACTATATTAAACACCCCAGTCCGACATTGCCCATGTATTATGATCTGTACTCGGACTGCGATGCGCAGATTTGCTTGTATACATATATGAGGCTGTTGCGCTTGGGTCAGGAGATCCAAGGCCAATTTGTACATCGCAGTCCAATTACGGAGAGTGAAACACGGAAGTGTGAAGCAGCCTGTACAATACTTATAGAGAAGCAGTCATTTCACCTACCTTGGATTTTTCAAGGCGATGAGTGTAAGGATGCAGTCAGATGACCGTAATACTGTCGCAAGGATTGCATTGCTCAGACTGGCCGGCGGCTCTCCTGACCTGAATGTGACAGCTGCATAGAAAAAGAAGTTGTCATGCTCAGGTCAGGAGAGCCGACGGACAGTCCGAGGATTGCTTCATTGTCTATGAGCTTTGCTTAGTTGGAAAAATGTGTTTTCCGATTTAGCTAAACCTAAAAACTGCAATAATTAACATTGAAGAAATGCAGAATACATTGCTAAAAAAAACAATTATTTTCCTAACCTATTTCTATATGCATTCTGCATATCATACAAACAAAATATATTAATTTGTTTTCTGACCTTGTAAAAGTAGTTATAGGGAAATTTATTAATGTATTTAATGTACGAAAATTAAGTTCAGTTTCTTGTAATATGTTTAGCATATCTTCAAGTTTCAACCAAATTAGTTTTACTAAATGGCATGACCACGAAATTGCAATTTCTAAAGCTAGGCCTACTGGGCTTACTTGGATGAGATAATTAAAGGAATCTTCACTATGGCATTGGTACAAATAAAACATCCCTGCAGTAGGAGAGAAGCATAATTACTTGTGTATGTTTCGGATGATTAGGTGTATATTTATTCTGGGGGAGAATTTCTGGACTAACCGACCTTCATCGAGAATAGAGGTCCTACTCATGATAAGGCCAGATTCACATATTTGTGTTTCGACCATGGGGCACTGACTGGCCATTCACCTGACTGGTCTCCTGATCATCCTTGCAGGCAGGTCTATGTATCGCCGTCTATCTTCAGATGACAAAACATGGATGTGTTTCCCGTGACAGTTTTAAATACTACAGACAAAAGCAAAAGTCAAATATTATGTGAAAACATAAACACTGTGTTTTATGTAAAAACAAAATATATATTTTTTTACATGTGAACATTAAAGTCCGTAAATCGCTGTCGAATTAATGGCGCTATATAAATGAGTAAAATAAATAAAAATAAATAAAATTGTCCATTACTGCTTCTTTTATGTCATCTATTCTTGTGAAAATGTGTATGTATTTTTAATTTAAGCCGTAGCTGGCACAAATCTTCATGACACTGAAGCAGGTACAAATCTTCATGACCATTTACCCAGATGGAGAAGAAAAGGGAAAGCAAAAGATTCTAATTAGAAAACTAAATTAGGGTGAGTGCAAACAGTGCGGAATCATCTGTGGATTTTTCCACGCAGATTTGCAGTAAAATCGCATGTAAAGTGACCTGCGGTTTACCTGCGGATTTTCCTGTGGTTTTCCCCTGCGGTTTGACACCTGGACAATGGAACAAGTGTCAAGCTGCTGCGGAATCCGCAGAAAGAATTGACATGCTGCGGATTTAAAACCGCAGCAAATCTGCAGCATGTGCACTGTGGTTTTTAATCCCATTGATTTGCATTGTACTATACAATGCCTGCGGATCTGCAGCAGATCCGCAGTGGCAAATCCGCTGCGGATCCGCAGCAAAATCCGCACTGTGTGCACATACCCTTAAGGAATGGGTTCTTAGATCCCGGGCATTGATGCAGCAGTAAGGCCTGTTTCACATTTTTGTTTGTTTCCATCAGTCAAAATCCGCCGTTTTGCAGATCCGATTTTTTCCCATTGACTTGCATTAGCGGCGGATTCTGACGGATGGTCATCCATTGGATCCGTTTTTTGACGGATTCGCCAAAATTTTGGCGTCCGCTGACTTAAGTGGACGGACAATGAAACGTTTTTTGTCTGCACGGATCCGCTTTTTTACACTGAGCATGCCCGGAAGAATTTCCTTGTCAGAAATTAACCCCAAATCCCGTTCTGGCCGCAGAAAAATCTCTCTCTCTCTCGGCTGCGGTTCCTTTAAATTTCTGACTTTGGTGGATCCATCAAAACAACGGTCCGGTGGCATCCGTTGGTGTCGCAACGGAAACGGATCCGTCTTTTGCATTTTTCACGGATTGCAACTGACCAAAAAAACGGAAGTGTGAAAGAGGCCTAAGAGGGAACGTGTGGATATAAGATTTGGGACACTGGAGGACAAAGGCAGAGATGATGCAGGAAAGTCCCAAACAACACAGGCAGATGCAGGCCAGGAGCAGAAAGAAGTGCCCAGCAAAACAAACAGGAGTAAGAGTTTTAATACCAAGACACAAGTGTGTGTTTAGTGGGCCTTAAAAAGTCTTAAGCAGATGATGTCATGGGAACACTTCAGGCTATTTGTAAACCCTGATGTGGAGCACAGCAGAGGGCAGCGACCATAGGAGAAGGGGGTGAAGCCCTGTCGAGCCGAGGCAGATGCATGCCTCCCAACTTTTGAATACTAGAAATAGAGACAGATCATGCATAGCGCATCAAGACAAATTTTGATCATGCTCCTGACCACACCCCAATCCATGCCCATTTACCATTTCTTTCTACCCTAGCAGGAGGTTGTGTCAGAGAGTCGTTGGTAGTGAGTGACATTCAGCAGATGCCTGAGGCTGCAGGGGCATAGACCCAATTCCAGCACTGTACGTTGTATCCGGGACAGTTGGGAATAGAAATGAGAGTATTGATTCACTGGACTGCAGTCCAATGTCCAGGTCAGTGGTACCTGATGGCTGGACAGGAGACCAGGAATTTCTAACCTTTCAGCGTTCTTAGCACGGCTTTTGATTAGTCTGGGTAGCGCGACATCATCTGTGCGTCCTGCCAGTGTCGGACTGGGGTGCCAAGGGCCCACCAGTAACATTGACTTTGAGAGGCCCACTTTTCATCTGCATACAAATATTACACTACCCTCGTTCACAAATTTACCTATATCTCTATATAATAATAAACTGGGTAGTTTGGTTAATGTATGATGAAATGCTGATTTTTCTATACAGAGTGAATCAAGTGAATTATGCCAATCACTGCCCATATAGTGGGGTTGGGGGGCTCAGATCTGCACAGGGGCTCACCGGGGGATTCCCCTGTTTCCCTATGGGCCAGTCCAAGCCTGCGTCCTGATCATCTCTAGTTGGGACCTGTGAATTATTTTTTGTTCCTTCATTCAAAGTTGGAGCCACCTTTGTCATCTTTATGTAGTTCACTATGACATTTGGCTTTTTGGTGTCTGTAAGGCCGAGCTTACACGTTGCGGAAATACTGTTTTTTTTGCTTTCTGCAGGTGTCCGCACCAAACTACACAATTTTCTCCCCCTTATTTGATGAGTTTATAGTACAGGTGTGAAACCGCATTTTTAATGTGTTTTTAACAACACAGAAAAGAATTGATCCTGCACTTAAAAAAGTAACTGATTCTTTTTCCATGCGCTTTTTAGGCTCCACATATAAGACAAGAGAGAAAAAAAAAGCCCAAGACCGCACAGTTCAGCAGCGTTTTTAGACCACGGGGGGCACAGTTCTAATGAAATCACATCCACTTTGCTAGGACAGTAAAACACAGCAGAATTTTTGTGCAAAAAAACTGCAGAAAATGCGCAACATTTACGCTACATGTGAACACGGTCTAAAGGGCCTTTCTCACCGTGTCACCGATTTTCTGACGCAACAGTGATCTCGCCAGCGATCTCTCTTGTGAATTCCCTTTCTGGGCTCCCTCTGATGGTTACTGAAGGTAGTGGAGCTGGTCCGATTGACAGAGGTACTGCGAGTAGAGTTGAGCGAAACAGGTCGGCCAGATTCATAAGTCGCCGACTTATGGCAAAGTCGGGTTTCGCCAACCGAAACCCGACCACAGCGTGAAGTCGGCCATGCGGTCAGCTAAACGAGCGCCAAAGTCGGAATTCCCAGAATGCTTGCACGTGACTTTTTTCAGCCACTGAGCAAGGACGTACACTGTGGACAATGAGATGACATGTGCAGCATCCGGGGACAGAGAGTGTTAGGGACGGCGGAACGCACTAAATAATAAATAATAGAAAGTGTGTTCGCCGCCCGGGGTCCACCGTGCAGAGGTGTTACACTGCTGCTATGTAATGGCAGACGCACAATATGGCGGTATTGCGCACGCGGGTTGAACGTCACCCGGAGTGCGCTGGGCGGACTGCTAAATTAACAGCGACGCCAAGGCGTTAAACACAAATGCTGAGCCTGTTGAACTCACAGGTCTCAACGGAATGCACGCACGGTATATGGTCACAGGACTTGGGCCCAAGACACAGGGTCAGCGTCCGTCTAGACCTACCATGCGTACGGTGTCGCAACCGCGGACGCCAATAAGTACTTCTGACTGCAGCGCGGTGACAGACACTGCCGCAAGACGACAATGCCCAGTAGCATGCACACTGTCGGACGCTAGTACCGTGGATGATATGCACTTTGGCCTGTAGCTTGCCACTGACTCTATCACTAGTTCCCTATCTACACACGTAATATCAGAGGGAGGGGAATCTTAATGAGTCATTTGCAAGTCCATGCATCCGTCATCATTCACACAGGTAGCAACTAGAGTCTATACTAGCGCATGGCCGAGCGGCCATGCTAACCTTTTATAACCAGGACCTTCCAGAAGCTTCCAGATCCCTGAGATGGACCAATCAGGTCTGGAGAAGGACCTGTGCATGTGACTCCCGATCTCCATGCTCGGTGGAGAGATGGAAGGACTTAGCCTCTGGAGCGGCTTGCTGCTGAGCAGCCTGCATTGCTATTACTGGTCCAGAGGAGGCAGCAACAACCAGACCTACAGAACTGGTCTGAGCAGAGCGTCGGGAAAGACGGAACTGCTGAGCAGGCTCCTCTGCGGTTGATGGAGAATGGGAGACCGCTGTATGTGAGGCTCTGGATCCCTGCTGTGCAGTTGCAGGAACCCGACGCCTAACAGAGAGAGTGTTTTTGCGCACTTTAAAAAGCCGTCCGGAATGTAGGTGTGATTACTGTCCTCCACTCCCTGTCGACTTTGCTTCCCCATTGACTTGCACTGGGTTTCGTGTTTCAGTCGGACCTTCGACTTTTCACGATAGTCGGCCGATTTCGTTTGACTCGACTTTTAAGAAAGTCGGGTTTCATGAAACCCGACTCGACCCTAAAAAAGGCAAAGTCGCTCATCTCTAGCTGCGAGTTCTCTTTCTGGGCTCCCTCTGGTGGTTAATGGAGATAGTGGAGCTGGTCAGATTGACAGAGGCTTGCCACCTGATAATGATGATGACGATTAGAGATCTGGGGTTTCTGACTGGATTATTGAAGACCGCAGACTTCCTTCAATCCCTGCTGGTGATTTTCTTCCTGTGCCTTCTGAGGTCTGATGTCCCCTGCTCTCTTCCTGCATGGTTCAGCTAAGGCCTGTTTCACACTTCCGTTTTTGTGTCCGCCAAACGGATCCGTTTCCGTTTTTTTGACGGAAACGGATGCCAACGGATCCGTTTTTAAAAAAACGGATCCGTTTTTTTGACGGATCTGTGGTAACCGTAATGGAAGTCTATGGGACAAAAAAACGGATCCTGCAAAAAATGGCGGATCCGTTTTTTTACGGAAAACAACGGATTTTGACGATTTGAAAAAAACCGAAGTGTGAAACAGGCCTAAGTGGTTCATTTGCTAATCTTTTTGCATTTGATCTGGTTTTGTCTATCTCTGCTTTGTGCTGGTCAGCTTGCTCCTGCTGGGGCTGTGCTGGATCACAGCCCATATGTTACTGCTTGTGTCAGTTTGTTCTGTCCCCTGTTATATTGGTCTCTTTTTGCTTTGCTTTCAGTATATACCAGAGTGCTGATATATTGGGGGCTAAGTCGTGTGACTTCAGTGTTTTTTGTGTATCAGACGTGTTGGATTTTTCAGGTTTTTTTGCGTGATTGTAGACAGTGTCTTTCCTTTCCTGTGCTGTCTAGTCAGTTTGGGCCCCATCATTTGCTCAGTCTATTTTTCTGCCTGCGTTTGTGTTTTCATCTTGTCTCACCGACAATATATGTTTGGGGGCTATCTATTCCTTTGGGGTCTGCTCCGGGGCAGTTTAGCTTTCACCTTACTTGCTTTAGGCTAGTTAGCTCTCCGGCTGTGCCGAGGCGTCTAGGGCATTGTAGGTACGCTCCACGGCTACTGCTAGTTATGTGGATAGGATCAGGGGTCTGCAATCCACTTAGTTACCAACCTCTCTGGTTTTCTGGTGGCTTAGCCTGGTCCTGCTATCCTCCTCGGTGACCCACTCATAACAGATCTTGCTTTGTGTGACATGTACCTGCGACCGACCCCCCACGCTGGATATCGCTGATCGTGCTCGAATGGCCTGGGCCATTTTTGTGTAATTGGCGTCCCGCTGGCTGGCATGCATCGCTGTGTTCGGCGCGGACTAGCGATGTCGTTGGCGACGCAGAACACATGGACGCAGGCGGAAGTCGTCATCATCGCTGTGGTGTGACAGGTAACAGCGACCCCGACGGATCGCTGTATCACTGCTGTGCCGCTGGAGAGATCTGCCTGACGTCACTGAGGCTGCGGGGAGTCCCCGGCTGATCTGTGAATGAACTAATGACTGTGGGAAAAAAGTCAGAAACTTTCCCACGGTAATTAGATCATCTACAGGCAGCCATTGAGGCTGCGCAGAGCTGAATCAATTCATTTTGTAGTAGATTACAGTGAGGCCGGTCGCATTAGTGCCGATCCTCATTGTAAATTATTTAACCCCTTCTGATGGATTGCAGCGTGGGACATGACTGAAGAGGTAAGGATATTGGTGATTTTTTATGTTATTCTTTTTGCAGGTCATGGCTTTTTGGGGATTACCAGTCTAATAAAAATTTGTCAAAAGCTTGGTGTATTTATTTCATTAAAAGACTTTTTAATTAATGTCTGTGTGTGGTTTTTAACCCTTTCTTAGTATAGGGCTAATAATGGATCGGTGTCTTATTGACACCTCTCCATTATTAATCGGCTTAATGTCACCTTACAATTGAATGGTGACATTAACCCTTTGTTATATTAACCCATTCGCCACTGCTACAGGGAATTGAGAGGATAAGTACCAGAATTGGCACATTTTATAGATGCGCCATTTCTGGGGTGTCTGGGGGCAGATTTTTGTAGCCGGGGGGGGCAAAAACAATGGTCCCTCTCATGGCTATTAAAATCTGCCCTTTCTCACCTGCTTTACCTCTCTGGTTGACAAATTACAGCGGGAGCCCACGCATTTTTTTACAACGAATTAACCCCTTAAATTAACACCAACACCTCCCAAATTTTGCACACAAACCCTCATCTAATTATTAGTCAGGGACATATAAAAAAAAACATGAAATGAAATGGTTTACTGTATGTAAACCATGTGTCATTTCATGTCGGGTTGGGGAATGAGTTGACAGAAGCCGGAAATTGAATTAGCGGCTATTCTGCTATGAGGAACTCTGTGAAATATAAATATATATATAAAAATATATATATATGTGTGTCATGTGTACTGTATATATATATATATATATATATATATATATATATATATATATATATATATATGTATTCTATGTGTCTAGATCTATTCTTTCGTTTGGATTTGAAAACCTGTCATTGGGCTCCATCATATGTCCGTTTTGCAAGCCTGCGAGAAAAAAACAGTATACGGATGCCATACGGATTACATACGGATGCTAACATGAGAAAAATATGCGGCCACACCCTGACAACAGATGACATACGGAGCACTATTTAGGGACCATTTATGCGTATTACGGCCGTAAAATACAGTCCGTATTTCTCTATGTTGTGTGTGACTCCAGCCTAAGGCTATGTTCCTATGATAAGTATTTGCTGAGTTTTTCATGTTGCAGATATTTTGCACCATGTCTGCACCTAGTAACTAAATTAGGATACTTGTGTTTTTTTTTTCAAAACGTTTTGAATATTTTTGTAACATTCCTTTTATTGCGTTTTTCATGCTGTATTTTGTTGCTTGTTGGTTTTTTCATGGTTTACATAAAGCTGCATTGTTTTTGATACTTCCCGGTAGTTGGCTTTGACAGAACTTTACTGATATAGTCATGTGCAGATTACATGTGTTTTTCGTGTGTTTCCGCCATGGAAATGCGCTAAAAATACATATGCTTTTTTTACCTGTGGATTTTCCGCAATTAATGTAAGCGTATGGGAAATATCCGTACAGAAAACTCAGTGTACCCGCAAGAGAAATTGACACTTTGAGGATCTCACACGGGCACCGCCGGTCAGTTTAGGCCTCTTTCACACATCAGTTTTTTGCTATCAGTCGCAATCCGTCGAATTTTGAAAAAAACGTATCCAGTGACTGATGACGCTGGATACGTTTTTTTCTCATTGACTTATATTACCGACGGATGGCCGCACATTTCATCCGTTGTTCGCAGGATCCATTGAAAATTGTTTGTCTGTCGACCGGAGACAACGGACATAACAACATTTTTTGTCTACATCGAAAAATCAGACAGCGACAGATCCATCGCCGTCCGTCGTTTGCTAGAATGGAAGCTTATGGGCGACGGATCCGTCGTAATCCGTCAAATGACGGAATCCGGAGACGGATTCCGTTTTTTTTAACCGAGCATGCTCCGACAATTGAGTCTGGCACTCAAGATCTGCGGTTTTGCTGCGGTGATGTGGGAGTGAGAAACGCTGTGGATCGGGAGGAGGGAAGTGTGTGGGAGGTGACTGTGTGCGTGTCTGTGCGGGGCTGTGTGTGTGTCTGTGTGTGTGTCTGTGTAGGCAGTCATTGTCTGATAGGACTACTGCTCCCATCCGGCAATGAAAGCTCACAATGACAGCAAGCATTGCCGCTGATGGAAAAGTAGTCCCATCAGACAATGGCTATGTTCTGTAGTAGAAAGAAAACAAAAACATACAGAACATACATTACATACAGTACATATAACATACAGTACATACACATAACATACAACACATAACATAGAGTACATACTTACCAAACACCTAGTCCCCGAAGCCCTTGTGTCCTTTAATAAAAATAAAATAAAAAACAACCTATACCTACCAGATAATAACGAGTGTCCCATGACGATCTCCCATGTAGAACACTGACATCGGGTGATGTCAGTGCTCTACACGGCCTCCGGCATGCACTGACAGCGGAGGTAACCCTCCGCGGTGTATATATAAATATATATATATATAAACATATTATTCATTACTAAACATCGGCCTTGCTATTATATATCTATCTATATCTATCTATAGACAAAAAAGAACACAGCAGCACATGTGCATGAATCTAGGCCATGTGAAAACACAGAAAAATATTAAAAACATTCAATTTAGCAAAATTTTCCAAAAAATGTTTTCATAAAATTTTTTTTTACTTGCTAAGTAATAGATGAAAAAATGAAGGTTCTTAGCGCATATTTTGCTAAATTGAATGTTTTTAATGTTTTTCTGTGTTTTCACATGGCCTAGATTCAGGTTCTTTTTTGTTTATATAGTGCAGTTTTCGCAGCTTGCACGTGTTCACATTAGGAGGTGCTGATCAGCTTTTTTGGCTTATATCTATCCATAGATATATCAAAAGATAGATATATCTATGGATATATCTATGGGTATATATCTATCTTTTTTTAAAAAAAACGGATCGGTCAAAAAATGGAAATAACGGATGAAAAAACCGATGCGACGGACAAGTCTTGCACTTCAGTACCCGTGACTGCCGCCGGCACTCGGATTGGAGCATTCAGCTGCATAGAAATACATGCAACTGAACGCTTCCATCCAAGTACCGGCAACAGTGCCGGGTATTGACGTGCAAGACTCGTCCGAGTTTCTCGCATGTGAGTATGAGCCCTTACACAGGCAGCAGCAAGTGTACGATTGACACTGGACGGAAGAGCTAGCATGCTTAAGTAGAAGACTAATCAAGGAAAGTGAACACAGATGATTGCAGCACAGACCCAGCACAACCAAAACAGACTGACAGCCCCTACACAAAGTAACATATCAGATATGAAAAGAGTGGAGATCATGATCCACTAATTAGCATCACAGGTGTCTACAATCTTGGAATCAGTGAGTGGGCCTGTATAGAGGGCTGCAGATACTCACTGTGATGTTTGGTGACATGGTGTGTATCACACTCAACATGGACCATGGGAAGTGAAGGAAAGAGTTGTCTCAGGAGATTAGAAAGAAAATTATAGATAAACATGTTAAAGGTAAAAGTTATAAAACCATCTCCATGCAGCTTGATGTTCCTGTGACTACAGTTGTAAATATTATTCATAAATTTAAGCACCGTGGGACTGTTGCCAACCTCCCTAGAGGTGGTACTTTCACACATCAGTTTTTTGCCGTCAGGCAGGATCCGGCTATTTTTAGAAAAAACGGATCCGGCATAAATTTTGGAGAACTGTAGAAACGGATCCGTTTTTTTGCCGGATCCGTCTAGCAGTTTATATCTGTTTCCTGGGGGCTGGCCAATTGGATCTGAGCATGCGCAGACTTAAAAAAACGGATCCGGTGGCTGGATCCGTCTTTTTCTGGATCCGGCGCATTCCGGTGCCCATAGACCTTCATTGTGGCAAAAAGCCGGAAGTGTCGGATCCGGCGCTTCTGGCTTTTTCGCCGGAGACAAAAAACGTTACAGTAGCCGTTTTTTCCATACTCCGGAATGAGACAAGTAGCCGGATCCAGCAAAAAACGGATGAAACGCAATGCCATCCGGCGCGATCCGGCGCTAATGCAAGTCAATGGGGAAAACTGGATCCGGCATTGCATGTCGCCGGATCCGGTTTTACAAAAAAAAGCCGGATCTGTGCCGTGTCCTCCGGGTCAGGGACTCAGTCAACCTCCAGGCAAGATGGAAAGCTCCCCTCCAACACTCCGCCAACTTATGTGCCTTTCCTGAACGTCTCCTCTATAGTGCCTTTAAGTGTGAGGATCTCCAGTACCGTGGTACTCTGGAGTTCCTCCTGACAGATGTTCCCAAGAACTCTACTTGCACGGCAGACAGCTGTAGCCTGCTTCGGGGACTCCCTTCTCCTGAGTCCCGGCTCTCTATTCGATTGCTGCTGTGCCCCAAGTCTTAGATGGGTGTAATGAATTTACAGCCAACTACTCCACTGGTGTCTGCTGCAGAACCATAAGTGTCCATACAACCTCGGGGACCGGGCCCTGGCCTTGCGCTGAGAACCTATAGGCAGGGTTCCTCTTCTAACCCACGTCCTCTCTGTTCTCACTAATCCTTCATTCCGTACTTGCCTTTCTCTCTCTTATGGAAGCTTAGGTTTCAGTTCTACGTCTTTCTCCTTCTTTTCCTTTCCCGTGCCAGCTGGCTCAGATCACTGAGGCTGCTGCAGCACTCCTTCCTCCATCCCTTCTTCCAGGGATCCTCACTCCTGTCTGAATGACTTCCTACCCGACTGACCTTCTGTCAGACTGACCTGTCATCCTACACTTTCCCACTCTTTTATGTATCTAAACTCCACCCACCTCCCAGCACATCCAGTGTTCCAAGCAGGGAACCACCAAAGGTGCTCTGCTACCCTCTGAGCATGGAGCCGCAATGTGGTTGTGCTGAACTACCCTGTTGTGTGGGGTGTGAGTGTTGGAGTGTTGAAAGGAGTTCCCACCTTACCTGGATGGTGGGGCACCACACCCCAGGAGAAGGTGCAGCACCTCTGCGCTGACCGAGCCTCAGGGGCGCCACACTACTAATATAAAAGGATCCTGCACTTAGTATTATACTTACCAGCCCCTGTCTCTACCGGTGATCTGCGTCGCCCTCGTTGGTCTCCAGTAGTTTGTGACCCGCTGGATCACACCAGTGTTTGCTGAAGCCAGAGGTCACTTTTCAGTGCAAGTCTATGAGAGCATTGTTCTGCCTCTCATAGACTTGTATTGAGAGCTTCTGACTGTTACTTGTGATCAGTCAGAAATTGAGGTCACAAAGTAGCACCGGGGGACCAGAAGGGCACCGGAAAGAGTTGAAGATGGTGGATGATGAGAATAATATTATGTGCAGGGATCTTAGTCATAGCACCACTCCAGCGCTAAAATAAAACAAATGCTGAAGTGGTGCTTTAAAAATAGGTTACATTGGTAGACATGATTATTTCTGTATGTACAGAACACTGAGACCACATTATGATTTGGGGAATAATATAGGATAGGGGACTTCCTGATTGCTAGTGGGTCCGACCACTGGGACCCCACTGACCCTGAGAGACTCTTGTGAACGGAGTGGTGTTGCTCTTTGGCACCACTGCTCCATTCATTCTTTCAGGGGTTGTCCGGTCTAAAACGACAAGTCTGCACTCACTCTGTGTGACTGCAGGCTTGTGAATACTCTCACAGTGCACATTGCTCGCTGTGAGCATTTTCCGGTGTCAGCGCATACTCCCAACCAAAATCTGACACAATATACATGCATTGGGAACACAGGAAACCATGTTGTCGGATTTTGGCTGTGAGTATACGCTGACACAAGAGAATCCTCGCAGCGAGCGTTCTGACACCGGAGTATCCTCACAGCGAGCAGTGTGCACGCTGACACTGGAGAATCCTCACAGTGAGCAGTGTGCGTGCTGACACTGGAGAATCCTCACAGCGAGCAGTGTGCGCGCTGAGACCGGAGAATCCTCACAGCGAGCAGTGTGCGCGCTGACACCGGCGAATCATCGCAGAGAGCAGTGTGCGCGCTTACACTGGAGAATCCTCACAGCAAGCAGTGTGCGCGCTGACACCGGAGAATCCTTGCAGTGAGCAGGGAGCAGTGTGCGAGCAGTGTGCGCGCTGATACCGGAGAATCCTCACAGCGAGCGTGCTGACACCGGAGAATCCTCACAGCGAGCAGTGTGCGCGCTTACACTGGAGAATCCTCACAGCAAACAGTGTGCGCGCTGACACCGGAGAATCATCGCAGAGAGCAGTGTGCGCGCCTACACTGGAGAATCCTCACAGCAAGCAGTGTGCGCGCTGACACCGGAGAATCCTTGCAGCGAGCAGTGTGCATGCTGACACCGGATAATCCTCACAGCGATTAGTGTGTGTGCTGACACCGGAGAATCCTCACAGCGAGTAGTGTGTGTGCTGACACCAGAGAATCCTTGCAGGGAGCTGTGTGCGCGCGGACACTGGGGAATCCTCACAGCGAGAAGTGTGCGTGCTTACACAGGAGAATCCTCGCAGCGAGCAGTGTGCCCGCTGACACCGGAGAATCTTCGCAGCGAGCCCGCTGACACCGGAGAATCCTCGCGAGCCCGCTGACACTGGAGAATCCTCGCAGCGAGCCCGCTGACACCGGAGAATCCTCGCAGTGAGTAGTGAGTGTGCTGACACCAGAGAATCCTCGCAGCAAGCAGTGTGTGCACAGACACTGGGGAATCCTCACAGCAAGAAGTGTGCGTACTTACACCGGAGAATCCTCACAGCAAGCAGTGTGCGTGCTGACACCGGGGAATCCTTGCAGCGAGCAGTATCCGCGCTGACACCAGAGAATCCTCGCAGCGAGCCTGCTGACACCGGAGAATCCTCACAGCGAGTAGTGTGTGCTGACACCGGAGAATCCTCGCAGCGAGCAGTGTGCACGCTTACACCGGAGAATCCTCACAGCGAGTAGTGTGCGTGCTTACACTGGAGAATCCTTGCAGCGAGCAGTGTGCGTGCTGACACCAGAGAATGCTCGCAGCGAGCCCGCTGACACCGGAGAATCCTCACAGCGAGTAGTGTGTGTGCTGACACCAGAGAATCCTCGCAGCAAGCAGTGTGCGCGCGGACACTGGGGAATCCTCACAGCGAGAAGTGTGAGTGCTGATGGGTCGCCCTCCCGGGGCTGTGGGGTACTCGGAGCCGGGCCCGGTGGATTTCAATGGGAGATGTCACGGTAGCTGCGACCCAGTCCGTGGCCCTGGGCGTCCATTGTAAAAGGGGATTTAAGGGTGATGGAATAAAGTTTATGAGTGAAAGATTCGTGACGCCACCTGTGGTGTTCGGCAATGAAGATGTTAAGCCGATGCTGCAGACAGATCCTCTGGGACAGATGGTGTGGTGCAGCAATGATGGTGTAGCCCTCCACAGGTAGGGCTATAGTCCCAGGGCAGAGTAGATGAAGAAGATAGGTGTTAAGGGAGAGAGTGTAGTGTCCAGCACCGAGATGTAGCAGTGCTGAGTGGGTTGGCGCAGGAATAAGCGGAGGACACCAGGGCATGTAGTTCCAAAGCTTTACTCACAGTCTGTTGAGCATACAGGTGCCCGCCTCGGTGCCGTATTCTCCAGGTCAGGGGCTCAGCCAACTTCCAGGCAAGATGAAGTACTCCGCCAACATATGTGCCTTTTCTGAACGTCTCCCTTTTGCACCTATAGCGAAGTACTTTCAGTACTGAGTTACACTGGAGTTCCTCCTTTCAGATGTTTCTATGAACTCTACTTGTACGGCAGACAGCTGTAGCCTGCTTCAGGGACTCCTTACTACCTAGTCCCGGCTCTCTCACGTTGCTGTTGTGCCCCCAAGTCTTGTGTGGGAATAAAGTGGTGACAACTTCTATTCCTCCGGTGTCTGCTGCAGGACCATAAGTATCCATACAACCTCGGGGACCGGACCCCGGCCTTGCGCTATGAACTTGGGAAGGGTTCTGCTCTAACCCTAATCCTTAGTCCTCCTCTCCTTACGTTCCATACTAATCCTTCCTTCCTATGGAGAGACTCAGGCTTTCCATCAATGTCTCTTTCCTGTGCTAGCGGACCCAGGTCACTGAGGTCGGCTGCAGCACTTCCTTCATCCATCCCACTCAGGGGATCTTCACTCCTCCACTGACTCTGTCAGACTCACTAAATCCTAAACTCTTCCGCTCTTTTGGTGCCAACTAACTCCACCCGCCTCCCAGCACGCTTTGTGTTCCAAGCAGGGAGCCACCAAAGGGTGCTTTGCTACACTACTATGCTGTGTGGGATGCAGGTGTTGGAGTGTGGTCAGGTGTCTCCACCTTACCTGAATGGTGGGGTACCACACCTCAGGAGGAGGTGCAGTACCTCTGTGGCGACTGAACACTCAGGGGCGCCACACTGACACTGGAGAATCCTCGCAGCGAGCAGTGTGCGCGCTGCCACTGGAGAATCCTCACAGCGAGCAGTGTGCGCGCTGACGCTGGAGAATCCTCACAGCGAGCAGTGTGCGCGCTGACAACGGAGAATCCTCACAGCAAGCAGTGTGCGCGCTGACACCGGAGAATCCTTGCAGCGAGCAGTCTGCGCGCTGACACCGGAGAATCCTCGCAGCGAGCCTGCTGACACCGGAGAATCCTCACAGCGAGTAGTGTGTGCTGACACCAGAGAATCCTTGCAGCGAGCAGTGTGCGCGCGGACACTGGGGAATCCTCACAGCTAGAAGTGCGCGTGCTTACACAGGAGAATCCTCGCAGCGAGCAGTGTTATGGATGAGTCACCGAAGGAGGAAAAAACAAAAATAATAGCTAAGTCCAGAAAATCAGAGAAGTTGGAAGCTATCGGATTGCAGACCCCTGAACCTATCCACAACAACTAGCAGTAGCCGTGGGGGGTTCCTACGGTGCCCTAGACCCCTTGATCACAGTCGGAGAGCTAAATTAGCCTAAAGACAGAAAGGGGAAATCTAAACTGCCCCAGAGCAGACCCCAAAGCAATAGGCAGCCCCCAACATATAATGACTGTGAAGCAAGATGAAAAAACACTAACACAGATAGAAAGATAGGTTGAGCAAATGATGGGGCCCAAGCTAACTAAATAGGACAGGATAGAAAAGCTGCTGTCTGCAATCCGCAAAAAACCCTATCCAAAAATGAACCAACAGACTGATAGGAAAAACAGACCCTGAAGTCGCTAGGCTTCAAAAAGACTATATCAGCACCAATCTTTCGGCATGAATATCAGAGGCAGAGACCCAGGAATTATCCTCCTGACCATAACCCTTCCACTTAACCAAATACTGGAGTCTCCGTCTAGCCAGACGGGAATCCAGTATTTTCTCTACCTCATACTCCACGTTACCTTCAACCAATACAGGGTCAGGAGGTGCCACCCCAGGAACTACTGGTTCAACAAACCTCTTCAACAAGGACTTATGGAACACATTATGAATCTTAAACGTCACAGGAAGAGCCAACCGAAAAGAGACTGGATTAATAATCTCCAAAATCTTGTAAGGTCCAATAAATCTAGGCTTAAACTTAGGAGAAGCCACCTTCATAGCGATATTTTTTGATGACAACCAATCCATATCACCCACCTTAAACTGGGGACCAATGGTCCTATGCCGGTTGGAAAACCGCTGGGCCTTTTCCTGGGAGAGAGACAACTTATCCACCACTTGGTCCCAGATCTGGTGCATTCTCTCCACCACAGTGTCAACACCTGGGCAGGCAGAAGGCTCCACCTGCCCTGAAGAAAATCGAGGATGAAACCCAAAGTTACAAAAAAAGGTGACATCAAAGTGGCAGAACTAGCTCTATTATTTAAAGCAAATTCGGCCAAGGGCAAAAATGAAACCCAATCATCCTGATCAGCCGAAATAAAACATCTCAAATACAACTCCAAAGTCTGGTTTGTTCTCTCCGTCTGCCCGTTGGTCTGAGGGTGAAACGCAGAGAAGGACAACTGAATTCCCAGCTTGGAACAGAAAGTCCTCCAAAATCTAGAGACAAACTGAACTCCTCTGTCAGACACGATGTTCTCAGGAATCCCGTGCAAGCGAACTACCTGTTGCAAAAACAAGGGCACCAACTCAGAGGAAGATGGCAACTTAGGGAGTGGTACAAGATGGACCATCTTAGAGAATCTATCACAAATCACCCAAATAATGGTCATTCTCTGAGAGACAGGCATATCAGAGATAAAATCCATTGAAATATGGGTCCATGGCCTCTTGGGCACCGGCAAAGGCATCAACAACCCACTAGAGTGAGAACAAGGTTTAGACCGGGAGCAAGTCCCACAGGACTGCACAAAATTCCTGACATCACGAGACAAGGCGGGCCACCAAAAAGACAGACTCACCAGATCTCTAGTACCAAAAATACCTGGATGACCAGCCAATGCAAAGCAATGAACTTCAGACATCACTCTCTTCCTCCACTGGTCAGGAACATACAACTTTCCACTGGGACAACGCTCAGGTTTGTCCTCCTGAAACTCTTCCAGAGCACGTCTCAAATCGGGCGAGATGGCAGAAAGAACTACCCCTTCGCCTAAGATGGTAGCAGGCTTGGTCACAACAGGAGAATCAGCAAAGAAACTCCTAGAGAGGGCGTCTGCCTTAACATTCTTAGTGCCAGGAAGAAAAGAGACCACAAAATCAAAACGTGTGAAAAACAAGGCCCACCTAGCCTGTCTAGGATTCAAGCGTTTGGCCGACTCCAGGTAAATCAAATTCTTGTGGTCAGTGTTTAGCTCCCTCCAACCAATGTCTCCACTCCTCAAATGCTCATTTCATGGCCAACAGTTCCCGATTCCCCACATCATAGTTACGTTCGGATGGGGATAACTTTCGGAAAAGAAAGCACAGGGATTCATTTTAGATGTCACAGGATCTTTTTGGGACAAAACAGCTCCTGCACCAATCTCAGAGGCGTCCACCTCTACCTGAAACGGGAGTGAGACATCAGGTTGCCGCAGAACCGGAGCAGAAGTGAATCTTCGCTTCAGCTCCTGAAAGGAAGAAACAGCCTCCGGAGACCAATTCAGCACATCAGCAACCTTCTTAGTCAGATCAGTCAATGGCTTGGCAATACTAGAAAATTTTGCTATAAATTTCCGATAAAAATTAGCAAAACCCAAAAACTTCTGGAGGACCTTCAAAGAAGTGGGCTGAACCCAATCATAAATGGCCTGTACCTTGGCCGGGTCCATTTCAATAGTTGACGGAGACAAAATGAATCCCAAAAATGAAATCCTCTGTACCCCAAAAAGGCATTTCGATCCCTTGACATACAGGGAATTCTCCCTCAAAATCCAGAACACAGTCCGAACATGTTCCACATGAGAGTCCCAATCCTTGGAAAAGATCAAAATATCGTCCAGATAGATAATCAAAAATTTATCCACAAAGCCTAGAAAAATATCGTTCATGAAGGATTGGAAGACAGAAGGGGCATTAATGAGCCTAAAAGGCATCACCAGGTACTCAAAATATCCCTCCGGAGTATTAAACGCCGTCTTCCATTCATCCCCATGCTTAATGCGAATAAGATTATACGCCCCCCTGAGGTCAAGCTTGGTAAACCAGCAAGCACCTTTAACTCTGGAGAATAGATCAGAAATCAGGGGTAACGGATACTGATATTTAACAGTAATTTTGTTGAGGGCACGATAGTCATAGAATCATAGAATCGTAGAGTTGGAAGGGACCTCCTGGGCCATCTGGTCCAACCCCCTGCTCAAAGCAGGATTCGCTAAATCATCCCAGTCAGATGCCTGTCCAGCCTCTGTTTGAAGACTTCCATTGAAGGAGAACTCACCACTTCTCGTGGCAGCCTGTTCCACTCATTGATCACTCTAACTGTCAAAAAGTTTTTTCTAATATCTAATCTGTGTCTCCTCCCATTCAGTTTCATCCCATTGCTTCTAGTCTTTCCTTGTACAAATGAGAATAAAGTTGATCCTTCTACAATGTGACAGCCCTTTAGATTTTTGTAGACAGCTATTAAGTCTCCTCTCAGTCTTCTCTTTTGCAAACTAAACAATCCCAAATCCTGCAACCTTTCCTCATAAGACAGGGTTTGCAGACCGGTCACCATTCTGGTCGCTCTTTTCTGAACTTGCTCCAGTTTGTTGATGTCTTTTTTAAAATGTGGTGCCCAAAACTGGACACAATATTCCAGATGAGGTCTGACCAAAGAGGAGTAGAGGGAAATAATGACTTCACGTGATCTAGACTGTATGCTTCTGTTAATACATCCTAGAATTGCATTTGCCTTTTTTGCTGCTGCATCACATTGTTGACTCATATTCAGTCTGTGATCTATTAGTATACCCAAGTCTTTTTCACATGTGCTGTTGCTTAGCCCTATTCCTCCCATTCTGTATATGCTTTTTTCATTTTTATTGCCCAGATGTAGTACTTTGCATTTCTCCCTGTTAAAAACCATTCTGTTAGTTGCTGCCCACTTCTCCAGTTTATTTAAATCTTTTTGAATCCTCTCTCTCTCTTCTCTAGTATTAGCTATCCCTCCTAGTCAATACAAGGCCTTAATGAACCATCTTTTTTAGCCACGAAAAAAAACCCAGCACCTAAGGGTGAAGAGGATGGTCTAATATGACCCTTCTCCAATGAGTCCTTAATATAGGATCGCATAGCCTCGTGCTCGGGTACAGATAAATTGAAAAGCCGACCCTTGGGAAAATTACACCCCGGGCTCAGCTCAATTGCACAGTCATAACTCCTATGAGGAGGCAAAGACGCAGACTCATTCTCACTAAATACATCATAAAAGTCAGCCAAATAGTCAGGAACATCATGCGACTGGGGAGAGGTGGAGAAAACAGGAGCATCACTAAGGGCACACCGACAACCCCAACTCACCACAGACACAGATTTCCAATCCAAAACTGGATTATGGATTTGCAACCAGGGAAACCCCAGAACAATGGTATCATAGAATCATAGAATCATAGAATCGTAGAGTTGGAAGGGACCTCCTGGGCCATCTGGTCCAACCCCCTGCTCAAAGCAGGATTCGCTAAATCATCCCAGTCAGATGTCTGTCCAGCCTCTGTTTGAAGACTTCCATTGAAGGAGAACTCACCACTTCTCGTGGCAGCCTGTTCCACTCATTGATCACTCTAACTGTCAAAAAGTTTTTTCTAATATCTAATCTGTGTCTCCTCCCATTCAGTTTCATCCCATTGCTTCTAGTCTTTCCTTGTGCAAATGAGAATAAAGTTGATCCTTCTACAATGTGACAGCCCTTTAGATATTTGTAGACAGCTATTAAGTCTCCTCTCAGTCTTCTCTTTTGCAAACTAAACATTCCCAAATCCTGCAACCTTTCCTCATAAGACAGGGTTTGCAGACCGGTCACCATTCTGGTCGCTCTTTTCTGAACTTGCTCCAGTTTGTTGATGTCTTTTTTAAAATGTGGTGCCCAAAACTGGACACAATATTCCAGATGAGGTCTGACCAAAGAGGAGTAGAGGGAAATAATGACTTCACGTGATCTAGACTGTATGCTTCTGTTAATACATCCTAGAATTGCATTTGCCTTTTTTGCTGCTGCATCACACTGTTGACTCATATTCAGTCTGTGATCTATTAGTATACCCAAGTCTTTTTCACATGTGCTGCCACTTAGCCCTATTCCTCCCATTCTATATTTGCTTTTTTCATTTTTATTGCCCAGATGTAGTACTTTGCATTTCTCCCTGTTAAAAACCATTCTGTTAGTTGCTGCCCACTTCTCCAGTTTATTTAAATCTTTTTGAATCCTCTCTCTCTCTTCTCTAGTATTAGCTATCCCTCCTAGCTTTGTGTCATCAGCAAATTTAATCAGTTTACCCTCAATTCCTTCATCTAAATTGTTGATAAAGATGTTGAACAATACAGGGCCCAGGACAGAGCCCTGTGGTACCCCACTTGAGACATTCTTCCAACTGGATGTGCAGCCATTTACGACCACTCTTTGGGTCCGATCACTAAGCCAGTTATAAATCCACCTAACAGTTGCCTTGTCCATTCCATACTTAGTCATTTTTTCAATAAGGATTGTATGAGAGACTTTGTCAAATGCTTTGCTGAAGTCAAGATATACTATATCTACAGCATTTCCTTGATCCACCCAATCAGTGATACCGTCATAGAAGGAAATTAAGTTAGTCTGACATGACTTATTAGTTACAAACCCATGCTGACTCTGTTTAATCACTTCATTCTTATCCAGGTATTGACATACATGTTGTTTAATAATTTGTTCAAAGATCTTTCCTGGTATAGAAGTCAGACTCACCGGCCTATAGTTGCCTGGGTTCACCTTCTTCCCCTTTTTGAAGATAGGAACAACATTTGCTCTTCTCCAGTCTTCTGGCACTTCTCCTGTTCTCCAAGAATTTTCAAAGATTATAGAGAGGGGTTCAAAAATTTCTTCTGCTATCTCCTTCAGTACTCTGGGGTGTAATTCATCTGGACCTGGAGACTTGAATTCATTTAGGTTAGCTAAGTGTTTCCTCACTGTCTTTCTGTTTATAGATATCCTGGATTCTTCTATTCCCTTAATAGGACAGTGAATAACAGTTGATGTTACATTTCCTTTCTGAGAGAAAACAGATGCAAAATAGGAATTTAAAAGTTCAGCCTTCTCAACATCCTGTCTTACCATTTCATCATTTTCATCCTGTAAAAATCCTATAGCATCTTTGACTTTTCTTTTACTTTTGACATATCCCCAAAATCCTTTATTATTTCTTTTGACATCTCTTGCAAGCCTCAATTCATTTTCAGCTTTAGTTAATCTGATTTGTGCCCTGCAGGTTCTGCAGACAGCATTATATTCTTCTTTAGATATGCCTCCCTCTTTCCATTTTATAAACATTTTTTTCTTCCTTTTTAGCATGTGCTTAAGTTCTGTGTTCATCCATCCTGGTTTCCTTAAATGCTTCCTGTTCTTCCCTCTTTTCGGAATTGTTAACAACTGTGCTTTGAGAATTTCATTTTTCAAGATTTCCCATCCTTCCTGGACATTTTTGTCTTTAAGGATATCCAGCCATTGGATCCCTCCAATTCTCTTTCTGAATCCCTTAAAATCTGCCTTTCTGAAATCTAACCTTGACGTCTGAGTCTTCACAGGTCTTCCGCCTCTAGTTATCCAAAATTCTAAAATAGCATGGTCGCTACCTCCTAGGGTCCCAGCCACTTTTACCTCCTCAACCATTTCCTCCCTGTTTATAAGGATTAGATCCAAGGTAGCAGTTCCCCTTGTTTTCTCCCTTACCTTTTGGAAGATAAAGTTGTCAGCAAGAGAGGATAAGAATTTCCTTGACCTGTTAGTTTTGCCTGAGAGAGATTCCCAACAAATGTCTGGATAGTTGAAATCTCCCATGACAACTATGTCATATTTTTTGGAGAACTTGGCCATTTGATGCATAAAGAGTTCATCCATATCTTCAGCTTGCACAGGCGGCCTGTAGTAAATGCCTACAATGGTGTCCTTTCCATTGTTCTGTCCTTGTATTCTTACCCAAACAGTTTCCACAGAACTCCCAGTCTCTGAAGCTTCAATCTCTGTGCAGATATACGCGTTTCTAACATACAATGCGACACCCCCTCCTCGTTTATCAAGTCTGTTTCTTGCAAATAAGTTGTATCCTTCTAGCCTTGTATTCCAATCATGTGTATTGTCCCACCAAGTTTCAGTGATTCCAATGACATCATATTTCTTTTCCTGTGTTAGTAGTTCTAATTCTCCTTGTTTGTTGCCCATGCTTTGTGCATTAGTATAGAAACATTTTAGTTTGTGATTGGTTTCTCTTTCTCCAATATTTTTATTAATTAGATTCTTTCGTCTTTTTTCTTCCTTTCCAATTCTAATAGCAGAGTTCTCAATAGCATTTGTCAGGTGTATGGCTTTTTCTGGTCTTTTGCTTCCCTTCCCATGTTGTTCTAGTTTAAAGCTCTCCTTACAAGTGTAGCAAGGCGACTTCCAAATACATGCTTTCCAGTCTTCGTAAGGTGCACCCCATCTCTAGCAAGTAGTCCATCGTATAAGTAGTTCACTCCGTGATCCAGAAATCCAAATCGTTGCTGACGGCACCATCGACGTAGCCAGTTGTTCACCTGCAGAATCTTATTCCACCTCCTTGTTCCATGGCCATCCACTGGGAGGATGGAAGAGAAGACCACCTGCGCTCCCAGTTCTTTCACTTTCTTGCCTAAGTCTTCAAAGTCTCTGCAGATGGTTTCCAGGTCGTTTCTTGCGGTGTCATTTGTCCCCACATGTAGTAGCAGGAATGGGTAGTCATCTGTAGGTCTGAAGAGTCCTGATATCCTGTCAGACACATCTTTAATTTTTGCACCTGGAAGACAGCACATTTCTCTTGAAGTTATATCCGGTCTGCAGATAGCGGCCTCTGTTCCTCTCAACAGGGAATCCCCCATGACCACCACTCTCCGTTTCTTCTTCACAACATTTTTCTTTCTCCATCCAGGAGGACTCTGAAGGCGTACAAGGTTGCTGTTTGTTGGCAAAGTCTTATCCTGATGTATTTCTTCGTTTTCCTGCGTGAGAGCCTGGTACTGGTTTCTGAGCAGTATGGGTGCTGACTGCCTCCTGATCCTCCTGCTTCTCTGGGTCACATGTCTCCATTCCTCTGTTTCTTCAGGTGCACTTCGAATTTCTTCTCTTTCTGTAACATGAAGAGATAATTCTGCTCTGTCCAAGAACTCTTCACCTTCCTTAATGATCTTCAACGTAGCTAACCTCTCTTCGAGATTTTGCAACTTTTCCTCCAACAGGGACACAAGCTTGCATTTGTGGCATGTGAAGTTTGGCTTTTCCACTGGTAAATCTGTGAACATGTAGCAAGAAATGTAGCTCACCAAGTGGCTCCTGGCCTCTTCCATCTTGAGATTTCTTAAAAACGATGAAAGATGAGCCAAAATTCGCGTCCCGATAGTCGCGCGGTTTTTCCAATTTCCTCTTTTCAGCTGCAACGGCCAAAACCCAGTGATCGTTGAGCTCGCGGAGACTCTTCACTTATCCCAGAAGGCACTAGGAATATGCAAATGATCTCCTCAAGACTCTTCCCCTGGTTTTCCAATTGCCTCTTTTCAGCTGCAACGGCCAAAACCCAGTGATCGTTGAGCTCGCGGAGACTCTTCACTTATCCCAGAAGGCACTGGGAATATGCAAATGATCTCCTCAAGACTCTTCCCCTGGTTTTCCAATTTCCTCTTTTCAGCTGCAACGGCCAAAACCCAGTGATCGTTGAGCTCGCGGAGACTCTTCACTTATCCCAGAAGGCACAGGGAATATGCAAATGATCTCCTCAAGACTCTTCCCCTGGTTATGCAACACCAAAAATCTGCAATTTTCTTGATGGTCTGGGGCGACCCGCATTACCACCTGGGTCCAAAACTGAGGTTTATTTTTCGCCAAAGGAGTCGCATCAATCCCCCTCAAAGGGATAGGCGTCTGCAAAGGCGTCATAGGAAATCCACAACGTTTAGCAAAATCCAAGTCCATCAGGTTCAGAGCTGCTCCCGAATCCACAAAAGCCTTGGCGGAAAATGTGGACAGGGAGCAGATCAGAGTAATTGCCAGAAGAAACTTAGGTTGAACACCACCCACAGAAAACGTGTGAGCACAACGTTTCTCTCGTTTAGGGCAGACAGAAATAATATGCGAGGCATCTCCACAAAAAAAACACAGCTTATTATGCCTTCTGAACTCCTGACGTTGCACCCTGGACAAAACTCTATCACATTGCATGGGTTCAGACATTTGTTCAACAGGTGGCAACACCTCTCGTGCGGTCTTGCGTTCATGCAAACCCCGATCAACCTGAATGGCTAATGACATAGAATCGTCAAGACCAGAGGGAACAGGAAATCCCACCATAGTATCTTTTACGGTTTCTGACAAACCTTTCCGAAAGAGAGCTGCCAAGGCATCATCATTCCAGGTAGTAAGGACCGCCCACTTTTGGAATTTTTGACAGTACAACTCTGCGGAATCCCGACCCTGGCTCAATGCCAACAGGACCTTTTCAGCCTGATCAATAGCATTAGGTTCATCATACAACAACCCCCAAGGTTTGAAAAAATGCATCCACATTATTTAGAATAGGATCATCAGGTTTCAAAGAAAACGCCCAATCCTGGGGATCGCCGCGCAGCAAAGAGATGACAATTTTAACCCGCTGCGTGGAGCTCCCCGACGAGTTAGGCTTCAAGTCAAAAAATAATTTACAATTATTCTTAAAATTCAAAAATGTAGACCGATCCCCAAAAAACACATCAGGAGTGGGGATCTTTGGTTCAGCAGCATGTGAATGAGTAAGATAGGGGGAAATTCCCCGCACTTCCGCAGCGAGCTGCTCCACATGACCAGACAATTGCTTCATCTCCATTGAGAGAAAAAAAAAAATTCCCCCTATGGCCTCAGAGATATAGAGGAAAAAATATACACAAAGAAATTCTGACACCTTTTTTTTTTTTCTTACAATTCTTTCCTGCTATTGAGTACCCTAGGATCTGCGGTATGGCCGGTGATTCTGTTATGGATGAGTCACCGAAGGAGGAAAAAACAAAAATAATAGCTAAGTCCAGAAAACCAGAGAAGTTGGAAGCTATCGGATTGCAGACCCCTGAACCTATCCACAACAACTAGCAGTAGCCGTGGGGGGTTCCTACGGTGCCCTAGACCCCTCGATCACAGCCAGAGAGCTAAATTAGCCTAAAGACAGAAAGGTGAAATCTAAACTGCCCCAGAGCAGACCCCAAAGCAATAGGCAGCCCCCAACATATAATGACTGTGAAGCAAGATGAAAAAACAATAACACAGATAGAAAGATAGGTTGAGCAAATGATGGGGCCCAAGCTAACTAAATAGGACAGGATAGAAAAGCTGCTGTCTGCAATCCGCAAAAAACCCTATTCAAAAATGAACCAACAGACTGATAGGAAAAACAGGCCCTGAAGTCACTAGGCTTCAAAAAGACTATATATCAGCACTCGGGTATATTCTGAAGACAGCCAGAGATCAACAGATCAGAGACAAAAATGGAATTCAGCTCACCCCCGGCCGGGAATGGCTGAACTCCAAAAAACAAGGAAAACAAAACCAGAACTAAAGTGTACAAAAGGCAGAGCAAAACTTAGCTTTGAGAAGCAGAAATCAGACTGGTCTCCAAGAATCCAGCAGGAAAATCACCGGCAAGGCAGCAGGGCGTCGGCTGCCTTATATCCAGTCATCAGTTCCTGTGACCCAGTCATCATCTACCTGCTCAGCTGTTTGGTAATCAGCCTCACTACCTTCCTTCGCCAGAAGAGGGAGTTCATCAGACCTCACTGGTGAAGGGAAAAATGAACTCACAACAGAGCAGTGTCCACACTGACACCGGAGAATCCTCGCAGCGAGCCTGCTGACACCGGAGAATCCTCGCAGCGAGCCCGCTGACACCGGAGTATCCTCGCAGTGAGTAGTGTGTGTGCTAACACCAGAGAATGCTGGCAGCGAGCAGTGTGTGCGCGGTCACTGGGGAATCCTCACAGCGAGAAGTGTGCGTACTCACACCGGAGAATCCTCACAGCAAGCAGTGTGCGTGCTGACACCGGGGAATCCTCGCAGCGAGCCCGCTGACACAGGAGAATCCTCGCAGTGAGTAGTGTGTGTGCTGACTGCTGACACCAGAGAATCGTCGCAGCAAGCAGTGTGTGCACGGACACTGGGGAATCCTCACAGCGAGAAGTGTGCGTACTTACACCGGAGAATCCTCACAGCAAGCAGTGTGCGTGCTGACATCGGGGAATCCCTGCATAGAGCAGTGTCCACGCTGACACCGGAGAATCCTCACAGCGAGCAGTGTGCCCGCTGACATGGAGAATCATCGCAAAGAGCAGTGTGCGCGCTTACACTGGAGAATCCTCACAGCAAGCAGTGTGCGCGCTGACACCGGAGAATCCTTGCAGCGAGCAGTGAGCAGTGTGCGCGCTGACACTGGAGAATCCTCACAGCGATCGTGCTGACACCAGAGAATCCTCACAGCGAGCAGTGTGCATGCTTACACTGGAGAATCCTCACAGCGAACAGTGTGCGCGCTGGCACCGGAGAATCATCACAGAGAGCAATGTGTGCGCCTACACTGGAGAATCCTCACAGCAAGCAGTGTGCGCGCTGACACCAGAGAATCCTTGCCGCGAGCAGTGTGCGCGCTGACACCGGAGAATCCTCACAGAGAGTAGTGTGTGTGCTTACACTGGAGAATCTTCGCAGCGAGCAGTGTTATGAATGAGTCACCGTAGGAGGCTCACACAGATAGAAAGATAGGCTGAGCAAATGATGGGGCCCAAGCTAACTATATAGGACAGGATAGAAAAGCTGCTGTCTGCAATCCGCCAAAACCCTCTCAAAAACAAGAGCCAACAGACTGATAGGGAAAAAAGCCCTGAAGACGCTAGGCTTCAAAAAGACTATATCAGTACTCAGGTATTTTCTGAAGACAGAGCAAAAAGGAATTCAGCTCACCCAGCAGGGAAAGGCAGAAATCAGAAAAACAAGGCAAAACAAAACCAAAGCACAAATGCAAAAAGCAGAGCAGAAAAACTTAGCTTTTGAGGAGCAGGAATCAGACTGGTCTCCAAGAATCCCTCAGAGAAATCACCCGCAAGGCAGAAGGGCGTCGGCTGCCTTATATCCAGTCAGCAATCCCAGTCACCCAGTCATCATCATTCTGATCAGGTGCTTTGTAATCAGCCTCACTACCTTCCTTCACCAGAAGAGGGAGTTCATCAGACCTCAATGGTGAAGGGGAAAATGAACTCACAACAGAGCAGTGTGTGTGCTGACACCAGAGAATCATCGCAGCGAGCCCGCTGACACCAGAGAATCTTCACAGCGAGTAGTGTGTGTGCTGACACCAGAGAATCCTCGCAGTGAGCAGTGTGCGCATGGACACTGGGGAATCCTCACAGCGAGAAGTGTGAGTGCTGACACTGGAGAATCCTCACAGTGAGCAGTGTGAGTGCTGAGACTGGAGAATCCTCACAGCGAGCAGTGTGCGCGCTGACACTGGAGAATCCTCACAGTGAGCAGTGTGAGTGCTGACACTGGAGAATCCTCACAGTGAGCAGTGTGCATGCTGACACTGTAGAATCCTCACAGCAAGCAGTGTGCTCGCATACACCAAAGAATCCTCGCAGCGAGCTCGCTGACATCGGAGAATCGACACAGCAAGTAGTGTGTGTGCTGACACCCGAGAATCCTCGCAGCGAGCAGTGTGCGCGCGGACACTTGGGAATCCTCACAGCGAGAAGTGTGTGTGCTGACTGCTATGATTGAGTCACCGAAGGAGGAAAAAACAAAAATACAAGCTACAGTCAT
Source organism: Dendrobates tinctorius (assembly GCF_039654945.1). Classification (NCBI taxonomy): domain Eukaryota; kingdom Metazoa; phylum Chordata; class Amphibia; order Anura; family Dendrobatidae; genus Dendrobates; species Dendrobates tinctorius. The sequence goes on from NW_027361684.1 coordinate 43,182,598, forward strand.
ATGTTAAAGTTTGGGCACCCCTATTAATGTTAACCTTTTTTCTTTATAACAATTTTGGTTTTTGCAACAGCTATTTCAGTTTCATATATCTAATAACTGATGGACTCAGTTATATTTCTGGATTCAAATGAGGTTTATTGTACTAACAGAAAATGTGCAATCTGCATTTTAACAAAATTTGACCGGTGCAAAAGTATGGGCACCTCAACATAAAAGTGACATTAATATTTCGTAGATCCTCCTTTTGCAAAAATAACAGCCTCTAGTCGCTTCCTGTAGCTATTAATGAGTTCCTGGATGAAGGTATTTGTGACCATTCCTGTTTACAAAACAATTCCAGTTCAGTTAAGTTTGATGGTCGCCGAGCAAGGACAGCCCGCTTCAAATCATCCCACAGATGTTCAATGATATTCAGGTCTGGGGACTGGGATGGCCATTCCAGAACATTGCAATTGTTCCTCTGCATGAATGCCTGAGTAGATTTGGAGCGGTGTTTTGGATCATTGTCTTGCTGAAATATCCATCCCCTGCGTAACTTCAACTTCGTCACTGATTCTTGCACATTATTGTCAAGAATCTGCTGATACTGAGTTGAATCCATGCGACCCTCAACTTTAACAAGATTCCTGGTGCTGGCATTGGCCAGACAGCCCCAAAGCATGATGGAACCTCCACCAAATTTTACTGTGGGTAGCAAGTGTTTTTCTTGGAATGCTGTGTTTTTTAGCCTCCATGCATAACGCCTTTTTGTATGACCAAACAACTCAATCTTTGTTTCATCAGTCCACAGGATCTTCTTCCAAAATGTAACTGGCTTGTCCAAATGTGCTTTTGCATACCTCAGGCGACTCTGTTTGTGGCGTGCTTGCAGAAACGGCTTCTTTCACATCACTCTCCCATACAGCTTCTCCTTGTGCAAAGTGCGCTGTATTGTTGACCGATGCACAGTGACACCATCTGCAGGACGATGATGCTGCAGGTCTTTGGAGGTGGTCTTTGGATTGTCCTTGACTGTTCTCACCATTCTTCTTCTCTGCCTTTCTGATATTTTTCTTGGCCTGCCACTTCTGGGCTTAACAAGAACTGTACCTGTGTTCTTCCATTTCCTTACTATGTTCCTCACAGTGGAAACTGACAGGTTAAATCTCTGAGACAACTTTTTGGATCCTTCCCCTGAAAAGCTATGTTGAATAATCTTTGTTTTCAGATCATTTGAGAGTTGTTTTGAGGAGTCCATGATGCCACTCTTCATAGGAGAATCAAATAGGAGAACTACTTGCAAGTGGCCACCTTAAATACCTTTTCTCATGATTTGATACACCTGGCTATGAAGTTCAAAGCTCAATGAGGTTACAAAACCAATTTAGTGCTTCAGGAAGTCAGTAAAAAGTAGTTAGGAGTGTTCAAATCAAGAAAATGATAAGGGTGCCCATACTTTTGCACCGGTCAAATTTTGTTTAAATGCAGATTGCACATTTTCTGTTAGTACAATAAACCTAATTTGAATCCAGAAATATAACTGAGTCCATCAGTTATTAGATATATGAAACTGAAATAGCTGTTGCAAAAACCAAAATTGTTATAAAGAAAAAAGGTTAACATTAATAGGGGTGCCCAAACTTTAACATATGACTGTAAGTCCAGAAAACCGGAGAGGTTGGTAGATATCGGATTGCAGACCACTGATCCTATCCACAACAACTAACAGTAGCCTTGGGGGGTTCCTACGGTGCCCTAGACCCCTCGATCACAGCCGGAGAACTAAATAGGCCTAAAGAAAGAAAGGGGAAATTTAAACTGCCCCAGAGCGGACCCCAAAGCAATAGGCAGCCCCCAACATATAATGACGGTGAAGCAAGATGAAAACACTAACACAGATAGAAAGATAGGTTGAGCAAACGATGGGGCCCAAGCTAACTAAAAAGGACAGGATAGAAAACCTGCTGTCTTGCAATCTGTAAAAAACCCTACCAAAAAATGTCCCAACCGTCTGATAGGAAAAAAGGCCCTGAAGTCGCTAGGACTTCAAAATGACTATATCAGCACTCAGGTAAATTCTGAAGACAGAGCAAAGAGACAAACTGATCAGAGACAAAAATGGAACTCAGCACACCCCCGACCGGGGATGGCTGATCTCCAAAAAACAAGGTAAACAAAACAAAACTAATAAGTTCAAGAGCAGAGCAAAAACTTATCTTTGGGAAGCAGGAATCAGACTGGTCTCCAAGAATCCAGCAGAGAAATCACCAGCGACTCAGAAGGGCGTTGGCTGCCTTATATCCAGTCAGAATTTCCTGTTACCCAGTCATCATCTACCAGATCAGGTGTTTGGTAATCAGCCTCACTACCTTCCTTCACCAGAAGAGGGAGTTCATCAGACATCGACGGTGAAAATGAACTCACAACAGCTGACACTGGAGAATCCTCACAGTGAGCAGTGTGAGTGCTGACACTGGAGAATCCTCACAGCGAGCGCGCTGACACTGGAGAATCCTCACAGCGAGCACGCTGACACTGGAGAATCCTCATAGTGAGCAGTGTGCATGCTGACACTGGAGATGCGCATGCTGACACTGGAGAATCCTCACAGCGAGCAGTGTGCATGCTGACACTGGAGAATCCTCACAGCGAGCAGTGTGCGCGCTTACACCGGAGAATCCTCACAGCGAGCAGTGTGCGCGCTTACACCGGAGAATCCTCACAGCGAGCAGTGTGCGCGCTGACACCGGAGAATCCTCACAGCGAGCAGTGTGCACCCTGACACCGGAGAATCCTAACAGCGAGCAGTGTGCATGCTAACACTGGAGAATCCTCACAGCGAGCAGTGTGTGCGCTTACACCGGAGAATCTTCGCAGCGAGCCTGCTGACACCGGAGAATCCTCACAGCGAGTAGTGCGTGTGCTGACACCAGAGAATCTTCGCAGTGAGCAGTGAGCGTGGGACACTGGAGAATCCTGGCAGCGAGCAGTGTGCGCACTGACACTGGAGAATCCTGGCAGCGAGCAGTGTGCGCACTGACACTGGAGAATCCTGGCAGCGAGCAGTGTGCGCACTGACACTGGAGAATCCTGGCAGTGAGCAGTGTGCGCACTGACACTGGAGATTCCTGGCAGCGAGCAGTGTGCGCGCTGACACTGGAGAATCCTGGCAGTGAGCAGTGTGCGCACTGACACTGGAGATTCCTGGCAGCGAGCAGTGTGCGCGCTGACACTGGAGAATCCTCGCAGCGAGCAGTGTGCGCGCTGACACCGGAGAATCCTCACAGCAAGCAGTGTGCGCACTGACACCGAAGAATCCTCACAGCAAGCAGTGTGCGCACTGACACCGGAGAATCCTCACAGCGAGCAGTGTGCGTGCTTACACCGGAGAATCCTCACAGCGAGCAGTGTGCGCACTGACACTGGAGAATCCTGGCAGCGAGCAGTGTGCGCACTGACACTGGAGAACCCTGGCAGCGAGCAGCGTGCGCACTGACACTGGAGAATCCTGGCAGCGAGCAGCGTGCGCACTGACACTGGAGAACCCTGGCAGCGAGCAGCGTGCGCACTGACACTGGAGAATCCTGGCAGCGAGCAGTGTGCGCACTGACACTGGAGAACCCTGGCAGTGAGCAGTGTGCGCGGTGACACTGGAGAATCCTAGCAGCGAGCAGTGTGCGCACTGACACTGGAGAACCCTGGCAGCGAGCAGTGTGCGCACTGACACTGGAGAATCCTGGCAGCGAGCAGCGTGCGCACTGACACTGGAGAATCCTGGCAGCGAGCAGCGTGCGCACTGACACTGGAGAACCCTGGCAGCGAGCAGCGTGCGCACTGACACTGGAGAATCCTGGCAGCGAGCAGCGTGCGCACTGACACTGGAGAATCCTGGCAGCGAGCAGTGTGCGCACTGACACTGGAGAATCCTGGCAGCGAGCAGTGTGCGCACTGACACTGGAGAATCCTGGCAGCGAGCAGCGTGCGCACTGACACTGGAGAACCCTGGCAGCGAGCAGTGTGCGCACTGACACTGGAGAACCCTGGCAGCGAGCAGTGTGCGCACTGACACTGGAGAACCCTGGCAGCGAGCAGTGTGCGCACTGACACTGGAGAACCCTGGCAGCGAGCAGTGTGTGCACTGACACTGGAGAACCCTGGCAGCGAGCAGTGTGCGCACAGACACTGGAGAATCCTGGCAGCGAGCAGTGTGCGCACAGACACTGGAGAATCCTGGCAGCGAGCAGTGTGCGCACTGACACTGGAGAACCCTGGCAGCGAGCAGTGTGCGCACTGACACTGGAGAACCCTGGCAGCGAGCAGTGTGCGCACTGACACTGGAGAACCCTGGCAGCGAGCAGTGTGCGCACTGACACTGGAGAACCCTGGCAGCGAGCAGCGTGCGCGGTGACACTGGAGAATCCTGGCAGCGAGCAGTGTGCGCACTGACACTGGAGAACCCTGGCAGCGAGCAGTGTGCGCACTGACACTGGAGAACCCTGGCAGCGAGCAGTGTGCGCACTGACACTGGAGAACCCTGGCAGCGAGCAGTGTGCGCACTGACACTGGAGAACCCTGGCAGCGAGCAGTGTGCGCACTGACACTGGAGAACCCTGGCAGCGAGCAGTGTGCGCACTGACACTGGAGAACCCTGGCAGCGAGCAGTGTGCGCACTGACACTGGAGAACCCCGGCAGGGAGCAGTGTGCGCGGTGACACTGGAGAATCCCGGCAGCGAGCAGTGTGCGCACTGACACTGGAGAATCCTGGCAGCGAGCAGCGTGCGCACTGACACTGGAGAATCCTGGCAGCGAGCAGCGTGCGCACTGACACTGGAGAACCCTGGCAGCGAGCAGCGTGCGCACTGACACTGGAGAATCCTGACAGCGAGCAGCGTGCGCACTGACACTGGAGAACCCTGGCAGCGAGCAGTGTGCGCACTGACACTGGAGAACCCTGGCAGCGAGCAGTGTGCGCACAGACACTGGAGAATCCTGGCAGCGAGCAGCGTGCGCACTGACACTGGAGAACCATGGCAGCGAGCAGCGTGCGCACTGACACTGGAGAACCCTGGCAGCGAGCAGTGTGCACACTGACACTGGAGAACCCTGGCAGCGAGCAGTGTGCGCACTGACACTGGAGAACCCTGGCAGCGAGCAGCGTGCGCACTGACACTGGAGAACCCTGGCAGCGAGCAGCGTGCGCACTGACACTGGAGAACCCTGGCAGCGAGCAGCGTGCGCACTGACACTGGAGAACCCTGGCAGCGAGCAGCGTGCGCACTGACACTGGAGAACCCTGGCAGCGAGCAGCGTGCGCACTGACACTGGAGAATCCTGGCAGCGAGCAGCGTGCGCACTGACACTGGAGAACCCTGGCAGCGAGCAGCGTGCGCACTGACACTGGAGAATCCTGGCAGCGAGCAGCGTGCGCACTGACACTGGAGAACCCTGGCAGCGAGCAGTGTGCGCACTGACACTGGAGAACCCTGGCAGCGAGCAGCGTGCGCACAGACACTGGAGAATCCTGGCAGCGAGCAGCGTGCGCACTGACACTGGAGAACCCTGGCAGCGAGCAGTGTGCGCACTGACACTGGAGAACCCTGGCAGCGAGCAGTGTGCGCACTGACACTGGAGAACCCTGGCAGCGAGCAGTGTGCGCACTGACACTGGAGAACCCTGGCAGCGAGCAGTGTGCGCACTGACACTGGAGAACCCTGGCAGCGAGCAGTGTGTGCACTGACACTGGAGAACCCTGGCAGCGAGCAGTGTGCGCACAGACACTGGAGAACCCTGGCAGCGAGCAGTGTGCGCACAGACACTGGAGAATCCTGGCAGCGAGCAGTGTGCGCACTGACACTGGAGAACCCTGGCAGCGAGCAGTGTGCGCACTGACACTGGAGAACCCTGGCAGCGAGCAGTGTGCGCACTGACACTGGAGAACCCTGGCAGCGAGCAGTGTGCGCACTGACACTGGAGAACCCTGGCAGTGAGCAGCGTGCGCGGTGACACTGGAGAATCTGGAGAATCCTGGCAGCGAGCAGCGTGCGCACTGACACTGGAGAACCCTGGCAGCGAGCAGCGTGCGCACTGACACTGGAGAACCCTGGCAGCGAGCAGTGTGCGCACTGACACTGGAGAACCCTGGCAGCGAGCAGTGTGCGCACTGACACTGGAGAACCCTGGCAGCGAGCAGCGTGCGCACTGACACTGGAGAACCCTGGCAGCGAGCAGCGTGCGCGGTGACACTGGAGAATCCTGGCAGCGAGCAGCGTGCGCACTGACACTGGAGAACCCTGGCAGCGAGCAGCGTGCGCACTGACACTGGAGAATCCTGGCAGCGAGCAGCGTGCGCACTGACACTGGAGAACCCTGGCAGCGAGCAGCGTGCGCACTGACACTGGAGAACCCTGGCAGCGAGCAGTGTGCGCACTGACACTGGAGAACCCTGGCAGCGAGCAGTGTGCGCACAGACACTGGAGAATCCTGGCAGCGAGCAGCGTGCGCACTGACACTGGAGAACCCTGGCAGCGAGCAGTGTGCGCACTGACACTGGAGAACCCTGGCAGCGAGCAGTGTGCGCACTGACACTGGAGAACCCTGGCAGCGAGCAGTGTGCGCACTGACACTGGAGAACCCTGGCAGCGAGCAGTGTGCGCACTGACACTGGAGAACCCTGGCAGCGAGCAGTGTGTGCACTGACACTGGAGAACCCTGGCAGCGAGCAGTGTGCGCACAGACACTGGAGAATCCTGGCAGCGAGCAGTGTGCGCACTGACACTGGAGAACCCTGGCAGCGAGCAGTGTGCGCACTGACACTGGAGAACCCTGGCAGTGAGCAGCGTGCGCGGTGACACTGGAGAATCCTGGCAGCGAGCAGTGTGCGCACTGACACTGGAGAACCCTGGCAGCGAGCAGTGTGCGCACTGACACTGGAGAACCCTGGCAGCGAGCAGTGTGCGCACTGACACTGGAGAACCCTGGCAGCGAGCAGTGTGCGCACTGACACTGGAGAACCCTGGCAGCGAGCAGTGTGCGCACAGACACTGGAGAATCCTGGCAGCGAGCAGTGTGCGCACTGACACTGGAGAACCCTGGCAGCGAGCAGTGTGCGCACTGACACTGGAGAACCCTGGCAGCGAGCAGTGTGCGCACTGACACTGGAGAACCCTGGCAGTGAGCAGCGTGCGCACTGACACTGGAGAACCCTGGCAGCGAGCAGCGTGCGCACTGACACTGGAGAACCCTGGCAGCGAGCAGTGTGCGCACTGACACTGGAGAACCCTGGCAGCGAGCAGTGTGCGCACTGACACTGGAGAACCCTGGCAGTGAGCAGTGTGCGCACTGACACTGGAGAACCCTGGCAGCGAGCAGTGTGCGCACTGACACTGGAGAACCCTGGCAGCGAGCAGTGTGCGCACTGACACTGGAGAACCCTGGCAGCGAGCAGTGTGCGCACTGACACTGGAGAACCCTGGCAGCGAGCAGTGTGTGCACTGACACTGGAGAACCCTGGCAGCGAGCAGTGTGCGCACAGACACTGGAGAATCCTGGCAGCGAGCAGTGTGCGCACTGACACTGGAGAACCCTGGCAGCGAGCAGTGTGCGCACTGACACTGGAGAACCCTGGCAGCGAGCAGTGTGCGCACTGACACTGGAGAACCCTGGCAGCGAGCAGTGTGCGCACTGACACTGGAGAACCCTGGCAGAGAGCAGTATGCGCACAGACACTGGAGAACCCTGGCAGCGAGCAGCGTGCGCGGTGAGGACTCACATAGAGACTGCAGACTTGTTGTTTTAGGCCGGACAACCCATTTAATGGAACAGAGATGTCGGTTTCAGCTGGATTACCTTTCTTTTTTTTTATTTCCAAGTGCTTTTCTTTATTTGGGGACATATTTCAGCTTTGTGATTTTGCTGGCTGTTAATGTTGTTATTATAATAAAAGCCATTTACTTTCCCAGTAAAGCATAAGCTAATAATCATGGAGTATCCGATCCACGATGCTCGGGTGCTACAAGTGACCTGCTGCCATGTCTGTACAATGGCTGGCAGAGGGGAATCCCTCACATGGTGCTCAGCTCTCCACTGAAAGTTCCCAGGCCAGCTAGTTGCTATGTAGAGCTCGGTGAGTGCCTATGAGCGGGCACTGCTGCGCACATGTGACTGTACACAGGAAGGGGCCTGGATATATATATTTCTTTCTGTGCAGGGCTGGGGTATATTTAGCTCTGTGTATAGGCAGACACAGCTCCAGGCGGCAGCTATTACACTGCGAGCTGGACACATAGAGAAGACTCCGGGCGCCCTCTGGTGGCCGCTCCGGGTATTGCGCCCCCCGCTGCAGACTGCGGGGACCGCGGGATTGAGAGTGGACCCGGAGCCCGGCAGCATGAACCCGGGGAGCCGCTCCCATCCGTCCCCGGAGCACGATAACGCCAAGCCGGGCGTCACCCGCCCCCACCTGTCCTCGGAGCCAGGCAGCTCGAAGCCCGCCGCCCGTACTGATCCTTCCCCGGAGGCCGGCGGCAGCAGCAGCGGCGGCTCCAGCCCATCGGACCGATTCGCGGTGCTGAGCACCGAGCAGCTCCGGCAGCTTCTGCAGGACGAGGGCAAGCTGCAGCGCATCGTCCGCCTGAGCGAGCAGGTAGTGGGGCTGCTGTGTGCATCCATCACCTGCAGACCCTGCCTGTTGAGCCTCCCCGGCCCCGTGCGGCCGCCCGCTCCCCTGCACAGCCCCCGCGCCAGGGGTGCAGGCACCGGGAGGGCAGCGAGCGGGCACCTCCATGGAGGCGTGGGCACCGGATGGCAGAGCGCTGCTTGCTCTAGGCCCCGTGTTTTCCAGGCAGGAGCTATCACCTGCAATCACGGCATTGTCATTGTTCTGAGGAGCAGCAGACATGGTGCCCACAGCCGTGCCCGGCCATACACTGGGTGTAGACGGAGGATGTGCCAGGCCTGCATCACTGCCCTCCTTGTGTGTGTGGCTTCTCTGCCCAGACTAGGCCTGGACCACCCACACCTGGCTCTGGGAACCTGTAGCGCCTTTGTGCGGAGGCCGGGGTGTATGTGCTGGTCACGCACCCCACACTGCCCAGAGGGACACGCTTTGTATGGGGAGCTGAGCCTTTTTTGGTCTGTTCTTTGCGTCTCCCTCCCCTTACATCTTTCCTTTGTTCCCCTTTCTCTCCTCCTCATTTTTGTCCTCTGTGTTTCCCCGTGTTTGGTGGGTTACACACGTCACCCTTCCCTTGTGTCTTTTATGTCTGTCGCTTCGTCTGTGTGGTCGGTGTGTATTCCTGCCTTGTGTGATTTCTGGCTGCCGGCCATAGACGTCACAATAATCAGTGACCATAAGATCAGTGGGGTTTGGCCGGGGTTCTGAACAGTGGGAATTTGGCAGCGGTCCGTCTTCCACGTGTTCCTTTCATGTTACTCTGTGCTCTGATAGACACTGGCACTAGGTGCAGCAATGTGAGTGGCACTTACAGCAGTAGGAACAGTTCAAAGTATCCTCCAAGAACTCTCTCTGTCCCTTTACCAGGTAACGTCCCAGTACGGGAACACTAGTCAGGGCTCAAACGTCTTCCACCAGGATGACATTTATTTAAAGGAATGTTTCCTGGACCTTGGGAAAAGATTTGCTTCTTTAGGGAATGTTTTCTGGACCTTGAGACGAGATTTACTTCTTCAGGGTGGTTTCACACATCCAGATATTTCCGGTACTGGAAAAAACCGATCCCAGAGATGTCTGTGTGGCACACCTGTGCCGCATCAGTACCACGCTGACAGCCGCAGGGGAAGTAGCACTACGGTAAGGGCTGTTCCCCTGCATGTGGTGCTGAACTCGGCTGTCATTCTCTCCTGCTCTGCCGGCAACAGCGCGAGAAGGGAAGAATGAATGACAAAAAAAACATGGTGTCCCCCTTATTTTTTTTAACCAACCCGGCAAAACTAACAGGTGCGGTCTGCTATTCTCAGGTAAGGGGCCATGAATATGGGCCCCCCCAGCCTAAAAACAGCAGACCGCGGTTACCCAGAAAAGGCGCATCTAATAGATGCTCCTATTCTGGTGCTTTGTCAGGTTCTTCCCACTTGCCCTGTAGCGGTCGCAAGTGGGGTCATAAGGGGTTAATGTCACCTCTCTATTCTAAGGAGTCATTGAGTCCGGCTTAGTAATGGAGAGGTGTCAATAAGACACCTCTCCATTACTAATCCTATAGTAAGAAAAGGGTTAATTAAACACACACACATTAAGAATAAAGTATTTTAATGAAATAATAATCCACACATTTTTCCCATCGTTATTACACTGCTAATCCTATCTGGAAGCCATTGATCACCTGTAAAAAAATTTAAAAAAACAACCAACAATATACCAGACCTGTCCGGCACTTACTGTAGCGCTACTTCCCCTGCGGCCGTTCGTGCTCACGGGGGACAGTGTACTCTGTTGTCCGTTTGCACGTGTTGCGGGCCGTGTGTGATAAAACGGACGTGTCTCCGTGTTTTGCACACGGATGCACGGTCCGTGAAAACACGCTGACTTCTGCACAGACCCATTCATTTGAATGTGTCTACGTGTGTCAGTGTCTCCAGTACGTGAGAAAACTGTCACTACACGTACCGGGGCCACTGACGTGTGAAACTGCCCTTAGGGGATGGTTTCTGGACCTTGAGACAGGATTTACTTCTTTAGGGAATGTTTCCTGGAGCTTGGGACCACACATGACCTATTCGGTGGCAGAAAAAGAGCATGTTTATATATAATATGTATAGTATATATTTTTTAATACATTTTCAAATGGTCTAAACTGATATCACATTTACATTAGTTTTGTCAGTCACCCTCTGACCTCAATAAAAAAAAAAGCACTGTGATAAATCCCATAAAGAATGGGACCATGACTGAGGCACGTCAGCATAAAATGACAATTCTGTCAGAATCAGTTTTTATTAAAAAGAAATGTACGGTATATATACAACAATACTGAGGTTGAGCTGACCCTTCTACTGCTTATTAGGAACCCTAACGTTTCCTAAGAATGCAGAGTTGCAAAACATAGTTTTGTAATTCTTAGGCTCTGTTCACATTGGCGTCATTCTGCTTCCATGTCAGACTCCAGCAGCTCCCAGCAATGGCGCAGGTTTCTCTCATAGGGCAAATAAGTGCTGCGTTGTTTTATCCCATATTTTCAACATAATCTGTTACGGAGCTTTTAAACAGATCCTGAAATAATCTCTACGTCCGATCGGTAAGGGAATGTTCACACGTCTGCTTGGCTGCAGAACTTTCCAAGACTCCGAGTCACAAAATATCCAACTAGATCCAACTTTTTGTGACTTGCTTGCTACGATCACAACACCTTGAGGGTCACAATGTGAACCCATTCACTTGCATCATGCTGCGATATAGCAGCGGGATACAGTGATTTTTGGCTATGTGACCTGTGGGTTGCAGTCAGTGTGCGGTGGCCAAAGTTGCTGTGTAGCCCCAGCCTAAATGTGAAAATTGAATTAGAGTTCTCTATGATTTTTTTCCCCTTCCTTGTAAAATATCCTTATGAGAGTTGATGTAAATGAATGTTCATGACTTGGACCATCGTCCACATCCATAATCTGTGATCGCTGGACAGGAGCCCTGAGAACCACCTCCAACCTGACTGGCCATCAAATCTAAAGAAGAGCTGCAGATGCCGGGAATTAGGACGCGGTTCTCAGTGCTCCCGTCCATCAATCACATATCACTGATGTGGCCGATGGAGCAGACCCTGCGAATCGATTCATAATATCTCAAATCCCTAAATAATTGGTATCGCAGACCAGAGACTCATTAATGAAGGGGGAACACTTGGCATTTAGAAATCTAGCCCCAGTTTGGATCTCCAGGGGATGAATATGGGCAATAAAGCTGGCCACATTAATCTAAAGGTTAACATGACTTTTTTGTTGGTCTTCAATGAGAACTTATAAGGACATCATTGGAAAACAACACGGGAAACATGAGTGACCCCTGCAAACTTCTTGATGCATTGACTGACTACATGGCACCTGACATGTCCCTAGATGTGCCTAAAAACAGAATAATAGTAATTGTCAAAAATATATACAAAGCCTTAAGCTAAAGTCGGATTTCATACAAATATGTGTATGGTGCTTGTATAATGTTTGCTATAAGTGTGTAATATGATACTGAGAACAATAATAGTAATGTCAATATCGAGCTCAATGTGGTAGTCACTCTCTCCCGATCCCGGCCCTGAATGTGTATCTGGATGTCAGGGTTCAGCGTCATGGTAATGAAAAACTTGAAGTTCTGCCTCAGAGTTTTGTGCGGATTCCGTTAGGTCTCTATTATTGGAGGAGTCACATGTACCTTCCCAAACTTCTGGGTGGGTTGGCAAGTACCCCCTAATCCTGTATCTAAATGGCCTGGCCAAGGCAGTGTGGCCTGTTTGTTCCTTTCAGCCCTAGTTAGGCCTCTGGTGTACATATAACAGGCTTTCATATTGACAAGGGGTTTCATGAAAGATCAAAAACTTTGCTGTCACCTAATCAAAAGAAGAGCGAAGAGCCATGGATACCGGGGTAAGAGGCATTTCTTGGGGCCCATGTGTATTGGCCACATATTACTGACCTAGCTGCTGGACAGGGATTGATTGACATCTTCCTATCACATTTCTCCTTGTTTATCTCTGGAACCCCCACCGAGTCAGAAGACAAGGCTGTAATATGTGTAGCCAGTGTCCTTGGGACATCCAGAGACTGTACTTGACTATCTCCGGCAGTCCCATAGATGGAATATGGCCATTGATATATATAATATAGTGCGGCATTTCAGACAACCTCTTGACATCATCAGGTGGTCCCAGTGGTAGGCCCCAGTGATCAGCAAGTTCTCACCTGTCCTGTGGACTCTTCCATTGTTGGAAATAAAGCTGGCCATACATATTAGATAGCTGTCGATCGAACAAGACTCTCCCGTACACAGGAGTGCTCGTTCGGTCAAGCATGTATGTGTTTTCTATGAGAAGACCGCCAACTAACACGTTGGCCAGCGGCTTATCTCTTGGAGAAAAATGGAATCGGCAGTCCGAAATCGGACATGCGCGATTGAAATCTCTCCAGACCATCAGTCACCCGGCGGTTCCTCCCGTCAGCCAAATCCTCCAATAGCTGCATGTTCAGCCGACATTAGTCTGAAATATATGAGGGAGGGAGGGCCTTATTTCTTTACTACTCAATTCAGAAAATGGCTCAAATCAAGAAAAATGAGTGTGTTGGATCATAAATATAATTTTTCTTTCAGATGATCTATTTAGTCAGTAACACAAAAAAGGCTTTGTATCAAACTTTCGTATTTGCTTCTTGGTTGTCACCATATTTAGTTTTCAGATCTTTATGTCAGTGACCAAATTCACCCTATAGGTGCCCATACATTTCAATATCTCTCAGCCAAATGCCTATTAAGCTATTTTTCTGGAACAGCTCTCCCTCACTCAAATGCATTTTCACTTAGGCCAAGTGGACTTGTCTTTTAGTGGGTCACGGAGATAACTAGGAGGCCCTCCGACACGTCAGACTCTACCACTGAAATCTGTTGGTTTGACTAACTCTAACGTGTTCGTGCATCTTAAGACGAGTTCTCCACCGTAAGGCCTGTTTCACACATCCGGATCCTTTTTTTTTCCCCATTGACTTTCATTATCGGCGGATCTTGACGGTCCGTTTTTTTACGGATCCACCAACATTTTGGCGTCCGCTGACATGACAGGACGGACAATGCAACGTTTTTTGGCTGGCCGGATCCTCATTTGTCACTGCACATTCTTTCTCTCTCTCTCCCCCCCCGGGCATGGTTTCCTTTAAATTTCTCCCGTCACTGGATCCGTCAAAGCAACGGTCCGGTAGCACATGTTGCTTCCAAAACAGTTGAGGATCCGTGTCCCGCCATTTTCGCGGATTGCAACTGAAGCAAAAAACATATGTGAGAAACAGGCCTAACCTGTAGTGGAATTCTACATGGTCACAGTTCTTAAAATTGTTGCAGTTACCAAATATTTAAACATAGTTGGTCATGTATCGCGAAACTTATTTCATCTCATTTCAGTTTTGTGCTTCTGTGTCTGTTACCATATCTCTGTCTTTCTCCCGTAGGCGCAGTCTCTCCAGGAGGAGAGAAGAACCTCTTTGGCCTCTAACTTTGAGCTTGCTCAGAAAAACTTGTCCCTTCGCCCACGACTGGAGACGGGAAAAGCCAACCTGGCAATCAAGTACCAGCTGTTGCGCGAGACGTGTGCATCTTGTCGTGGGAAACTACGAAAAATCCGTGAGTGCTGTTCTATCAGTGCGTCCTTGTGCCAGACTGATCTGCCAATTAGAATGATTTCCCTCATGAGATAGTGATGCTGTTCATTTCTTCTAATATTTTAATGAATCCAAAGACGAAGAAAATTTTTTTTTACATTTCTTCTGACTTACCTGAATATTGCAAAAGTTTTCTATATTTTTTTGGGGTTGTGTTCGATACTTTTGCTTCCTACTACAGTAGTCCCAGGTAGGGATGGTCTTATCTTTTCCATTATGTCCAATTTAGGCTAAAATCAGCAAAACCCATTGCCTGAGGCTGCCACATTCTCAATCTACTTTTAGAATTAATCGCCTGGGTCCCCACACTTGGTTGCTGACCGATACAGCCTTGCTTCCTATGCTGACATTCCGTACCAAGTGACCGCTGCTGGCAGTCACAGGCTGCAGTGGTCCCATAGATGAGAGGTCTTCACAGGAGGCTGGGTTATAGCGTGACCAACATGAGACGAGCCAACGGAATCACAGAAGCACAATGCAAAGTGAAGATTGTTTTTTTTTTTTTTTATTATTTTACTTTGCTCTATTCGCAGCAAGAAATTTGAAGACAAATCCTGTCTGAAATGTGGATTTGTAGCGGTTTCCTTGTGCGTTCTTGTGGAAAACATCTGTCCCATGTGAATATACCCTTAGGCCTCGATTCATCATTTGTGTTTTCTTCAAATATTTTTTTTGTCTTGTTTTTCTTTTTACGCTGGTGGATTATGTGACCATTTCCTGGAATGGGGCACACAACATTTGATGAATTGGCGCAGATATAAAAAAAAAAAAAAAGCTTATTCTTTTTGGCTATTTTACACCTTCTTAGAATAAAAAAAGAATGTTAGACATATTTTGTACTCCACTAGGGTACTAGAGTAAAATTGCACGAAGTTTTTTGTTACATTTCAAAAAGTTACAAATGATAAATCAGGATTAAACACCTGGATAACCCAAACTATGCCCATAATGCTGAACTGATGACACCAAGGAGAACCATATTTACTTGAGGCGGGGGAGGCGCAATATCAATGATGAATTAACCCCTTAGTGTTTAGAGTGTAGCGTGGGTTGAAGCGTGTACATATGTTGTACTAAATTGGGAGTTTACTAATTCAAGAGGCTCTCCAGTTGAAAATAGTTATCACCCACTGACATTTTAGATGATAACTTATTGATCAGTCTGGGTTTGACAGCAGGCCCTTTTTTTCAGGAGCGCCGTAGAGCATGAATGGAGCAGTGGTTGGGCATGTGCATTGCTACTCCATTGTAACGTAATTTTCAAAGTACTGTAGTGGAGCATTGAGTCATATAATATATCAATTTACTCTAATTTAATCTAACACTGTGGAACATCCAGCACTGTTCCCTATGGCCAAAGTCACAACATAAGATTACAGTATTTTTCGGACCATAAAACGCACCGGACCATATGACGCACCTAGGTTTTAAAGGCGGAAAATGGGGAAAACATTTTTGAATCTGTCATCAGGATCAGGTATGTTAAACTAAATGCATGGGCATAAAGACGATGTCCTACTGGTTTAATAGGTACCTTCACTGTAAAAATCCGTAGCCTGGTTGTTTGGGCCTATGGAGCGGCACTTTGGGTAGGGGTTTTTGGCTTTGCTTCTGCTCCTCAGCTGTCTCTGGTGGCAGTATATTGTTACAGTTTTAAATTTCGCGCCAGCACAGTCCTAGCTGCGGGCGGCGCTTGTGCTTGTTCACCTTTGTAGTAGTCTTCAGTAAAATGGTTCCGGAGGTGGCGCTTGCGCAGATTGAGATCTCGGCTTGTCATTGAGGTTAGATCTAAATCTGCTCATGGGACAACACTGGTGCCATTTTCCTGAAGGGCTCCGCTACTGCCTCCCTTGCTTCGTACCACCGGGACACCTCCTCTTCCCAGCCCAGGGTTCGCAGCATCGCCCCACTCCTGCGCCACTGCCAGCTTCCAGGCGACCCTGCTACTGCCTCCTGTGACCCCCAATGAACCGCCATTGCCTCGACTAGAAGACGCACCCCAATTTTCTCCCAAACTTAGAGGGAATAAAGTGTGTCTTATAGTCCGAATAATGCGGTACATGTTTTGTGTGGATTCCACAATGTCTGTGTCCTCTTCCAGCTCTTTCTCCCTGCCTGTGCACATTCCTAGTCACTCTAAACTTGCAGATCACAGCCATAACATCAGTCTTCAGATCTCACTGCAGAGTTGCCGGCTGAATGGTTCAAAGCACAGACAGGAAATCTCTGCCCTGTACCATGCACATACTGTAGCAAGAAGTAACGAACCAGAGGTCACATCACCACATGTGACAGCTCAGGCACAGAGCAGAATTGTAGCAGCAAGTGGATTCTGAATGTTCTTCATTTAATAGACTTTACAATGCTTTCATAATCTGTGTGCCCAGAAAACCCCTTTTAACATAATCTAGTGTACAAGACAACCCCAGTTATCTCATGCTAGTGCAAAAGCGCCTCTCTTCCTGATTTGGTCCCACTATGTAAGTTCTATACAATACTATGTACTAAATTTATGGTGTAATAAAACTTTCTCTGATGGTTACAAGTGGGGCTTCAGGAGCAGGACCCGCAGCGGTCACATTATCGTGACGATAGGGTTTTTCTCTGGGCCCCGTTACACGCTTCAATGTCCCAGCGATCCCACCAACGATCCGACGTGGATGGGATCACTGGGACATAGTTAGCTGATCGCTGGTGAGCTGTCACATAGGCAGACTCACCAGCGATCAGGACCAGGGAGCACGCTGGTATCCAGGGTAAACAGCGGGTATCTAAGGGCCGCGCAGCGCTTAGTTACCTGCTATTTACCCTGGATACCAGCTCCCATCGTCTGCTGTATGGCGCTGGGAGCTCACTGATCGTTGGTCTCTCGCTGTCACATGCAGTGATGTGTGCTGCCCAGCGGGAGACCAACGATAGATTTATGGCCCAGTCCATTAGGCAACGATTAACCATCAGCCAAATGATCGTTGCTACGTGTCACACGCAACGATGTCATTTCGACATCACTGCAACGTCACCAAACTGGTGACGTTGCAACGATATCGTTCACAATATCGTTGCGTGTAACGGGGCCCTAAGAGATGTTGGTTGCCTATAGGTATAAGGATAGTATTTAGTGATCTTAAATATCGATGACTGTTGATCATTATGTCTACGGAGGCTAAAATGGTTATATTGACGACAATTTGTTCCATTACTTGTTAATCGTCATGCTTACTTTGGCTTCTTGATTGACAGAAATGTGGAAAGACAGAGGGAGATGATGCTTATGGCAACCAATCAGAGTTAAGCATTAGGAAACGTGCTAAGGAATCTGAATAGCCAATAGCGACTCCAAAAATAGTCCTCTTTTCCTTTGAGATGTTGGGGGGAGATTTGTCAAAAATGGTGCAAACGGAAATATTTATGCAGATGGGAATTCATTGGCATTCTGTAAAATTGGTTTATTTTGTAAAACCCATTACTCCAAACACCCCAATAATCAATTATACAATAACACTGGGTGGTTTAGGGGTTTGTTTTATCCAGACAATGAAGGCTCCAATATGTGTTACACTAAAGCCTGCCAAACCTGGAGATACTGATGGATGTACATATCGGGGGCTCGCCAACTCTCCCCCGTCATCATCTTGGAGATATGAATTGGGCAGTATAAATTTAGATGCCCTATCCTTCTGTTTTCCCGGCAGATAAGTCGTTGTCAGATGTATCTGCAAGAGGCTTTTTCTGCTTTCTCCTTAATGAGAAACCTTGAACATTCATCTATTTGTTGCAGCTTGAAACGATAGCGGTCCACTGAATAAACATTTTGTCCACAAGTATCCCATGCTGATTTCAAAATGGCTTTGGAATAGAGGCCGAAACGCGTCACCTCTTGATTGTACTCTATGGAATAAAGCACATAAATGAATGAAGTCAATGTCAACTTTGTTTTTAAGTTTGGGTTGCTTGTCATGAAACTTCTCAAATTGTAATATGCTGCGAGATATGTTGGTGCCCTATAAATCAAGATCTGTATGCTTATTATAATTGGGCACTTATTCGTGAGGTTGTAGGTCACACCCAGTAGTCAATGCTTTATACATTTTTAGGAGTAAAAATAGAGAAATGGCACAATGTGATAAAAAAAAACCCCACAAAAACATGCTCTATAAATGCTATTTCATGGGAAATGCAATATTTAGTGAAACGAATATATCAGATGTGGTGAGAGCCCGCCTTTAAAGCACCTCTCCAGCGTTTTTTTTTTTCTGGGCCGGAGTGGTGCTGCTAAACAAAGCAAAAGGGAGGGTACCACCATTATTAAAGGGAATCTGTCACCCCTTTTTTGAGATATCATATAATGATATTCAATTGTGTGTCACATAAGGATTCTCTTAGTGCTTTTGCTTCCCCCTGACCCCGCACCTTTCATGCATAAATACCTTTTTTATATCGGTTCAGATGTATGTAAGCTGCTGCTGTCCGGTCCGCTGGGCGTGGCTTATTCACCTGCTCCCCCCCTCCCTGTCTTGCTCTATGCATTTCTTCTTGTATAGAGCAAGACGGGGGGGGGGGGCAGGTGAATAAGCCCCGCCCATCGGACCAGACTCTGGCAGTTTACATACATCTGAACCGATATAAAAAAGGTATTTATGCATGAAAGGTGCGGGGTCAGGGGGAAGCAAAAGTACTAAGAGAATCCTTATATGACACACAATTGAATGATATCATTATATGATATCTCAAAAAAGGGGTGACAGATTCCCTTTAAAAGGATCACCGGTAGCATGTTAGAAAGAAGCACTAAGGCTACTTTCACACTAGCGTCGTGTGACGTACATCGCAATGCGTCGTTTTGGAGAAAAAACGCATCCTGCAAAGTTGCGTGCAGGATGCGTTTTTTCTCCATAGACTTGCATTAGCAACGCATTGCGACGTATGGCCACACGTCGCATCCATCGTGCGACGGATGCGTCGTGTTTTGGCGGCGGCGACGCACACAAAAACGTTACATGTAACGTTTTTTTGTGCGTCGTGTCCACCATTTTCGACCGCGCATGCGCGGCCGAAACTCCGCCCCCTCCTCCCTGGACATTACAATGGGGCAGCGGATGCGTTGAAAAACTGCATCCGCTGCCCCCCGTTGTGCAAATCTTTCACAACATGCGTCGGTATGTCGGCCTGACGCATTGCGACGGGCCCGTACCGACGCTAGTGTGAAAGTAGCCTAAGAGTAAAGAGGATAGAGGACATGCACAAACACAGGGATCACGATAGATAAGTCACAAAAATATTGATTTTTTTTTTTAACACACACCACTACAAAAACTAAAACTAGTTAAAAACATACCAAGCACAATAAGCCCATGATAAGGCTAAAAAACCTGCCCCTCGTTTCTCTATATCACAAAATCAAGCCTCACAAGATAAAGCCTCACACAGATTTAGTGAGATAGTACTCTATATAAACCCTCTGATGTGGGTGTGATTGTAAGTCACCAACCCGGGAAACTCTTTAACAAAGAACAGGCTATTCAACAAAGATAAGCAAATATCATAGGACAGGAAAATTCCGTGAATAAAAGATGGCAGTAATAATACAACATGGAAGATATGTTACAAGCCTGTAAGTTGAAGGAGAACCCTGTATGCCGAAGGACCCTTTACATCAGAGTGGTAGAGACCGGCAGAGGGTAGGGAGTAGAATTTCACAATGGGGTTAGTAATGGGGGCGTCTTATAGATGTTTCTTCATTACTAACCTCTGGACTTGATGTCACCTGACAATACAAAGGTGACATCAACCCCCCCAACTATCACCCCACTTACCACCACACCAGGGAAAGTGTGAAGAGCAAAGCTAAGTGGCAGAATTGGTGCATCTTATGGATGCGCCTTTTCTTGGGCGGCTGAGGGCTGATGTTTTAGTCTGGGAAGAGGCAAATATCCATGGCTCCTTCCTAGGCTATTAATATCAGCTGTTTGCATAGCCTTTGTTGTTACTCAGAAAATAATTTAGTATGTAAAAAAATACATGTACAGTAAGCTACACAAGCACTGTACTAATATATGTGACTGACCTTTTTATATCTCTCTTCAATGTTTATATCTGTATTCTATCTATTCTGAAGGGTCATGTTGTGATTTTACTGTGCGTGGCAGGTGAATTTCCAACTTTCCAAAGTTTGTGGGGGATACCACTTCTTTTTTTTTTTTTTTTCAAAAAGGAATGTATTTATTAAAAAAAAAACATGTTCAGTTAACTACACACACAAAGCATTATCTTTTAGTCTCTATCTCTTGGATGCTAGGTGTTAAAATTGGATTATACTCACATAACACTCGTCAGCCTTTTCTGGATTAAAATCAGAATGTTTCTTTTTCTTCACAGTTATGGCTAGGAGCCCTTACACATATACTTTACATCTGAATGTTGCCCCGACCTTCGGTTACAAGATTCGATCTCAGTAGGTTGTTTTCCAGCTTGTGTCCACGACAGGAGAGCCAATTCCTCTGCTAGCACATGCCCAGAGCAGTGAAGTGGGCCAGCTGCTTGTCCATTTCAGTAGCCAGCCCCCTCTCTCTGTATATCGGCTGTGACAGAGAGGGGACTGACTTAGCTACAGTCTTTTATTTGTCGGAATGAAAGAATTCTATTAAACCTAATCTGTGCATTAATATAACAAAAATGTGTTTGAAACCCAACTACAGAAATCACCTCTAGACCATTACCATTCTTTATTTCTAATGGACCATTTAGACAACCGCCAATCAGCTATGTACAGTCCAATTGACAGTTCTTTTAAATGTGTTGTCTCAAGTTTTTATGTGGTTAAAATTGCAAAGTGCGTGTAAGAGCAAACAATGGCGCAACCATGCTGCTGGTGTGGACTGTCAATCTTCAGGAAACGCACTGCCCCTGTGGAGCAGGAAGATGGGAGGCAAAGGGATTGTGCGTTCTTGGAGAAAAAAAAAAAAGTTGCGACAACCCCTTAAAGGTAAGTTCACACTGGGCATTTTTGTTGCTTTTTTTTTCTGCAGCAAAACCTGATTTCTTGGCAGGAAAGATGCTGTGGCAAAAAACACAGGTTTAGGTGCAGTTTTGCTGCGTTTTTTCAACACGCATTCAAGCCAATGGGTGAAAAACACTGCAAAAACGCTGAAAGAAGTGACATACTCTATTTCCAAAAAAAGCAGCAAAGTACAAAATCTTGATGACCTGATGACACAAAAAAACAATATGTGTGCAGGTGATTTCTGAAATCTCATAGGGTTTTCTGACAGTGGAAAAAGCAGCTGAAAATTAGCATAAAAAAAACAGTGCAAGAAAGCGCAGCAAAAACGCCCAGTGTGAACTCACCCTTATGGCCTGTTTGGACTGACTGACCAAAATTCTGTACACAGAGACTGACTGTTAATTACCTGTGTACCCAACACTGGATAAGAAGAAAGATTGTCATTAAATTCACAGTGAATGAGCGGTTTTCTCGTTTGTCAGGTGACTCCAGGCATGTCTGGGCTGCATTCACACCTTATGTCTGTAATGCATTACTTTGCCACACTGACCTGCCGCAATTTTAAAAACTCCAAGCCAAAAAAGAACTATCTGGTTGCAAAGTGTGAACTCAGCCTTACACAAGCCGAATCGGAGAACGAACGTTCTCAGGGCAGGTGCAGACGAGCGTATAGTCTCTCATTTGAGAGAATTGGACTGATTGTGCAAATCACAGTGTGATCATCAGAGTGTGATCCGATTCTTTTAGATGAGGAGAGGACAGAGAGAAAAAATTCTTCATCTCCATTCTCTATATCCCTGGAAAATCGGACTGCTTTCGGATGTCATCCGAGTGCAGTCTGATGATTTCCATGGACTCATTGACTTGCATGGCTGAGTGTGATCCGAATATTCGATCAAACTCTGACTTGCAGCAATTGTATCCTTGGACCGATCTAAAACATTGAAAAAAAAAAAAAAGCAATCATGTGCACGAACTCATAGAATAAGTGCGATCTAGTGTTTTATTGGGCTGCCTTCGGACCCGGCGGTGTGAGCAAGCCCTAACAAACACTCATTTACAGGTATCAGCTTGTCTTAACAAACCAAAAGGGAAGGCAAGGACTTAGCATTGACTGATGCAACGGAGTACGACTTGAATGCATCAACGTTCTGTGAAAATAGGCAAAATACTATGTGCCATTCTGTTTTGTCATTTTTGTTTTGATTGTGAATAAGATGCAATTAAAAAAACGGGTAGTTCAGTAAACGCATGACATTTCCTTCTAGTTCCACCTTCTGAGTTTACATGTTGTAGTGATTGATGTGGAGGTTTTGTACGGTCGGTCGTTACAGTGACGCTAATCCTGTCTTTGTCTTTTGTAGAGTGCCTCTTGCAGGAATGTAATCCACATGTTGCACTCAGTCACCTGCAGGAGGAGCTGCAGAGCACCGAGGCAGAATGTGAGGTCAGTGTTACTGATTCCTACTTGTCAAGCACTAATTGCCCAAAAGCAATAAGCAGTCATAGAATATATCATGTTAGCGTGAAGGCTGGTCAGATGAACTAGAGTAAACCGAGAAGTAGTAAAATAATTTCTGCAAATTTACCGGGATGATGCCGGGCAGAAGGATGGCCCATATACAACCGCAAACGGACATGTCCTGCAGAAGACCAGGAATCGGTCATGTAGCAAGATAATCGTAGAATTGTATATTGGGCTTTGTTAGCAGAACATGACCGCACCGTCATCACTGGAGCTTTCCCATCACACAGTATATTGGCCTCTATAACAACATTTACCACCTATCACCTGATCACAGAATCGGTTATAAATATCTGATAATTGGGGTCTATGGAAAACAGCCAAATACAGGGCTCCGCTGTTCGGTCAGCGTAGAAAGGTGCAGGCCTGACCCCCGTTCTAGCAATCGTTGGGGGTCCCAGGGGTCTGAAATGTAGTACCTGTTCTGTGGGCAAGTGGTAAATGTCAATAGTGGGTAAATCCCTATCAAGGAACACTCCAGCCAGAGTTTAGTGCAGGGCCTGAGGGGCTGATATAGAGACCCAATGAATCCCAACGACAGACCTGTGCACCCCCCATGCCCTGCGCGAGACATAACTCATTGTATTAGTTTTAGGCATTTCAGTAACTGTCGAAGTTCTACATTATTTTATCCATTTATGTACTGAAGCATTACTACAGTGTTATACACCTTTTTATGATTTGTGAGAAGTGACAATAAAGGTTATTCTTATAAAACTTTGGAAGTTTTCAATCAAATAAAAGATGAACTGGTCCTTGTCCCGTTGAACATCTACATCTAACGCAATCTTTTTCTCTCTTTTTTTTTTTTTAACCTTTTCCCCCTAATGGTCCCTTTTCCACATATTCATTATTACTCCCCTTTGTATATGTCATTGTTTCTCACACCATTGCTCTTCGATCTTTGCTGGCTGAAATGATTTCATTACACTGTCATGTTCTTGCCGTGCCTGTCTTTACATCTGTGACATCTCACTCCCCCAACACTAGGCCCTCTCTCAGTTGTTCCTGGAGGGCTCCCTCCCTCTCCTTGTGTTCCTGGATTCTTACCATTTGCTACGGGCTCAATGTCACATCCGCAGGATCCAGAATGAGAAGCTGCTTGAGCTTCTGGGAGAGACTCTTGAACAGGACACAACCCCCCAAAACCAAGAACTGCCTCCCGACCGGGAATTGCCCCCTCAACAACCCACCAAACTACCCTCTGACCAGAACCTGGCCCCAAAGCTTCAGGAACTTCCCCCACAATCCAGAAAACTGCCCCCTAAGCAGGCCTTGCCTGTCCCTCAACCCACCAAAATGCCCCCAAACCGGGATCCTCAAATGAAGCCTCGTGAAGTGGCACCTGGGGGCAAACAGCCTTCTCGACCTCGAGAACTGCCCATCCAAACCAGCAAAATGCCGCCTGAAAGGAAACTGCCTTCCAACCCCAAGGAGAAACCCCACAATCCCAGAGATCAAACCCCTCAGGCCAGTGTTCAACCAATCCCATCCCCTGCTGCTCCTTCACAGATGCCCCCTGCTGTATTCCGCCTGCCTCCTCTGCCATGTGGGATGGCGCCTGCATTGTTGATCCCCGCTGAGGTGCTGTCTCCTTTTCAGGGTCCATCTGCCCAGTCCCCAGGATGTGGTGGCTCGCCTTTGGGGTGCAACAGCGGTCAACAACAGCAGCCACCACGGGCTCCTCTGCGATTTATTGCTCGAATCTACTTCCTGAGCACTCGGCACCTAAGGGTGCTGTCCAGAGCCCAGCGGCAGCAGCAGCAGCAACACCCTCCGAAGCGATAAGTGAGGAGCTGCCGGCGGACAAGGGAGCGGGGCAATTTATGGGACGGGGGACAGGGTAGTTGTCTGTGAGTCTGCGTATGACTGTGTGCGTCTTTCGGCAGACATTGTTTCTTTGTGGAAGCAGGACGTTTGGCTATTTTCAGTCTGAATGGTGCATGTATGTGGAAGCTGGTTCCATGTCAGCTTCTTGGGTGACTGAAAGAAGTGAGGGCGGCACGCGTCTGTCCCGTGGATGCAGTGTGTATTCAGTACTTCCCCCCCCCCCCCCTTTCCGGTTGTTTACTGTCCGTTAATAAATGCAGCGTGGGTGTGTAGGGTCACGGTGTGTGCTGCGCCTGGCTGTGACCCGGGAAAGGATGCGCAAGGGTTAAACGGCGTGAGGGAGAGTTATGAAACTGCTTTTAAAAAAAACAAACTGGTTTTGTTGCTTACAGCAACCAATCACTGTGCAGCTTTCAATTTATATTCTACCCTTGAAAATTGAAAGCTGCACTCTGATTGGGCAACAGAGACCTTATCCTTTTTGTCAGTTTCCTAAATCTGCCTTTTTTATGTGTTGTCTGGATTAAGAGAAGGTGCTGCCTACATGTGTGTATGGTGTACAGTCCAGGGTGCGTACATGGATAAATATTCCATTTGTTCTCATTTATTCAAGTGGTTACGATTGCTATTTATATAAAAGTGGCCCTGACATATAGAGAACTTGGGGGGGGGGGAGGGAGGGGCCACAGAAATACAAAAATTTATAGATTGGATTTTTCCGGTTATTAACAAATAGACTGAAAGTTATGGTGCATCCTTATCAAGTGCCCTCTCTCTGCACGGTTTCCTGCGGAGAATGTAATCAAGAATCGCGGCACAATTGTGTCTATACATGACTCCACCTGGTGGCCAACCGAGGTCACTGCAGACACTAAAACAGTAGTAATCTCAAGATCATGCTGTAAGAATGCTTTATAATGTGATTCTTTTTACAGCAGGTTTCTGAAATTATATTGCATAATAGTTGCAACAAAAAAAAAAAAAAATACTGTATTTTTTATTTATTTCTGTTTATAATTGTTGGTGATATTGTGGTTTGTTGCACATTTTTTATGCATTATGTCTACCCTAACAGTGTCTATTGAACATGGTGGTGGAATGCCAGCTGTTCTTTAGTTATACAGAATCCCCCTTTCCAAATGCTTCTTGTAGGTCATGAGTTTGCATATTCTTCATTTAATTTATTTGGGGAGTCATTGACTCACAACTTTAGTATTAGTTTGAAACTAATACCACCCAAAACTTTTTTTTTTTTTTTTGCCTGAGATGACCCAAGCTGCCCTGAGAGTTTCCAGTGATTGATCGGTGCAGGTAATGCATTTATACCATTGGAAGGAATCGGGGGGGGGGGGGGGAATGGGCATTGACGACAAAGATATCTGTTTGCAAAAATTCCCATTTTACTAGCAGAAGGACCGGATGGATTATTATACCATTGGACCAAAGATTAGCAACGTCTATTATTTATTTATTTATTTTTTTCTGTTCATGATAACAATAAATGGTTCCATTTTGTGCACTGAAAACATATCAACTAATGTGAGTGATACGTTCATTGACTAGTGCAATTCTCGATAGATTTGTTTAGTATTCAGAAATATGCTGGGGTCATACAGATCTTTAATTACTATTAGCAACTTTTTATATTAAATGCGATTTCCTCTCCTGTTCTTTCTTGTTGATACCATTCATTTCTTTGTTCTAATTTAGCTATAACTTGTGTATTCCGGTCTTGGAAAATACATTTGTCTTTTGTATAATGAAAAGTTTATACAATTTTTTTTTTTTTTTTTTTCCTGCAAAAGATCTCCGTCTGCAGTCAGCGTGAACCATCAGCTCTGGTCATGCGAGGGCTATAATCAAATGGCAGCAAGTAGAGATCTTGAAGAATTGATTCCGAAACGATGCTGGGAAATTGTATAAGTTTCATTATCTAATGGATGACTTTTATTGAAAGGGAATCTGTCACCAGGTTTTTGCCACCTAATCTGAGAACAACACAGTGTAGAGACAGAGGCCCTGACTCCAGCAATGTGCCTCTTACTGGGCTGCTTACTGTAGTTTTGATAAAATTGTAATTTTATCTTCAGGAGATTATCACTGGAGGACTAGTAAATCTATTGTCAGGTAGTCCATACTCATGAGCTCTGTGTAACCCCGCCTCCACCACTAATTGGCAGCTTTCTATGTACACTGAGTATAGGCAGAAAGCTGCCAATCAGTGGTGTGGGTGGGGTTATACAGAGATCAACATTTAGGGCACTGGTAGATCTGCAGCAGATAAAACGTCATTTTATAAAAATGATGAGCTGCCTAGTAAGTGACACATCACTAGAATAAGGGTCCCTGCCCCTACATTATGCTACTCTCAGATCGGGTAGCAGAAACCTAGTGACAAATTCCCTTTGATGAAAAGCCCTTCTGTCTACAAGATGCTGCAGTTTTCAGTCGTAATTATATTCCTTTTAAGGCAAGGAGTTTGATATCTTCACGTTATTATGATCATATGATATATTGCATTTTGTGTAGGGCATCTTTTAACAGACATGGTTAAAGGGGTTGTCCAGGACTTTTATTTTTATTCTTTTAAGATAGGTCATCAATATTAGTTTAGGCCAGAAAGTGTCTGGATGTTCACAGTGTACAGAGCCAGAACAGCACAGCCCTGTATACTGTGTAGTGAACATTCTCTGGGATCCCAGCTTAGGTCCCAAAAAGTGATTAGTAGCAGAGCTGCAGTACTCAATAATGACCACTATTCAGTGTTCAGCGCTATGGAGTTTGGGTTCTGGGCATTAATTTTATCCAGCCTCTCCAGGACTGGATACCTGCTGAGCCGTGAGTGTGCCGGGTGTCGGATCTCCAACAGTCTGATATTGAAAGTCCTGGACAAGCCCTTTAAGGAGGAACTGTGCCGCCACATCTGACAAGTGATGAGCGAGTGTGCTGGGATAAGTTCTTCTCTGAGCATGCTTGTGTGCTAATAGAGTGACTTTGGCGTGCTTGAATATAATGTTCAAGTCCACGTGGCGGCATGTCTTATGGCTGTTAGCTGCAACACCTGGAGGGATTGCCTAACAAACAGATAATCCATGCATGTGTTGCAGCTATCTAACAGCCACAAGACTGACCGCACAGAAATGCAACATGTTGCATTCGGCGGGCACGTCAAAACGACGCACGCGGAGGCATCCGCATACAACGCATGCCCCTGCGTACCCAATGATAAAGATAGGTACGCAGGACGCATGCAGAAGTAGGTGGAGCTTAAGGGAAGAAGTGTGTAAGTAGGCGGAGCTTAGGGGAGGAAGTACGCAGCCCTACGCACTCTACCCAAACGCAAGTGTGAACTTAGCCTAACATAATCCCTTGTCCCAGTGTAATTCCCCATTTCATGCACTTGGTCAGTTTTGAAGGAACACCCGTAGTCTGATTCTGGCCTCGGTGTGGATGGAAGAGCGGCTGTTTGTATAGTTTAAGAACTGCTTCGTCTCCATCTTCATGGGGACTATACAGAACATTCTCAAATGTGTGAGGTTGCCATATTTCAGCAGATGAACTCTGACGAAAGCCGTCTCTCTACTTAGGGTAAGTTCGCACAGCGTCTATTAGATACCGTTTACCCGCTGAGTTTTTCAAGCAGAAGAAGCTTCAGTAAGATGCTGTTAGTGTTTTTCCTGACGCTTCTGCTCTTGTGTCTTTTTGGTTGTTGTTACATGTTTTGCCGCAGGTCCTTTTTTTTTTGTTTGTTTTTAATACTTATTTTATTTTTAAACTAATGATTGGCATCCAAAGAGAAGACTTCTGAAAATGATCAGGTCATTTCTTTTATCTGCTTCATAGCTTTCGAAGCCTGAGGCGACTAAGAGAAGCTCAAAAACCCTGAGTATATGCACAGAAAGATAGAATAAATTCAAAGCAAACACAATGGTCGTATTCATTTCTGTTTAAAAGGTGCTATAACTTACAACTCTGGCAAAAATTAAGAGACCACTGCACAGTTTTATAAAAATCAGCTTCTCTACATGATGACACCACTGGATGCTAGTGTGTGACAAAGCTATGAGCACAGTGGCGGAAAGATAGCCACCCGTTGGCGCTGACTCATACCCTAACACATGCGTATCAAAGGAGGGGGGTAATATAATGAGTCATTCACCAGATTCATGCATCCATCATCACACATACCAATAACATAATGATCCCAGCAAAGAGCAAACAGATGAACGGCATACTAGGGCACACAAATCACCACATTACCAGACGGAGCTATTTATCTGAAGTATTGCGGCATATAATTCAGTCAAAAAATGGAGGTGCTTGCATGAAAGCAAGTAATCGCGAAACGGCCGTTGTCCGGCACCTCCCTCCCCTAGCATTCCTCTAACGTCCTGCATGTCCACACACCTATTGATGGAATTTATGTGAAATAAAGACGCACAGTTTTTCAGCTATATCGGTGAGTGCTGCATATTTCTTCTTTTTCCAATAACATAATGAGTCTATACTAGCGCATGGCCGAGCGGCCATGCAAACCTTTTATAGCATCGTCCTTCTGGGACCTTCCAATCTGAGCTGGAGAAGGACCTGAGCATGTGACCTCCGATCTCCAATGAGAGACCGTCCCACGGGCATGGTCAGTGGACCGAAAGGAGAACTTAGTCCCTGGAGTAGCTCGCTGCTGACCAGCATGCGTTGCTATAGCTGGACCAGAAGTGGCAGCAGCAACCAAACTCACAGTGCTAGTCTGAGCAGAGCACCGGGATCGATGAGTCTGCTGAGCAGCCTCCTCTGCGGCCAGAGAGGAATGGGAGACCGCCAAAGGCAAGGCTCGGGATTCCTGCTGTGCAGTGACAGGAACCTGACGCCTAACACCTTGCTGATGGAAGGAGGTTTGCACTCAAAATCTCATGATACATGGCCCCATTCATTTTTTCATGTATATGGATCAGTTGTCCTGATCCCTTTGCAGAGAAACAGCCCCAAAGCATGATGTTGCCAACCCCATGCTTCACAGTAGGTATGGTGTTCTTTGGATGCAACTCAACATTCTGTCTCCTCCAAAAATTACAAGTTTTGTTTCTACCAAACAGTTTTTTGGTTTCATCAGACTATATGACATTCTCCAAATACTCTTCTGCATAATCCAAATGCTCTAGCAAACTTCAGAGGAGCCCGGACATGTACTGGCTTAAGCAGGGGGACACGTCTGGCACTGCAGGATCTGAGTCCCTGGCGGTGTAGTGTGTTACTGATTGTAGCCTTTGTTACGGTGGTCCCAGCTCTATGCAGGTCATTCACTAGGTCACCCAGTGTGGTTATGGGATTTTTGCTCATCGTTCTTGTGATCATTTTGACCCCACGGAGTGAGATCTTGCATGGCGCCCCAGATTGAGGGAGATTATCAGTAGTCTTGTATGTCTTCCATTTTCTTATTATTGCTCCCACAGTCGATTTAATCACACCAAGCTGCTTGCCTATTGCAGATTCAGTCTTCCCAGCCTGGTGCAGTGCTGCAATTTTGTTTCTGGTGTCCTTCGACACCTCTTTGGTCTTCACCATAGTGGACTTTGGAGTGTGACTGTTTGAGGTTGTGGACAGATGTGTTTTATACTGATAGGAAGCTCAAACAGGTGCCATTACTACAGGTAATGAGTGGAGGACAGAGGAGCCTCTTGAAGTTACAGGTCTGTGAGAGCCAAAATCTTGCATGTTTTTAGGTGACCAAATACTTGTTTTCCACCATAATTTGCAAAATAAATCTTGCCAAATCAGACAAGGTGATTTTCAGGATTTTGTTTTCTCATTTTGACTCTCATAGTTGTGGTCTACCTATGATGTCAATTACAGGCCTCTCTCATATTTTTTAACCCCTTCTGTTGTGAGTTCATTTTTCCCTTCACCATTGAGGTCTGATGAACTCCCCTCCTCTAGTGAAGGAAGGTAGTGAGACTGATTACCAAACACCTGGGCAGCTAGATGATGAAGGTGGCTTCTCCTAAGTTTAAGCCTAGATTTATTGGACCTTACAAGATTTTGGAGATTATTAATCCGGTCTCTTTTCGGTTTGCTCTTCCTGTCACATTTAAAATTCACAATGTGTTTCATAAGTCCTTGTTGAAGAGGTTTGTTGAACCAGTAGTTCCTGTGGTGGCACCTCCTGACCCTATATTGGTTGAAGGTAACATGGAATATGAGGTAGAGAAGATACTGGATTCCCGTCTGGCTAGACGGAGACTCCAGTATTTGGTTAAGTGGAAGGGTTATGGTCAGGAGGATAATTCCTGGGTCTCTGCCTCTGATATTCATGCCGAAAGATTGGTGCGTGCCTTTCATCGGGCTCACCCGGATCGCTCTTGTGGCATGGATGAGGGTTCGGTGACCCCTCCTCAAGGGGGAGGTACTGTTGTGAGTTCATTTTTCCCTTCACCATTGAGGTCTGATGAACTCCCTCCTCTAGTGAAGGAAGGTAGTGAGACTGATTACCAAACACCTGGGCAGCTAGATGATGACTGGGTGGCTGGAATTGGGGACTGGATATAAGGCTGCCGACGCCCTTCTTCCTGGCTGGTGATTTTCCTGCTGGATTCTTGGAGACTAGTCTGATTCCTGCATCTCAAAGCTAAGTTTTTCTGCTCTGCTTTGTACTCTTCAGTTTTGTTTTTGTTTTGCCTTGTTTTTTGGGAGTTCTGCCATCCCTGGCCGGGGGTGAGCTGAATTCCATTTTTGTCTCTGATCTGTTGATATTTTGCTCTGTCTTCAGAATATACCTGAGTGCTGATATAGTCTTTTGAAGCCTAGCGACTTCAGGGCCTGTTTTTCCTATCAGTCGGTTGGCTCATTTTGATAGGGTTTTTGCGGATGGCAGACAGCAGCTTTCCTATCCTGTCCTATGTAGTTAGCTTGGGCCCCATAATTTGCTCAACCTATCTTTCTATCTGTGTTAGTGTTTTCATCTTGCTTCACCGTCATTATATGTTGGGGGCTGCCTATTGCTTTGGGGTCTGCTCTGGGGCAGTTTAGTTTTTCCCCTTTCTGTCCTTAGGCTATATAGTTCTCCGGCTGTGATCGAGGGGTCTAGGGCACCGTAGGAACCCCCCACGGCTACTGCTAGTTGTGGATAGGTTCAGGGGTCTGCAATCCGATAGCTGCCAACCTCTCTGGTTTTTCTGGACTTAGCTGGTATTTTGTTTTTTCCTCCTTCGGTGACTCATCATAACACCCTTCACCCCCAAGGGTGGTTTGCACGTTCATGACCGGGCCAATTTTTACAATTCTGACCACTGTACCTTTATGAGGTCATAACTCTGGAACGCTTCCATGGATCCCGGTGATTCTGACATTGTTTTCTCGTGACATATTGTACTTCATGTTAGTGGTAAAATTTCATTCAAATAACTTGCGTTTATTTGTGAGAAAAATGGAAATTTGGCGAAAATTTTGAAAATTTCGCAATTTTCCAACTTTGAATTTTTATGCCCTTAAATCACAGAGATTCGGCACACAAAAAACTTGATAACTAACATTTCCCACATGTTTACTTTACATCAGCACAATTTTGGAACCAAAATTTTTTTTTGTTAGGAAGTTATAAGGGTTAAAAGTTGACCAGCGATTTCTCATTTTTACAACACCATTTTATTTTTAGGACCACATCACATTTGAAGCCACTTTGAGGGGTCTATATGATAGAAAATACCCAAAAGTGACACCATTCTAAAAACTACACCCCTTAAGGTGCTCAAAACCACATTCAAGAAGTTTATTAACCCTTTAGGTGCATCACAGGAATTTTTTTGAATATTTAAAAAAAATGAACATCTAACTTTTTTTCATAAAAAAAATAATTCCGGTTCAATTTTTTTTATTTTACCAAGGGTAATAGGAGAAATTGGACTGCAAAAGTTATTGTGCAATTTGTCCTGAGTACGCTGATACCTGATATGTGGGGGGGAACGACTGTTTCGGCGCATGGCAGAGCTCAGAATGGAAGGAGCGCCATTTGACTTTTTCAATGCAAAATTGGCTGGAATTCAGATTGGACGCCATGTCACGTTTGGAGAGTCCCTGATGTACCTAAACAGTGGAAACCCCCTACAAGTGACCCCATTTTGGAAACTAGACCCCCCAAGGAACTTATCTAGATATGTGGTGAGAACTTTACAGAAGTTTATAACGTACAGCGGTACAATTAAAAAATCATATTTTTTTCCACAAAAATGATCTTTTCACCCCAATTTTTATTTTCCCAAGGGTAACAGGACCCTAAAAGTTATTGTGCAATTTGTCCTGAGTACGCTGATACCCCACATGTGGGGGTAAACCACTATTTGGGCGCATGGCAGAGCTCGGAAGGGAAGCAGCGCCATTTGACGTTTTTGGCTGGAATTGAGATCGGACATCATGTCGCGATTGGAAAACCCCTGATGTACCAAAACAGTGGAAACCCCCCTTAAATGACACCAGTTTGGAAACTAGACCCCCTAAGGAACTTATCTAGATGTGTGGTGAGAACTTTGAACCCCCAAGGGCTTCACAGAAGTTTATAACATATAGCCGTACAATTAAAAAATCATTTTTTCTACAAAAATGATCTTTTCACCCTCAATTCTTATTTTTCCAAGGGTAACAGGACCCTAAAAGTTATTGTGCAATTTGTCCTGAGTACGCTGATACCCCACATGTGGGGGTAAACCACTATTTGGGCGCATGGCAGAGCTCGGAAGGGAAGCAGCGCCATTTGACCTTTTTGGCTGGAATTGACATCGGACACCATGTCGCGATTGGAAAACCCCTGATGTACCAAAACAGTGGAACCCCCCACAAATGACACCATTTTGTAAACTAGACCCCCCAAGGAACTTATCTAGATGTGTGGTGAGCACTTTGAACCCCCCAGTGCTTCACAGAAGTTTATAA
The DNA here is from genome assembly GCF_039654945.1 of Dendrobates tinctorius. Lineage (NCBI taxonomy): Eukaryota > Metazoa > Chordata > Amphibia > Anura > Dendrobatidae > Dendrobates > Dendrobates tinctorius. The sequence goes on from NW_027361684.1 coordinate 43,216,213, forward strand.
TGCCCGGGCGTGAAAATAAAAAATTTGTATTTTTTCCACAAACATGATCTTTTAGTCACCATTTTTTTATTTTCCCAAGGGTACCAGGAGAAATTGGACCCCTAAAGTTGTTGTCCAATTTGTCCTGAGTATGCTGATACCCCATATGTGGGAGAAAACTACTGTATGGGCACACGTCGGGGCTCGGAAGGGAAGTAGTGACGTTTTGGAATGCAGACTTTGATGGAATGGTCTGCGGGTGTCATGTTGCCTTTGGAGAGCCCCTAATGTACCTAAACAGTGGAAACCCCCACAAATGACCCCATTTTGGAAACTAGACCCCCTAAGGAACTTATCTAGATGTGTGGTGAGCACTTTGAACCCCCAAGGGCTTCACAGAAGTTTATAATGCCCGGGCATGAAATAAAAAAATCGTATTTTTTCCACAAACATGATCAATTAGTCCCCAATTTTTTATTTTCCTAAGGGTAACAGGAGAAATTGGACCTCAAAAATTGTTTTGCAATTTGTCCTGAGTAGGCTGATACCCCATATGTGGGGGTAAAACACTGTTTGGGTGCATGGCAGAGCTTGGAAGGGAAGGAGCACCATTTGACTTTTTCAACTCAGAATTGGCTGGAATTGAGATCAGACGCCATGTTGCATTTGGAGAGCACCTGATGTGCCCAAACAGTGGAAACCCCCAATTCTAACTCTAACCCGAACCCCAACACACCCCTAACCCTAATCTCAGCCCTAACCCTAGCCCTAACCCTAGCCCTAACCCTAATGGAAAAATGGAAATAAATACATTTTTTTATTTTATTATTTTTCCCTAACTAAGGGGGTGATAACGGGGGGTTTGATTTACTATTTATGGCGGTTTTTATTTTTGGCAGACGCTTTTTATTGTAAAAATAGTTTTTGCATCACCACATATTGAGAGCTATAATTTTTCCGTATTTTGACACACCGAGTCATGTGAGGTCTTATTTTTTGCGGGACGAGTTGACGTTTTTATTGGTACCATTTTCGGGCACGTGACATTTTTTTTTTTTTGATCGCTTTTTATTCCGATTTTTGGGACGCAGAATGAACAAAAACCAGCGTTTCATGAATTTCTTTTGGGGGGGTGCGTTTACACCGTTCCGCGTGCTGTAAAATTGATAAAGCGGTTTTATTCTTCGGGTCAGTACGGTTACAGCGATACCTCATTTAGGTCTTTTTTTTATGTTTTGTCGGTTTTATGCAATGAAAACTATTTTATATAAAAAATAATTATTTTTGCATCGCTTTATTCTGCGAGCTATAACTTTTTTATTTTTTCGCTGATGATGCTGTGTGGTGGCTCGTTTTTTGCGGGACAAGATGACGTTTTCAGCGGTACCATGGATATTTATATGCGTCTTTTTGATCGCGCGTTATTGCACTTTTTGTTTGGCAGTATGATAATAAATCATTATTTTTTGCTTCGTTTTTTATTTTTATTTTTTAAGGGGTTCGCTAAAGGGGTTAACTAATGGGACAGTTTTATAGGGCGGGTCGTTACGGACGCAGCGATACCTAATATGTGTACTTTTATTGTTTTGTTTTTTTTATTTCCAAAAAATGGATTTATTGGTGGAATATTTTTTTTTTTTTTCTAATTTATTTGGCGATTTTTTTTAAAAATTATTTTAACACTTTTTTTTAAACTTTATTACATAGTCCCAGGTGGGACATCACTGTCCTGTGACAGATCGCTGATCTGTCACATCACAGATCACTGTGACAGATCAGCGATCTGTCACAGGCAGTGCAGAAGGCTACCTCATGCCTGTGCTTTGTAGGCACTGAGGAAGCCAGCTTCCTGCAGGCCCCCGAAGGCCCCCGTCGCCATCTTGGATTCGGGGACCTGCAGGAAAGGAGCCCCCCACAGCAGCGCTGCACATTGCGCTGCCGTGGGGGGCTCAGGGAAGCATGGAGGGAGCCCTCTCCCTGCCGATGCTTCCGTTTAACCCCTGGTACACCGCGATCATGTTTGATCGCGGTGTGCAAGGGGTTAACGTGTCAGGGGCGGTCCGTGACCGCCCCTGACACACTGTGCCGGGTGTCAGCTGTGATAATCAGCTGACACCCGGCCGCGATCAGCGGCGCTCACCACGTGGGTGCCGCTGATCGTGGTAGACGTACTATCCCGTCCATGGGCATAGGGGCCCAGGTCCCATGGACGGGATAGTACGTCGGATGTCAGGAAGGGGTTAAGGGAATCTGTCACCCATATTTAGTGATATCATGTAAAGATAGCACCCAATTGTGCGTCCCATAAGGATTCTATTAGGATTTTTTATTCCCCCTGACCCGCACCTTTGAGGCATAAATACCTTTTTTATCTTGTTGGGGATGTATGCAAATTGCCGCAGTCCGGTTCGATGGGCGTGGCTTAGTCACCTTCTCCCCCCCTCCTCGGCTTGCTGCATGTAATCTTCATCTGTGAATATCACAGATAACGTTGGTTTCCGCGCTTGCGCATTGTAAAGGCCTCCGGCGCCTGCGCAGTGTGCTTTGCCCCATTGTGACAGATTCCCGTTAAGTGGGAGAACTTGCACAATTGGTGGCTAAATACTTTTTTTCCCCACTGTATTGCAATATATGAGAACAGCGATCAGAGAAATAAAAGTTGAAATCTCATACAGGGACTAAGTAACAAAGCAAAAAAAAGTTAACATTTTCTTAAAACTATTTCCAAAAAACCCGCTCACAAAGTACATGGAAAAATATTAAAGCCATCAATGCATGTATTTATGTAGAAACAAAAACGTACCACCTATTTGGTATTGCTGCAGAGGGGAACGACCTGATCTCTAAAACTATCACACTGCTTAACCCCTTCAGTGAAAACCTTAAAAAAAGTGGCAAAAACAATGCTTTTTCATCATACCGCCAAACAAAAAGTGGAATAAAACGCGATCAATTAATAATTTTTTCTATAAAATATGTTTTGGTGCTTTTACACAAAAACTAACTAAAATGATAGAAATGTGGTATCGCTGTAATCATACTGACCTGAAGAATAAAGCTGTGTTTACTTTTATCATTTAGTGAATGGCATAAAAAAAACCTTAGAAAAACATCCTGAATTGCTGGTCTTTGCTCATTGTGCCTCTCAAAAATCTGAATGAAAATCAAACAAAAAGTATTATGTGCCCAAAAATGTTAAAACGTCAATTCGTCCCACAAAAGACAAGCCCTCACATGACTCTGACAGCAGAAATTTTGAAAGCTTAAATGGTGATGAAAAAAACGTGTTTTTTTGCATAAAAAGCGTCCTTTAGTTTGTGACAGCAGCCAAACGTAAAAACCCAGTATAAATCTGGTATCGCTGTAATTGCACCAATCCAAAGAATAAAGTCATCTAATCACTTATACCGCACGAAGAACGGTGTAAATAATAAAACCAATTCTTCACATGCTATTGATTTTTTCATTCTGCCTCCCAAAGATCGCAGTAAGGCTTGACTCATAGTTATCCTGTGCTCTACGCTGAGCACTTACGCTAGGGTTTCGCTAAAAGAGGGCAGATGGAGGCATTTTAGGTACCGTGTGGTCTACGAATGGACCCATCAGGGGTTTCATCTGAATCACATCATTCAGAGATTTAGATGGAAATCTTGATGTAAGTGCTCAGCATAGAGCACAGAATAAATGTGATTCACCCAAATGTTATGTAAAATGTCTTCAACTCAATTTACAATAAAAGTATGTCCCCACTCAGGTCCGTCATCTGTTAATGGAAATATAGAGGAGTTCCACAGTACCCGTGGCAAAAAGGCTCCTTGCCTCCCCAAAAGAAATCCAGTGAATTCTGTGCTCCCAAATCCAAATGCCCCCCTCCCTTCTTAGCTCCACAGTGTGCCTGAACCACATTTAGTGTTCTTTGGCATTTTGGAGGGCCCACTTAATTTATGTGTGGGGAACTCCAAAAGCAAGAGTTGGGCACAATGTATGCACACTACAATGTATGGGCACTTCAAGAGCAGACTTGCAGTTTTCACTAAGCGTCATCCATTGCTGCTTCTTTGTGGAAAACACCCATGGAGTCAAAATCATCATTACACCTGTAGACAAATTCCCAGAGGGTTGAAATTTTCAAAATAGGGTCACTTGAGCGCAGATTCTGCTGTTCTGTCACTTAGGAGTTTTGTATTTGGAGTCACAAACTATTCTATGAAAATTTACTCTCCAAAGAGTCAAATAGCGCTCCTTCCCTTCCGAGTCTCACTGTGTGGCTAAGCGGTACTGTACAGCCACATATGGAGTATTGCCATGTTAAGCTGAAATTGTGTGACAAATTTTGATGCTGGTTTTCCCCTTTTCCCCTTGTGAAAATGTAAAATCTGTTGCTAAAACAATATTTTGTGGTAAAAATGTAATTCTTTTTTCTTCATCGCCCAATGGTATAAGGTTCTGTGACACAGCCGTGGTGTCAATATGATCACAGCACCCTTAGATTAAATAATTGAGATGTGTAGTTTGTAAAATGTGGTCTGTTATGGGGGCTTCAGTGCTCCTTCCCTTCTGAGCATTGCGCTATGCCTAAAAAGTAGTTTTTGACCAATTATGCGGTATTCGCGTACTCATAAGAAATTTCTCCTATTATTCCTTTTGAAAATCAAAAACTTGAGGCCAAAGCAACATTTTAGGGAAAAAAATGGTAACGCAGTTCAAAGTTATTCAATTCTGTGAATCGCCTGAGGGTTAAAAATACTACTGCCCTAGATGAATTCCTTGAGAGGTATAATTTCCAAAATGGGGTCACTTGGGGTTTCTGCTGTTTTGGCATGTCAGGGGCTCTTCAAATGTGACATGGCGTCCGCAACCTATTCCAGCCAATACGGTGCTCCTTCACCTTCAGAACCGTTTGCCCAAACAGTAGTTTTCCAACACATATTGGGTATTGGCGTACTCAGAAGAAATTGCACACCAGATTGTATGGTCCATTTTTTTTCTTTTGTTACCCCTGTGAAAATGCAAAATGTGGGGCTAAAGTGACATTTTTGTGGGTAAAGTAACATTTTCATTTTTCCCTTCCATATTGCTTTAATCTGTTCACGATTGATGACTTATAGATATGTCATCAGTTGTGTTCCTGCCTTTTTTTGTGGGCTCTGGAGTTGAACCCGCATCTTTCCCTGCACATGACAGCTTTTTTGATCAGTTGTCATGTACACCTAACAGCCGCGAGTGCTAACTTGTTAACTGCCGATGGCAATCTCTCTTAGCATTTAGCGAACATGGCAAACCCCCCCCAAAAAAAAAAAACACTTGTAGAACTGCACTTTTTTTGCAATTTCACTGCACCTGGATTATTTTTCCCGTTTTCCAGTACACTATATGGTAAAATCAATGGTGTCATTGAAAAGTAGAACTCGTCCCACAAAAAAACAAGTCCTCATATGGAAAAATAAAAAAGTTATGGCTCTTGCTATAAGGGAAGCAAAAGAACGAAAGTGCAAAAAACGGAAAATCGCCAAAGGGTCAAGAGGTTACTTCCTGTAAAGCGACTGAAGGGTTAATAAACTTTTTCTTGAATGTGGTTTTGAACACTTTGAAGGGTGCAGTTTTTAGAATGGTGTCACTTTTGAGTATTTTCAAAGTCACTTCAAATGTGATGTGGTCCCTAAAAAAAAAAAAAAAATTGGTATTGTAAATTTTGTTTTAAAAATGAGAAATCGCTGGTCAACTTTTAACCCTTCTAACTTCCTAACAAAAAAAATGATGTTTCAAAAATGATGCAGATGTAAAGTAGACGTGGGAAATGATGTTGATTAACTAGTTTAAGTGCATAGAAATTAGAATTGCAAAATTTTCAACATTTTTGCCCAAATTTTGATATTTTCACAAATAAACACAAAAAAATATATCGACCTACATGTACCACTATCATGAAGTACATGTCATTACACCAACTATATACCACTCATGAATAAACAAACAACTGACACGTTGACTTAGTGGATATAAAATTTGGCCACGGGCTTTATTTGACTATTAAACAGGCAACCAAATTATCCATTTACTTCGTAAATTATTAATTTAAAAAAACTTTAACCAATCACAGCAGTTTGGCCCGAAGGCTCAAGCCCGTTAACCCCAACTTACTGTCCATTCAGATACCTGAATGATTAGCCCAAAAGGCTGTGAGATGATTTAGGGGAGGGAGGGCAGGACAGCAGTTCACCTGGGAAAACTCCAGAGGTTGGATTCGGGCTTCCAGCGTTCCCTTTCTCTTTTTACCCCCGAACCATCTATATTTACAAATGCCTGCATCCGATCAGGGGGTGATCAAAAACACTGACGCTCGGACCATTTTTTGTGCTCGTGAAAAATCATTGATGTCTGAATGAGGCCTTACTAAGATAATTGGCTTGATTTCTGCTGAACTTATTGAAGGAGTATATCTATTAACTTGGGTACATTTAGGACTGACTAACACTCAGAAAATGTAACCTTATTTTGATACAGTCATCAGAAGGGGATTTTCTTCTTGACCTTTAATGCCTTAGTCCAGTTTCAGACCCTCAGATGTGGGAAGCAGCATGCTGGCTTCAGGCATTTTTGAAAGTAATTGAATGGCCGAGTCCCATTCCTTCCATCAGTACCATTTTGTTCTTTTTTGTTGTACTTACATAAAACTTTACCTTCTTTTGTCTTTTATATCAGAATAGGAGTGGACTCTTTACTTACTATTTTGCGAAATTCCAGAAGAATGGATTTAGGAGCTTAAAGGATCAGTTATGTTTTAGAACTTTCACATTAGAATTTGTAAAGCTACAGTCCTGCTCACCATTATTGGCACTCCTTCATGTTTTCATAGACTGTACAATATCTTCAGAACTAAATGGAAATGTACCAAAGTTATATCCTCAGTATTTTTTAATTAGTGATCCAAAGTAATACAACAATAAGACATTGTTTTTCAACTTACATGTTGCAATTTCAAAGAAGAAACAGAATAAACAGCATGTGCAGCAATAAAGGCCCACCAATTACTTGGTGGAACACCCTTTGGCATTGATGACAGCCTCCAAATGTTTATTGTAGCCATCAATAAGCTTCTTGCACTTCTCAGCTGGTATTTTCTCCCATTCTTCCTTTGCAGTTTGTTCAAGCTCTTGAATGTTTGCAGGGTTCTTTTTTCCCAATAGCTGATTTCAGCCCACCCCAAAGATTTTCAATGGGATTGAGGTCAGGAATCATTGCTGACCATTTTAAAACGGTCCATTTTTTTCTTTTTCAACCATTCCTGTGTACTTTTGGATGTGTGCTTTTGGTCTTTGTCTTGCTGGAGGATCCATGATCTTCGACTCAAACCAAGTTTTCTTACACTGGGTAGGACATTTCGCTCTAAAATCTCTTGCTATTTATCTGATTTCATGATTCCTGTGATACGGTCAAGGCCTACAGTGAGGGTTCAGCAAAGCAACCCCACAGTATTATGGATCCTTCACCATACTTAACTGTTGGTAGGGTGTTCTTGTCCTTATAAGCTTCATAGTGCCATTTGTAAACAAACTGTTGCTTTGCATTGCCAAAAAGCTCTATCTTTTTTTTATCTGTCCACAGAACATTTTCCCAGAGGATTGTGGTTTTTCAAGGTGCTCTTTAGCAAAGATCAGTTGTTAATTTTTGTGTGTTTTTTTCAGCAATGGTTTCTTCTTTGGCCTTTGCCCAATAAGCTCTGCTTGGTTTAGTGTGGCGTATGGTACTTGTTGAAACCATATCCCCAGACTGTTCCAGGTTGGCCTTCAGGTCTTTGGATGTTTGATGTGCTCTTTTTTCCACCATTTGTCCCACGTCCAGGGAGGTTCATGATGGTTCCATGCTTGGAAAACTTCCTAATAACGTTGAACATTGTTGAAACTGGGATACCATGGTCTTTGGAGATGGCCTTATACCCTTTGGAAGTCTTGTGTTATAGCAGTTCTGATGTCCTCAGACATTTCTTGTAACACAAGTGAGTCAAAATGTGTTTCCATACTAATTTAATGTAAATGGTTCCAATACTAGTGTCACAAACTTTAGGTTTTTCTGCTTGTCCCTCCTATTGTTTTTTGTTTTAATTTATTGTATATAATTTGCTCTTTTGTATTTAGCACGAGTGCTCCATACAAAAAACTGTTTCTCTTGATTCTTTTTTTTCAAGAGATATTCCACATTATGCACTTACCGTATTTTTCGGACCATAAGACGCACTTTTTTCCCCCAAAATTTTTGGGGAAAGTGGGGGGTGCGTCTTATGGTCGCAATGCACGGTACCTGGTGCGGTGGTGGCAGCGGGCGAGGCTCTGCGGTGTGGTGGTGGCAGCGGGCGGCGCTCTGCGGTGCGGTGGTGGCAGCGGGCTGTGCTCCGGTGCAGGGGCGGCGGCTCCGCCAGCGTTTCTTTGCAGCCCGGAGGCCCCCCGCACACCCCTTGCTGGGCGCCACCATGTTGCGGTGGCCTCCGGGAGCATGGACGCCGGCAAGATGGCCGCCGGTTCGGGGACGGCGCATGCGCAGCTTCAGATCTCGTCCCGAGATCTCGGGGGGACGAGATCTCGTTGCCGAGATTTGAATCTCGTCCCCCGAGATCTCGGCATGCCTGCGTCCATGCTCCCGGAGGCCACCGCAACATGGCGGCGCCCAGCAAGGGGTGTGCGGGGGGCCTCCGGGCTGCGAAGAAACGCCGGCGGAGCTGCCGCCCCTGCCCCGGAGCACCGCACCGCAGAGCGCCGCCCGCTGCCACCACCACAGAGCCCACCTGCCCCTGCACAGCTGCCCCAGCACAGCTGCCCCAGCACAGCTGCCCCTGCCACAGATGCCCCTGCCCCAGCACAGCTGCCCCTGCCCCAGCACAGCTGCCCTTGCCCCAGCACAGCTGCCCCTGCCACAGCTGCCCCAGCCCACCTGCCCCAGCACAGCTGCCCCTGCCACAGCTGCCCCAGCACAGCTGCCCCTGCCCCAGCACAGCCCACCCGCCCCAGCGCAGCTGCCCCAGCACAGCCCACCAGCCCCAGCGCAGCTGCCCCAGCACAGAGCTGCCGCCACCGCACGAGCCTGGACCACTGAATGACCCCTGTGACTACTTCTCCACCTGTGCCGGATCCCTTCCCAGGTAAGCTGAATTCGGACTGTAAGACGGACCCCCATTTGACACATTATTATTTTTTTCCCTATTTTCCTTCTGAAAATTGGGGTGCGTCTTATGGTCCGGTGCGTCTTATAGTCCGAAAAATACGGTAAACTTCATGGGTGCCAATAACAATGAGCAGGACTGTATGTGTATTTGCAATACAATCATTAATATGGTCATCCTACCTGGCAAAACCTTTCTATATACCATAATAAGAACCCCTTGTGAACACTGTTCACACAAGCATATTTTTGGCCAGAGCGCTGACGAAAAACAGCCCTCACGTCAATGGTATTCAGTATTTTTTTATTTTTTTACACGAACCTAATCTGTGCTTTTTCCATGTGTTAGATGCGATTTTCCCATTCAAGTCTGTGAGGCTACTTTCACACTTGCTTTTTTTTGCAGCGCGTTTTTCCCGCAAAAAAACGCATTGAAAAAGCGCATACAAACGCATACAAATGCTGCGTTTTTTTCAAGCATTTTTATGAGCATGCATGAAAAAAACGCAGCGTTTTTATGCATTTGTATGCGTTTTTAGTGCGTATTTACCGCGTTTGCGTTTTTTTCCAACATTAGGTGGCCCCTCACACTAACCCAAACCATGACTTTACTAACCCTAACCCTTAACCAAACCATGCCCTGATCCTAACCCTGACCCTAACCCTTAACCAAACCATACTAACCCTAACCCTTAACCAAACCCTACTAACCCTAAACCCCCTTAACTAACCCTAACTCTAACCCAAACCCCTAAATTCCATTGTCTAACTAATGGTAAAAAAAAACGCATGCGCAAAAAAACGCATACATAAGCATGCCAATGCGCACATATGCACACCCATAGACTTATAATGGGTGTCTAGCTGTAAAAAAACGCATTGCGCGCGCATGCGTTTTTTTGAGGCAAGTCGGACGCCCAAAAAATGCAACAGGATGCATTTTGTGCGCCCGAGCGCATACCGCAAAAAAACGCATGCGCGGAAAAACGCATACAAACGCATGTGTATGCGCACATAAGCGCATCCCATGCAAAATTTAGGGGGAAAAAACGCATGCGTTTTTTAGCGCTAAAATCCAGCGGAAAAAAACGCAAGTGTGAAACCAGCCTGAGTGTGCAAAACCCCCCAAATAAAAGATTCTTTACAGAGTCAGTACAGCATCTGATTTTTACAGATACATTAAAATTATTTAACATAGGACTAGTCTTGGAAATTTTTAAGAACTGATGTAAAAATGGTTTGCACAAGGATGACAAATGAGAATAAAATCATCCATGTTTTCTGGATAAAACTCGGATTATTTTTTTCCCGCTCGTGTGAACTTGGACTTAACTGGAGTGGAGAGCTGCTGAAAAGGGATGTTCCCAGGTTATAGGACCTGCCACCACCTGCCTTCATGGTCACTTCTTTATTTGATTGGCCTCTGTGTAATATAATAATCCGTCTGCAATGGAAATGTATGATTGTCTAGAGCTGCTTCTCTGGGTTCAGCAGTCAGTCGCTTGTCAATTACCTGTCTGTTCAGCAGGGGATCTATCACTTGAGAATGTGTTGGCCTGATGAAATAAACCATTTTGAAGCTCAACTTCTCATTTGCAGAGTATAAGGCATATATTAACCCCTTTCTGACTTCTGACGTACTATCCCGCCCATGGGACCCGGGCCACTATGCCCATGAACGGGATAGTACGTCATAGCGATCAGCGGTGCTCACGGGGTGAGCGCCGCTGATTGCGGCCGGGTGTCAGCTGATTATCACAGCTGACACTCGGCACTATGTGTCAGGGGTGGTACGGACCGCCCCCGACACGTTAACCCCTGGCACACTGCAATCAAATACTATCGCGGTGTACCGGGGGTTTGGGAAGCATCGGCAGGGAGGGGGCTCCTTCCATGCTTCCCTGAGACCCCCGCAGCAGCGCGATGTGCAGCGCTGCTGTGGGGGCCTCCTTCCCTGCAGGTTCCCGGATCCAAATGGCGGCGGGGGCCTGAAGGGAGGTGGCCTCCTCAGTGCCTGCAGAGCGCAGGCTTGAGGAAGCCTGCTGCAGTGCCTGTGTAAGATCGCTGATCTGTCACAGCGATCTGTGATGTGTCAGATCAGCGATCTGACACATGACAGTGATGTCCCCTCTGGGACAGTATAATAAAGTTAAAAAAAAAGTGTAAAAATAATTAATAAAAAATCGCTAAATAAAAAAAAAAAAATATTCCCTAATAAATTCATTCCATAACGACCCGCCCTATAAAACTGTCCCATTAGTTAACCCATTTAGCGAACCCCTTAAAAAAATAAAAAAAAAACAAAGCAAAAAATAATGCCTTATTATTAGTGTTGAGCATTCCGATACCGCACACACAGCAATGGCATAAAGTGAGACTAGGGACTTTTTTTTTTAAGTGGCGGAGGAATACAGTGCGGAAGGATACCTACCTTCCGTCATTGGATTCCTGCAGCCCGTAGAGAACGGCAGCAACAGCTGATGCTGCAGTTCTCTACCCAAGATCGTCGTGGGACACACTCGTGGACTGCTTCGGATCGTGGGTGAGTATTTTTGTGGTTTGTTATGTTAATATTTATTCCGGAAAAGACAATGGCTTCGGGGAACAATGTGACAAGTATTGGTAAGTATGTTACTCTATGTTATATGTACTGTATGTCTATGTATGTATTGTATGAATGTATTGTATGTATGTAGTATATATGTGGTATGTATGTAGCATGTAGTATGTATGTAGTATGTATGTAGCATGCAGTATGTATGTAGCATGCATGTAGTATATATGTAGTATGTATGTGGTATGTATGTAGCATGTAGTATGTATGTAGCATGCATGTAGTATGTATGTAGCATGCATGTAGTATATATGTAGTATGTATGTAGCATGTAGTATGTAGCATGCATGTAGTATATATGTAGTATGTATGTAGCATGTAGTATTTATGTAGTATGTATGTAGCATGTAGTATGTATGTAGCATGCATGTAGTATGTATGTAGCATGCATGTAGTATGTATATGGTATGTATGTAGCATGTAGTATGTATGTAGCATGCATGTAGTATATATGTGTTATGTATGTGGTATGTATGTAGCATGCATGTAGCATGCATGTAGTATGTATGTAGTATGTATGTAGTATATATGTAGTATGTATGTAGCATGCATGTAGTATATATGTAGTATGTATGTAGCATGTAGTATGTATGTAGCATGCATGTAGTATATATGTAGTATGTAGCATGTAGTATGTATGTAGCATGCATGTAGTATATATGTGTTATGTATGTAGCATGTAGCATGCATGTAGCATGCATGTAGTATGTATGTAGTATATATGTGGTATGTATGTAGCATGCAGTATGTATGTAGCATGCATGTAGTATATATGTAGTATGTATGTTGCATGTAGTAGTTATGTAGTATGAATGTAGCATGAATGTAGCATGTATGTAGTATGCATGTTGTATGTATGTAGCATGTAATTTTTTTTTTTTTTTTTTTTACATTTAACACATTAGCCGGATGATGGGACTACTACTGTCCCATCATTGGCTAATGTGTCAATCACTGTCATGGTAGCAGGCATCGCCCGATGGGACTTGTAGTCCCATCGGACGATGCCTGCACAGACCCCCGGAGCCTGCACAGACCACCGGCAGGCCGGCACAGCCCCCCGGCAGGCCGGCACAGCCCCCCGGCAGGCCGGCACAGCCCCCCGGCAGGCCGGCACAGCCCCCCGGAGCCTGCACAGACCACCGGCAGGCCGGCACAGACCACCGGAGCCTGCACAGACCCCCTGGCAGGCCGGCACAGCCCCCCGAAAGGCCCGTACAGACCCCAGAGAGGCTGTACAAGGGCAGGAAAGGGTTTTTCTTATTCCGATACCGGAAGTCCCATAGACTTGAATGGGACTTCCGGTATCGGAATCGGCGATACCGATACTTTTTTTAAAGATCGGCCGATACCATCCGATACGATACTTTGAAGTATCGGACGGTATCGCTCAACTCTACTTATTATCATACTATAAAGTGCCAAAACATAAAAAAAGACATAAATGAGGTATCGCTGAAATCGTACTGACCCGAAGAATAAAACCGCTTTTTCAATTTTACCGCACACAGAACGGTGTAAACGCACCCCCCAAAAGAAATTCTTGAAATGCTGGTTTTTGTTCATTCTGCATCCCAAAAATCGTAATAAAAAGCTATCAAAAAATGTCATGTGCCCGAAAATGGTACCAATAAAAACGTCAACTCATCCCGCAAAAAATAAGACCTCACATGACTCGGTGGGTCAAAATATGGAAAAATTATAGCTCTCAAAATGTGGTGATGCAAAAACTATTTTTACAATAAAAAGCGTCTTTTAGCGTATGACAGCTGCCAAACATAAAACCCGCCATAAATAGTAAATCAAACCCCCCTTTATCAACCCCTTAGTTAGGGAAAAATAATAAAATTAAAAAAAGTATTTAATTAGGGTTGAGATTAGGGTTAGGGGTGTGTTGGGGTTAGGGTTGGAGTTAGACTTGGGGGTAGGTTTCCACTGTTTGGGCACATCAGGGGCTCTCCAAACGCAACATGGCATCTGATCTCAATTCCAGCCAATTCTGCTTTGAAAAAGTCAAATGGTGCTCCTTCCCTTCCAAGCTCTGCCATGCGCCCAAACAGTGGTTTACTCCCACAAATGGGGTATCAGCCTACTCAGGACAAATTGCAAAACATCTTTTGGGGTCCAATTTCTCCTGTTACCCTTAGGGAAATAAAAAATTTGGGGTAAAAATATGATTTTTGTGGAAAAAAAATGAATTTTTTATTTTCACACCCGGGCGTTATAAACTTCTGTGAAGCACTTTAGGGCTCAAAGTGCTCACCACACATCTAGATAAGTTCCTTAGGGGGTCTAGTATCCAAAATGGGGTCACTTGTGGGGGTTTTCCACTGTTTAGGTACATTAGGGGCTCTCCAAAGGCAACATGACACCTGCAGACCATTCCATCAAAGTCTGCATTCCAAAACGTCCCTACTTCCCTTCCGAGCCCCGACATGTGCCCATACAGTAGTTTTCTCCCACATATGCAGTATCAGCATACTCAGGACAAATTGGACAACAACTTTTGGGGTCCAATTTCTCCTGTTACCCTTGGGAAAATAAAAAAAATTGGGGACTAAAAGATCATGTTTGTGCAAAAAATATGATTTTTTTATTTTCACGCTCGGGCGTTAAAAATTTCTGTGAAGCCCTTGGGGGTTCAAAGTTCTCACCACACATCTAGATAAGTTCCTTAGGGGGTCTAGTTTCCAAAATGGGGTCACTTGTGGGGGGTTTCCACTGTTTAGGTACATTAGGGGCTCTCCAAAGGCAACATGACACCTGCAGACCATTCCATCAAAGTCTGCATTCCAAAACGTCCCTACTTCCCTTCCGATCCCCGACGTGCCCATACAGTAGTTTTCTCCCACATATGCGGTATCAGCATACTCAGGACAAATTGGACAACAACTTTTGGGGTCCAATTTCTCCTGTTACCCTTGGGAAAATAAAAAAATTGGGGACTAAAAGATCATGTTTGTGCAAAAAATATGATTTTTTTATCTTCACGCTCGGGCGTTAAAAATTTCTGTGAAGCCCTTGGGGGTTCAAAGTTCTCACCACACATCTAGATAAGTTCCTTGGGGGGTCTAGTTTCCACAATGGTGTCATTTGTGGGGGGTTTCCACTGTTTTGGCACATCAGGGGCTTTCCAAACGTGACATGGTGTCCGATCTCAATTCCAGCCAAAAAAGTCAAACGGCGCTGCTTCCCTTCCGAACTCTGCCATGCGCCCAAATAGTTGTTTACACCCACATATGGGGTATCAGTGTACTCAGTACAAATTGCACAATAACTTTTAGGGTCCTGCTACCCTTGGGAAAATAAAAATTCTGGGTGAAAAGATCATTTTTGTGGAAAAAATATGATTTGTTCATTGTAAGGCTGTACGTTATAAACTTCTGTGAAGCCCTTGGGGGTTCAAAGTTCTCACCACATATCTAGATAACTTCCTTGGGGGGGTCTAGTTTCCACTGTTTAGGCACATCAGGGGCTCTCCAAATGTGACATGGCGTCCGATCTGAATTCCAGCCAATTTTGCATTGAAAAAGTCAAACGGCGCTCCTTCCCTTCCGAGCTCTGCCATGCGCCGAAACAGTGGTTCCCCCCCACATGTCAGGTATCAGCGTTCTCAGGACAAATTGCACAATAACTGTTGCAGTCCAATTTCTCCCGTTACCCTTGGTAAAATAAAAATTGGACCTGAAGTAATTTTTTTGTGAAAAAAAGGTAAATGTTCATTTTTTTTAAACATTCAAAAAATTCCTGTGAAGCACCTGAAAGGTTAATAAACTTCTTGAATGTGGTTTTGAGCACCTTAAGGGGTGCAGGTTTTAGAATGGTGTCACTTTTGGGTATTTTCTATCATATAGACCCCTCAAAGTGACTTCAAATGTGATGTGGTCCGTAAAAGTAATATGGTGTTGCAAAAATGAGAAATCGCTGGTCAACTTTTAACCCTTATAACTTCCTAACAAAAAAAAAATTTGGTTCCAAAATTGTGCTGATGTAAAGTAAACATATGTGAAATGTTACTTATTAAGTTTTTTGTGTGGCATATCTCTGTGATTTAAGGGCATAAAAATTCAAATTTGGAAAATTGCAAAATTTTCAAAATTTTCGCCAAATTTCCATTTTTTTCACAAATAAATGCAAGTTATATGAATGAAATTTTACCACTAACATGAAGTACAATATGTCACGAGAAAACATTGTCAGAATTAGTGGGATCCATGGAAGTGTTTCAGCGTTATTACCTCATAAAGGGACAGTGGTCAGAATTGTAAAAATTGGCCCGGTCATGAACGTGCAAATCACCCTTGGAGGGTAAAGGGGTTAAAGAAAAGTCATGCACTTTGTAAAATACCTTTTTTATCACTTATTTTTTATTCTTTTCAGTTTGTTTTTGTGGGGAGAACATGAACAAACTGTTTTGTGACCCAGAAACTATCAACATGCTGCTGTTGACAGATCTGTTATTCCTTTTATTTTTTTAAATTATTGATTATTATTATTATGCTTTGCTTATATAGTGCCATCATAAATCCGCAGCGCTTTACAGATATCATCACTGTCCTCATTAGGGCTCACAATCTAAATTCCCTATCAGTATGTCTTTGGAGTGTGGGAGGAAACTGGAGAACCCGGAGGAAACCCACGCAAACATGGGGAGAACATACAAACTGCTTTCTGATGTTGTCCTTGGTAGGATTTGAACCCAGGACCCCAGCTCTGCAAGGCTGCAGTGCTAACCACTGAGTAGTCCAGTCAAAATACAAAAAAAAAAAATCCTTTACCCAGAACATATTCCAAGAAAGCGTTTTTTTTGTTTTTCTTGGTAGTGTTAGATGTACGGAAAAACATACTAAAAGTTTACCAAGATAGGGTTACCACAAAGGGTCCAAATGTGACGTCAAAGAATATGGCCGCCAAAGCTGTAAAATGTTAAATGCGACTCGCCTTTCAGTGTCTATCATACTTCTTTTACAATTACTACTATTATTATATTTATTATTTAACGATTTATTTATCTTCTTTTACAGAGCTGAGAATGATGGAAAGTCAAGAAACTTGCCCCTTATGCAGCCATGAAGTAGAAGATGACGGAGAAAGAGTGGTGATTGGTGCGAATGGAGCTGAAGGGATCAATAAAGCCAGTATTGAGAGGGGCGTTAGCACTGTGGTAGCTGCTGGAGCAGTGGTGCACAAGAGATGTCGTATGAACTACATAAACAAGAAGCAAATAGACTTGCATAAGAAAGCTACTTCCGTTCATCGTTCACCTGCCAAGAGAGGTACACGGGTGTCTCCTGGATCCTATGATAGCACGACGCAGTGTTTGTACTGTGGACATGAAGTGGTGAAGACAAGATCTAGTAGTGATTTCGATGACTATAGCTTTGTTAAAACGGATGGATTTGTAAGGTCCATGTTGTCACATTGCAAACAGCGTAATGATGACTGGGCAATCATCATTCAAGGGAGAATCGCGTACTTTGGGAAAGACTTACATGCTGCAGACTGTCTGTATCATCGTTCATGTGACATTAACTTTCGGACAAATTACGGAATTCCTATGCGTCATGGTGGTGGATCTACTACAAAGAAACCGCGGAAGGTAGGGAGGCCGATGAACATAGACCAAGAGCAAGCGTTCTTGAGAATGTGTGCATTTCTCGAGGACAACGATGAAGAGCAACTGACTGTCACAGATCGTGCAAAGAAAATGACGGAGTATCTTGTAGAAGGAGACAGTGCTGGCTATAGTAATAAATGGCTGAGGTATAGGCTGGAGGAGAGGTATGGCGATTCGCTATTCATAGCAGAATGTGAAGGGTTGCCTAACATTGTAACGTTCCGTGAAAAGACCAGAATAATCCTGAGGGACTATTTCCGTAGTCAGGAAACGGATGAAGAAGCCCAGAAGAGCACCATCATAGAGACTGCGGCCAAACTAATCAAGAGCGATATCAAGTCTAAGATCCCATCTTCAACCGATGAATATCCGAAGACTTCTTCGCTTGAATGTCAGTCTGCCTTAGATTATCTCCCCCTGAGTTTGCTTTGCTTGCTTGAAACCCTCTTCGTTGGAAAGGACATTCACAGGAGGGTCGCAAGCATTGGACAATCAGTTGTTCAGGCTGTACGTCCCAGGGCTGTAGTAGCTGCATTGCAGCTTGGGTTAGCAGTCCAGCTCCATCATCATTTCAGGTCTCTATTTCTTGTAGACAGTCTCTCAGCCATGGGATATTGTTCATCATTTTCGGAAGTTCAGCGATTCGAGGAAAACGCTGCCGCTTCTGTTGGCCAGGATGTACTCGGTGGTACCATAGACAGACTGGATACGGCACTGCTGTTCGCTGCGGACAACGTCGATCATAATATCATCACGTTAGATGGGAAGGGGACTTTCCACGGCATGGGGATGGTAGCTACTGTGACTCCTGGAAGGAAGGTCAGTCGCACTGTTCTCAGACGGAAGACTGCGGGCTTGGAGATAGTTGAACAAAGCAGAGTTGATCTAAGGGAATACCGTTTCGCAAAACACACTCGCCGAAACATAAAATTCAAGCCCTTGCCATTTCTCGACGCCATTGACCATCGTGTTGATGTATTGAGGGAGATGTCTTTACGCTTCAGACAGCCTGCACCGAGCTGGAATGGAATGATGCACATGCTACATAAAGACTGTGATCATCCGGGTCGTCTTCGGTAATCTTCCTGCCCATCATTGACATGTATTCCAGAGACAAGTCATGCATCTTCTCTACTCTTGAGTATCTGTGCAACCTTGCAGATAAACACCGATCCGCTGCAGTTGTTACATTCGATCAGCCACTCTACTGGAAAGCGTCAGAAATCAAACACGAGGTGCCTGAAGACAGCCCGGTTCGAGATGTTGTCCTGATGCTGGGGAGCTTCCACACATTGATGAATCTTATGGGTGCCATAGGAACGTTGATGGATGGGAGTGGAATCAAAGAGATCTTGGGAACAATTTACGGTGACAATGCTGTGCAACACATCATGACTGGAAAGGCAATTCAGCGTGCAGTTGGTGGCCATCTCCTCCTTGATCAGTGTCTTACTCAGCAAGTTGCAGACAAAGTACTTTGCGACCATCCCGGTTTTGCAGACCTGTTGCAAGAACTTGAGCAGTTGTATGCTCGGACACTGACAGGGGAGAGTGACTTGAAATCGGTCATCACTTCTACCTGCCTTAGTGAAATTGTCCACCTCTTGTCCACCAAAAGAAATGGATTATCCGCTCACTCTCGCACCAGTAAACTATGGCTGAATTACCAACAGATGGTTGGAATTGCAAGGGAGCTTATCGAGGCAGATCGTACAGGATCCTGGCTGATGCACCTTCATGCTGTAGCCGAATGTTTGCCCATTCTTGCAGCTGCTGGGCATGGGAACTATGTGAAGGCCGCCTACCTTTACTTCCAGTCTATGACCACTCTAGAAGATGATATGCCATCAGTCTTCCATAGATTTATGAATGGCTTGCATGTTGTAAGACGGACTGATCAGTACTGGGCAGGCCTAGGTTGCGACCTAGTCATCGAGCAAGCTCTGATGCGCTCCCTAAAAACTGCAGGAGGACTCACCAGAGGAAGTGGAATGTCCGAACATCAGAGGACCTTGTGGACTCTGTCTGTGCCAGTGTCCTCTTCCTGCAGTGATGCAATGCAGGGTTTCACTCGCCAGAGCTTTGTCACCAGTGAACAACACAAGGAGGCAAGAACATCAAGGACGAGAAGAGATCGTGAAGACCTGGAGAAAATTGCAGATAAACTCGAGACCTTTTCACCTTTCTCTGATGAAGTGTCTCTTCGCAACATTATCACCGTTGTCAATGCAAATAAGGATGTGAATGTCTATAACCTGTTCACCATTGGCTGAGAAATAGTGTCAACAATGGAGGGTCAATCACTGATTTCAGTTAAGTACAAGCAGTCAATGAAAGCCAACACCCTGGCATCCAGTGAGGCTATTGACGTTGCTAAGGACAAAACAATAGACCCCGCTCTTTTGTTCCAAAGGTTTCTTGTGGTGTCTCAAACTGCTGATCTTTCCCTTGATGAGGTGATGGCCTATGAACTTTCACCATACCCACCATCCCTCTTTGAGGCAAAACATCTCTTACGCAAACCAAACAAAGCACAACTGATGGCTGCTATAAAAGAACAGAGTTCAGATGACGCAGTACTCAAGGATGTAACAGAAGTGGAACATTATGTTCTTGACGGAGGTTCTCTTCTCCATCGACTGAAGTGGTCAGAAGGAAAGAGATATTGTTCAATCGCTGAAGACTATGCATCTTTCACACTAAAGCACTATGGTAAGGCTACGATAGTATTTAATGGTTACATTGGAGGACCAAACACTAAGGACATTACCCATCATCGAGGGCGCAAAGTAACAAAGTGAACATTGCTGAAGGAACGAAATTTGTCGGGAAAAAGGAGGACTTCCTTTCGAATGTGGAGAACAAACAGTCTCTTATCAATCTCGTTTCACAGCGCATGAATGACAGAGGTTGCCACGTAATACAGTCAGAGGGGGATGCAGATGTGGAGATTGTTAAGGCAGCAGTGTCAATGTCATCCAACAAAAGTACTAGTCTCATTGGCGAAGATACAGATCTTTTGGTGTTGTTACTTCATCACGCGTCAACCAGCGATGGCAACAAGCTTTATTTCTACTCGGATAAAGGGAGTCCTGCAACAGTATACGACATTAAGGTTATGAAGAAGTTCCTGGGAAACCATGTCTGCAGCAGTCTTCTGTTCCTTCATGCATTCACGGGTTGCGATACCACTTCCGCGGTTTATGGAATCGGGAAAAAACTCGGTCTACACAAGGTTTTGAAGGGAGACTCGGTCTTAAATAGCTGTGCTAAAATCTTTTCCACACCTAACAAAAACAGAGCTGAGATTGAAGACGCTGGGTGTAAAGCGATGGTGGCATTGTTCGGGGGCAAACCTGGAGACAATCTGTCTGCAATGAGGTATTCTACTCTCTGAAAAAAAGTTGGTTCAGCCAAAATCTTTGTTACACCTGAACGACTGCCACCGACCTCCTCTGCAACGAAGTATCATGCCCTTCGGAGTTACCTACAAGTGATGCTTTGGATGGACAATGGTGAGGCCATGGACGCTACTGAATGGGGATGGGAATTGCAGAACAACAGTCTAGTTCCAGTGATGATGGATACTTCACCCGCGCCAGAAACACTTCTGAAAATAATTCACTGAGATTGTTCTCGTGGTTGTAGTACACTTCGGTGCACTTGCAAAAGACACGGACTTACCTGTTCACGGGTATGCGGACCATGTCAAGAAGGGCATTGTGACAATATGAGTGAGGAAGCAGTGTCTGATGATGAAAATAGTGACTATTGACCTGACACGCTTATTCAGTGATGAAGTAGGTCTTAAAATGCACTGTGTATTAATTCTATAATTTCTAGAAATGTACATATATGTAATGACGTCATTGATGACGTCATGACCTCGCCTGTCCATGTAGTTAGAATAAAACTTTGTATAAAAATTGTTATATGAAAATATATAGTATACAAAATGCAAACTCTTCTGTAACCTACAGCTACAGCTTTGAAATAGGGAAATATTCGTTATTTTTAGTGCGATGGCTGTCATCGTCTTATGACGTCATAGTTAGGACCTTTGTGGTGATCAATTTTTGGAAAACTTTTAATATGTTGTTCCCCACATATAATAGTAATTAAAAAAATCATAAAACGCTTTCTTGGAATTTGTTCCGGGTCAAACCGTATTTTGACTGGACTAGAGTCCCCTTGCCTTTATTTGGCTGCATTCAGTATTTTGATTGCACATTTGTGTCATACTGGAGATTTGATTATAAAGGGTTTCTAGGGAATATAACCTAATTTTTAAATGTCTCAGACTGCTTAAAAAATTATAAGAAGTAACACTACCTCAGAGCCTTTCCCCACAGCTCTTAATCCTATACATATTGGGTGGTATGTGCTTTTTGTTCCTGTCCTCTACACATCAGAAATGTTAGGAAATACCAGCTCAGCCAATATCTGGCTGCAAATTCAACCCAAAGGCTACGGCCACGCTATCAGTATTTGTTCAGTATTTTACCTCAGTAGTTGCAAACCAGAACCAGGAGTGGGTGATAAATGCAGAAATGGTGACTTGTTTTTGTATTATACTTTTCCACTGATTGTTCCTCACCTGGATTTGGCTTACAAATACTGAGGTAAGAGGGCGTAGCCTGGGGCTT
This sequence comes from Dendrobates tinctorius, assembly GCF_039654945.1. NCBI lineage: Eukaryota > Metazoa > Chordata > Amphibia > Anura > Dendrobatidae > Dendrobates > Dendrobates tinctorius. Next base: position 43,238,222 of record NW_027361684.1, read on the forward strand.
AGCGATGTAGGGTGCAGGACTCCTGAGCTCCGTGAGTACACCACAAAAAAACCATGAACCAAGCCACTTACAGAGAACTTCCAAACTTCATCCCATTTTGGGAAGACTTGGGACACTATGGAACATTTTAATACTTAAACCATCCCTTTTGCATGCTGACACTCCCGAGTTCTTTTTGCTTAAAAGCCGGCAGGGACATAACACTATGGACGGTGAGACATCCACTGACTTGTTTACCAGCGCAAGTGAAGGGAAGTAGCAGCTGATTAGAACTTCGCCTCAATTCAGTTGTCCTGTGACAGGAACGGACTCGTCAAAAGGCTCAAAGGTGACTTCTGCATCTACACCACAAGACTTCTGGAGGTAACCCTGAGGTGATACCTTAGGTGTCACTGAAGAAAAGGTGCAGGGAGCGCTGCGGAGATCGTGGCAACTACTGAGGCGATAGCTTCTTAAGCGCACACCGGACAGTAGATACAAGCAACTAATATTCCTGGATTTACCTCAAAGCATCTCTGGAAACAATAATTAGGTGACACCTGAGCTGTCACCGAAGACAAGGTACGGGGGACACTGGTAATCGGGATAAACATCGAAGCTGTAGTTTACTATATCTCTGTACCGGTTTTATCACTTAGTCACTGTATGCACTGGGTCACTCTATTATATCCCATATCATCTCGAGAAGTGAACCTGAGGTGATTCTTGAGTTGTCACTGAAAATTAGACTGCCGCAGAAGCCGCCACTTTCAGAATTACACCACAAAGTCTGATACTATCCTGACGTATCATCTGTATAGATACGGAGGACACCCTGTGATAATGATAAGTCTATAGATATACAGACATAGAAACAACAGCTGAGCAATAATTCTGTCATCCCAGCATATATTTTATCTTCTGAGGGAAGGCATATATGTTTGACTGAGGACTATGATACTCTGCAATCTACAACCTATACAACTGTGCTGAGAGGATTTGGAGCGTTCTCCTCACTTTATCATCCATCAGCAATGCTGACTCTCTGGTCCACTTATTAGATCTAGTCACCACTTCTTAAACTTCTACAATATATGTTTAAAGTTCTTTTGCTATAATAAAGTTTAATCATTATTTTACAGATTGACATTCAGCCAAAGTCTTGGAGGTAGGAAATTACTCATGCACTTTTAGTAATCAGTATATGGTTTCTACTCCACTACTAACCATAACTTTTTTTTATTTTTCTCTCAATATAACCATGTGAGGGCTTGTTTTTTGCGGGACGAGTTGTACTTTTGAACAACACCATTGATTTTAACATATCAAATAAAAAAATTCAAAGTTCGGTGAAATTGCAAAAAAAAGTGCAATCCCACATTTGTTTTTGATTTGCTTTTTTACTATTTTCAGTGAATGCTAAAACTGACATGACATAATGATTCTCCAGGACATTACGAGTTCATAGACTATCATGGCTGGTTATCAAGATTAGAGGTGTCCACACTCCGTTTTTTTAATTTGTACAATCTTTTAGATGCTCCAATTCTGGCGTTTTGCCCAGCACTTGCCCTGTGTCGGTGGCAAGTGGGGTTAATATTTGTGGGGTTGATGTCAACTGTTTTATGGCTGCTAACATCAAGACCACAAAAAGCAAAAAAACAACAACCATATCCTTATCTGTCTGACATACGGTGAACTGTGGTGAATTCATTGAGCTCAGCGTTGCACCGTGAAACTTTTTTCTCCCTGTGGTAGCGGTGAACTCACTGAGGTCACTGCAGTTCATCGGCCCAGCTCGCAGCGAATTGATCATAAGGAGTGTTAAAGTTGTATAGCCCTCTGATTGGGGTCATAAATAAAACTTTCACACTCCTTATCTATGAACTGCCAATATTTATGTTTATCCCTCTCCCATAATGACATTTCTGCTTCACATCACTTGTCTTATCTATTGCATTATTTCTGTGCTGTTTTGTGTATAAATATGTGATTCTTCAGATGTTGAATTAGTCAAGTCTGATGAAGAGACCTGAGTAGTCTCGAAAGCTTGCAGTGTGTTACCATCTTTTCAGTTAGGGCTTATACTCACTTGCAAGAGACCTGCACAATTCTCGTGCGAGTCTCTCGCATGAAAATCTCGGACTGCCGCCGGCACTCGGACCTGAGCGTACGGCTACATGTATTTCTATGTAGCCGCATGCTCCGGTCCCAGTGCTGGCAGCAGTGCCGGGTGTTCATGCGAGAGACTCGCACGAGAATCGTGTGGGTCTCTCGCAAGTGAGAATAAGCCCTTAGTCATTAAAAGGTATCAATCACTGAGGACTCTCAATTCTAAATATTCTTCTATCTACTGGCTAACACGGTACAAAGATATACACTCACTGGCCACTTTATTAGGTACACCTGTCCAACTGTGTGTTAAGACTTAATTTCTAATCAGCCAATCACATGGCGGCAACTCAGTGCATTTAGGCATGTAGACATGGTCAAGACAATCTCCTGCAGTTCAAACCGAGCATCAGTATGGGGAAGAAAGGTGATTTGAGTGCCTTTGAACGTGGCATGATTGTTGGTGCCAGAAGGGCTGGTCTGAGTATTTCAGAAACTGCTGATCTACTGGGATTTTCACGCACAACCATCTCTAGGGTTTACAGAGAATGGTCCGAAAAAGAAAAAAAATCCAGTGAGCGGCAGTTCTGTGGCCGGAAATGCCTTGTTGATGCCAGAGGTCAGAGGAGAATGGGCAGACTGGTTCGAGCTGATAGAAAGGCAACAGTGACTCAAATTGCCACCCGTTACAACCAAGGTAGGCAGAAGAGCATCTCTGAACGCACAGTGCGTCGAACTTTGAGGCAGATGGGCTACAGCAGCAGAAGACCACACCGGGTACCACTCCTCTCAGCTAAGAACAGGAAACTGAGGCTACAATTTGCACAAGCTCATCGAAATTGGACAGTAGAAGATTGGAAAAACGTTGCCTGGTCTGATGAGTCTCGATTTCTGCTGCGACATTCGGATGGTAGGGTCAGAATTTGGCGTAAACAACATGAAAGCATGGATCCATCCTGCCTTGTATCAACGGTTCAGGCTGGTGGTGGTGGTGTCATGGTGTGGGGAATTTTTTCTTGGCACTCTTTGGGCCCCTTGGTACCAATTGAGCATCGTTGCAACGCCACAGCCTACCTGAGTATTGTTGCTGACCATGTCCATCCCTTTATGACCACAATGTACCCAACATCTGATGGCTACTTTCAGCAGGATAATGCGCCATGTCATAAAGCTCGAATCATCTCAGATTGGTTTCTTGAACATGACAATGAGTTCACTGTACTCAAATGGCCTCCTCAGTCACCAGATCTCAATCCAATAGAGCATCTTTGGGATGTGGTGGAACGGGAGATTCGCATCAGGGATGTGCAGCCGACAAATCTGCGCCAACTGTGTGATGCCATCATGTCAATATGGTCCAAAATCTCTGAGGAATGCTTCCAGCACCTTGTTGAATCTCTGCCACGAAGAATTGAGGCAGTTCTGAAGGCAAAAGGGGGTCCAACCCGTTACTAGCATGGTGTACCTAATAAAGTGGCCAGTGAGTGTATATCTTTCCGCTAACTTCCTCCAGGAAGTTCAGCTCCACTGAGCTCCCTTGTGTTTTCTGAGGGAGAGCTTTTACCAGACTCCTCTGGTCATCGCTTAAAGGGAACCTGTCAGCAGGATTGTACACAGTAACCTACAGACAGTGTCAGATCAGCGCCATTATACTGACTAAAATGATACTTGGGTTGATGAAGTCCGTCTTGTGATTGTTTAATCTTTCTTTTCAGTTTTGAGTTAATGATATGCTCGTGCTTCGGGGCAGGGGCTTCATGTGGTGCTCTGATTAGCTATTCATCAGTACGGCTTCTGACAGGTCACTGATCCCTCACTGACCTGCTCCTTAGTTTACTTAATTAATATTATATATATCTTGGAAAAAAAATCGCCTTCTGCAGGCAGGTGCCAGCGGTGGCGACTGCGCTGTAGCCTGATCGCATATATAATGTACCATATTTTTCGGACCATAAGACGCACTTTTTTCCCCAAAAATTTTAGGGGAAAGTGGGGGTGCATCTTATGGTCGCAATATACTCACTCCTGTGGCTGGTGCAGGTGCGGCGTGGCTCTGCGGTGTGGTGGTGGCGGCGGGCTGTGCTCCGCTGCAGGGGCAGCGGCTCTCTGTTCTCCATGGGGGGGCTCCGCCGGCATTTCCTCAAAGCCGGGAGGCCACCGCACATCCGTTGCTGCCATGTTGCGGTGGCCTCCGGGAACATGGATGCCGGGAAGATGGCCGCCGGTCTGGGGACTGCGCATGCTCAGGTACAGATCTCGTTCTCGGGAGAAGAGATTCAAATCTCTGCAACGAGATCTCGTCCCGATATCTCACCTCCCGAGATCTCGTGACGAGATCTGAACCTGAGCATGCACCGTCCCCGGACCGGTGGCCATCTTCCCGGCGACCATGTTCCCGGAGGCCACCGCAACATGGCAGCAATGGATGTGCGGGGCCTTCGGTCTTTGAGGAAATGCTGGCAGAGCCTCCGCCCCTGCACCGGAGCCGCTGCCCCTGAGAACAGCGCCCCTGAGAACAGCGCCCCAGGACAGCACGGTGCCCCAGCACAGCACGGTGCCCCTAGCACAGCCCCCCTTCCCCAGCACAGCGCCCCAGCACAGCACCCCAGCACAGCCCCCCTGCCCCAGCACAGCACAGTGCCCCAGCACAGCACAGTGGCCCCAGCACAGCCCCCTTCCCCAGCACAGAGCCACCACCGCACCAGCTTGGGATGGGATTTCCTAGAGGCCACCGCACCAGCCTGGAACACCGAACGACCCCTGTGACCACTCCTCCACCTGTGCCGGATCCCTTCCCCCCTGTTAAGCTGAATTCGGACTGTAAGACGGACCCCCATTTGACACATTATTATTTTTTTCCCTATTTTCCTTCTGAAAATTTGGGGTGCATCTTATAGTCCGAAAAATACGGTAATTCTTTTCTTTCATGTTATCCATAAATTCCTGCAAAAAAAATCAGTTTGAAAATGGCTCCGGCTGAGATCTGATAGCTGCTACTGCACAGGTGCCGCCATCTTACTCGAGGAAAAAAAAAATTGTCTCCACTAAGATATCAGCGCCTGCCCAGTAGCCGATATTGGCGATCCAATAGATGCTACTGGGCAGGCTCCAGCAGCATCATCTTGGAAGAGGCAATTTTTTTTTTTCAAGTAAGATGGCGGCGCCTGTGCAGTAGCAGCTATCGGATCTCAGCCGGAGCCATTTTCAAATTGTATTTTTTCATACACATGAATATGTAAGCAGAGATCCAGATGAAGACCCTACACAGGCTTCGCAGCACGAAGCATATCATTTAACTCAAAACTGAAAATAAAAATTAACAACCACAAGACGGATTTCATCAACCAAGGTATCATTTTAATCAGTATAACGGCGCTGACCTGACACTGTCTGTAGGTTACAGTGCACAATCCTGCTGACAGGTTCCCTTTAACTCCAGGGAGAACAATATAATCAGGTCATTGGAAAGCCAACTATCCAGATTCTTCTTTCCCTAGACATTGTCTGTCAGGAGGCCCTCTTACACAGATGGTCCTTCGATATCAATAAAATTGGCCGGTTCAGACGAATATTGTGTATTCTTTTTCGTGCGCTTTTCTTTCAGTCATTGATTGGTAAATTTTCCAGATGAAGGAGTATTTGTCATTTACTTAAATGAACACTCCAAGTAGAACTGATACACTGTGTTATGCCTAGCGCTGGGTCTAGTGGGGTGGAGAGCTATGTGACTATCCACAATGTGATGTCCCATGAAATCAGACATGGCGCTAGGCATAACACCTAGAAAGAATAGCAGTATACTGCCTGATGTGTTGCTTTAAAAGAGCCATTTATATTATTTGATTAAAATGCTTTCAGAACTCTATAGGGATTATCACAATTGTGATCATCAAAGTGTCCAAGATCTCCCCAAAGATTTTAAAATCCCCTTCCTATCTCGGCTCCACTGTCCACAAGACCCCCTCTACATGTTACACGGTAGAACGCCATTTGTGATATTGGCCGAGCGGTATTGCCTCTGAATGTACTTTTATGTATGCAGCAATGTGTCTGGTGCTGTGTATAATTACAGGAAGGAATCGTGTGTGTCATGGTAGCTCGTGTGTACGCTACAGATAGACCCAGTAATAGTGAAACATAATTTGAAGTGCACACAAATACCTTGCCATTGGAGCAGGATGGTCCATTATTTGAATACTAGTTGAGTATGTAGACCTCCATGATGATGATCTTTTTTGATTTTTGAGTGTTGGTGGTTTAGCTGCCCTTGGTAATAGGGTGCGGTATACTGATTTCCTGGGTGTGTGTACACAGCGATATCTGTGAATGTGTGTCAGTAGTGGTGGATGCTGTTCATTCACAATGGTGGCAGCCAGTGCGTGTGGGTACAGTGTGTGTTGTGGCTCTGCGGAGGTGGGTTCAGACGCCTTTCTCCATGTGCTGTGTGTGCACTGCGTGTCGCTATGTCGGCGCAGTAGTTGATGTAACTCTTTATGATTCTCTGATATATACAAATAAATCCTGTTGCTTTCTCACTTAGGTTTCTAATTCTGTTTCCTTCTGTTTGGTGTAGTGCGATGCTTCCCTTCTCAGCAGGAGAGCCTGACCCACTCTCATTTCTTCTAATTGCTGCCCAGCAGTTTTCAGTTACGCTTTTCACTCATTAACTAATTAGTGTGGTTAATGATCTGTGCACTTTGGGAAAGGTTCCTGCAAACAGCTATCATCCTGTCATATTGTGAAGGAAACTGTAGACTGACCACAAGTTACAATAGGCTCCCATTTTCTGTGTTATTAAAGGGGTTGTCCGGGCTTTTCACATAATCTCAGTACATATCTGGGCTGCAGAATTATGACAATAAGTAATTTACTTTCTGTCACTAGTTTGCACGGTTTTCTAGATATTCTGAAGAGACCGTCCAAGGGGGTGTGTGTTATGGCATTGAAATGAGAACTAGTCATAACCTCCTACTCTACTCCAAACCTGCTCTCTATAGCAACAACCCCACCATCCATAGCTACAGGCCCTCCCCGTCCACATGAAGCAGCCCTCATCACACAGTAACAAATTCTCCCCCTCCAGCAGCCTCATTGCAGAGAGCAGCTGCTCCTCCCCCAGACACACACTGAACAGTGATCTATGGAAAGTGATACTAGTGAGGAGGAGGGAAAATCGTCCTGTATTCTGGGCCACTCCATGATTGCAAAACATAACTCATTATCAGTAATTCCTTCTCCCACTGTCACTGGCAGCAGTGAGAATATAGTTGGGTGGGGTTGTTGCTATAGAGGGCATGTTTGGAGTAGAGTAGGAGGTTGCGACTAGTTCTCATTTCAATGCCATAACACACCCTGTTGTGAACTCATTTTCTGGTCTACCAGTTGTGAGTTCTCCTTCCGGGCTCCCTCTGGTGGTAACAGGAGGTAGTGAGGTTGATTTAATTAGTAGAGATCTGCCACCTGATGATGAGGATAGCGATTGGATCTCTGGAATCTCAGACTGGATTTAAGACAGCCGACGCCCTATTCTGGTGCTGGTGATTCCTTCTGGCTTTTCAGGTCTTGGTTTTCAGCTCTGTTCCAGTCATCTTAAGCTAAGTGTTTCTGCTAATGTTCACACTTGATTTTGTTGGTCTATTCAGTTTTTTGTGTGGTCAGCCAGCCCCAGCTGGGGCTGTGCTGAATTTCCACTCCTATTTATCTGTATTTGCCAATTTGCTTTTTGTCCCTTATTAGATTGGCCTCTTTTTTTGCTCTGTCTCAGAATATTTCAGAGTGCTGATATAGTGGGAGAATTCTAGTGACTTCAGGGTTTATTTTGTTATCAGAAGTGTTGGACATTATTTTTGTAGGTTTTTTTGGGCAGATTGCAGACAGTGTCTTTCCTTTCCTGTCCTTTCTAGTTAGTTTGGGCCCCATCGTTTGCTCAGCCTATTTTCCTGCCTGTGTTTGTGTTTTCATCTTGTTTCACCGTCAATACATGTGTGGGGGCTGTCTATTCCTTTGGGGTCTGCTCTGGGGCAGTTACTTTTCCCCTTTTCTTGCTTTAGGCTTATTTAGTCCTCCAGCTGTGACAAGGCGTCTAGATTCATCGTAGGAACGCTTCACGGCTGCTGCTAGTTGTGTGGTTAGGATCAGGGGTCTGCAATCTGCATAGTTACCAACCTCTCTGGTTTTCTGTGACTTAGCTTGTTTAGTTTTCCTCCTCGGTGACCCATTCATAACAACACCCCCCCTTGGACGTTCTGTTCAGAATATCTAGAAAACCGTGCAAACTAGTGACAGAAAGTAAATTACTTATTGTCATAATTCTGCAGCCCAGATATGTACTGAGATTATGTGAAAACCCCGGACAACCCCTTTAAGGCTCTTTCCACAGCCATGGGAGAGATCTGCTCTTACACATCTTCCTTGAACGAAAGGACGATTGGATCTCTGCATAAGGGACAGGGAAAACATTCTTTATGGAAATATTACCATTGCCCTTGTGCCAATATCTGATCCTAATTTTTATCGAAAGGCCAGGAACTCACCTTGGATAAAGAAGGGAAGGAAAAAAAACTTCCCCCTACACTGTCTATAACCAGTACTGGATTTACAGGAGCCTGTACACCACCTATATTAGCTATCCACAAAATAGATAACAGTATCATTGCTGAGGCTCGCCAGCTGGGAACCCCTCCCTGTCACTGGGATCCCAAAAATTTCTGTGTAAATGATATGGTAGTCAGCATGTGCGACCACAACTCTACAGCTGAGGGTGCACACGCTTATTACCTCTCTGTTTATAAACGGTTCTTCAGGCTGCCTAATCTCAAGATCAGTGGCGTTTTCAGCAGGAAGACCCCCTGCAATCATACATTTATCATCTATCACGTGGGTTGGTGAAAACTGTTGTTTATGGAACAACCCCTGTAAATGTCTGAAACAAGCAGTTGTATGAGCCTTTGTTTATGGAAAACACTCGCTCGTTGCCTGATCATTCTGATCAATAGTCAAGATATTACTTCTCAGCAGCACATTTCTCCTTGTTCGTTATCTTTCAGAGTGCATTTGCCCATGTAGAATGGACTTAACCGCTTAGTGACAGAGCCAAATTTTAAAAATCTTACCTGTGTCACTTTATGTGGTAATAACTCTGGGACGCTTCAACAAATTCCAGTGATTTTTAAATTGCTTTTTTCGGGACACATTATACTTTATGGTAATGGTAAATTTAGGTTGATAGGTTTTGTGTTTATTTATAAAAAGTATCAGAAATTTGACAAAAATGTAAAAAAAAATAGCAATTTCCAAACTTTGAATGATTATCCCTTTAATTCAGACAGTCATACCATAGCAAAAAGTTTAATAAATAATAATTCCCACATGTCTGCTCTACATCAGCACCATTTGTAAAATTGTATTTTATTTTGTTTGCATTTTAGGAGGTTTAAAAATGTAGCAATTTTTCAAGGAAATTTACAAAATTATTTTTTTAGGGACCTATCCAGGCTTGAAGTGACTTTAGGGGTCCTATATATTGGGAACCCCCCCAAAGTTATACCATTTTAAAAACAACACCTCGTGACATACTGAAAACTATCAGACAGTTTATTAACCCTTCAGGTGCTTTTCAGGAATTAATACAAAGTGGCATGACAGGAATGAAAAATTTGACTTTCACCACCTAATTGTCACTGACTTTTGAACATGTTACTATAGCCGGCAGACTCTAAGGCCGCTATTTGCTAGTGAATTGCCATGGCCAGCATCAGGACCACACAATCATGATCTCAGGGTGCCAAAAGGGATAAAGAGGGAGAAACCACACTCTTTTAAACATTTATATGAAGTAGTCAGTATTGGCAGCAGCATCTAAGGGGTTAAACAGATATGGACGGTGACAACACTGATTGTGGCTGATGCAGCAAGTTGTCAGCTACAGTGTACAGCCGACAGCTGCTGGATTGTTACTTGTATGGGGTTGCTAGCCTCATATCTCAGGTCATTTAAAAGACGTATTGACGGTCATTAAGGGGTTAAACAAGCACCGATTCACTTTTTAGATCGCAGATCCGCATTTTTCATATATAAAAATTTACTCATGTAACCTTGCCTTTAAGCTCCACAAAATGTTTTTGTTTTAGTTTCTCATAATTGGTTTGAAATTGTGATGATGCTCCTGAAATACACCAGGTCCAGATAGTCTTGGCCATATGTAGTCATCAGGCGTCACTCCAGGACAGTCTCCGGACCTGCAGCAGCTGACCCATGAGTCAAAGCAGGAAAGCGGAGCAGAGAGGAAAAGACAAAAGAGTAGTTAGAACTGTCTGAGGTTGGGGAAGGCTGCATGGGTTCACAAAACAAAACCGAGGTCAGACAGAACAGGTATACGAGCCGAGTCAATAACAGGAGAGACGAGATGAAACAGTAGACTGGATACAGACAGGAAAAAGAACCTGAGTTCAGGCAGGGAACAGGAGTATCAGCAGCCTAATATATCCCTTTTGGCAGAGGATAGGCTGTGGACAACAAACCCTGCAGGACACAGTGGGGTTAAAATTCTACAGCATCTGGCCGCGCCTCACTATGAACAGATGGAGACAGCGCGAATATGCAGCAAAGTTGGAAGTGCTGCATGAGGCAAGTCAGCTCGACGGCCTGACACTGAGAGGTGCAGAGCGGCGAACTCAGTGAGTAGTATGGCAATGGGGACGTGTGCAATATTCCGCAGTGACAATTAGCTAGTCAGCATCACTTCGTTGGTCAGTGGGTAGTACTAGTTCATAAAAGTAACTCCTACAGGTTACTTAATGATTCATAGTGGTGTGTATTGGGATTTCTCAGCCATTTACTACACCAACTCAATGAAGTGAAATCTAAGTATCTCCAAGGCAATGATCACGATCTACAATAAAAGCACAGCATCGAGGTACTTGTGCCCTGGGTTGAGAACCTAGAGTAGCACTTCTTAACAGGGCTGTGGAGTGGAAGTCAGAGTCGTGGAGTTGGAGCCCATTTTGGTGGAGTTGGTCGGTGTCATGGAAATTGAGGAGTCGGATGTTTGGCTTATTGACTCCACAGCCCTGTTTCTTAACCTGTGAAGTACGCTGAGAAGGCAGGTATTATAGAACTGATCCTTTAGATGCACAAATCTATGGTTCAGTACCATAACTGACAACTTGGGTGTTCATTATAATGGATTCAAGAGACATTAAACCTAAATTGAGCAGGATTTGGGATTTTGGCACTTACTAGTTCTCAGTGGTGAACTGCAGCAAAACCTGATCTCTTGGCAGGAAAGAAGCTGCGGTAAAAATGCAAGTTTTGCTGCATTTTTTCTTGCGTTTAGCTGAAAATTTGCATTAAAAAAACATTTCTAAAAAAAAAAAAAGCCTAGTGTAAACATAGGTGAAATAATCTTGCACTTGTAAGGCTGTCAAACTAAGGGTATGTGCACATGTTAAGTATCTGCAGCAGAAGTTTCTGCACCCAAAATGCATCACTTGGCATGAAAACGTTTTTGACGTGTTTTTCCATATTTAAATGGGTGAAAAACGCTGCAAAAAATGCTGAAAGATATGACATGTTGCAGATTTGAAACTGCTTCAAATCTTCAGGGAAAAAATAAGGAACAATGTGCAGAAATCTCATTCATTTTGCTGGTACTGTAAACTGCAGCGTTCTGGTGCTTTATTTTTGGTGCAGGAATTTCTGCTGCAAATATCGATCGTGTGCAGATCCCCTAAGGCTATGTGCGCACATTTTTTAGATATTTTGACTTGATTCATCAACTGTGACTATTTTAAAAGTCGCTAAATTCGGTGCAATACCATTCCAGTTCCCCCATCCCCAGTGTACTTTTAAGTACACCAGCATTTTTGCACAATGTGTGACTTTTGGCACCAAAAAGTTGCAGTTCAAAGCCAGAAAAGACCCATTTTTTGACTTTGCATCAAATTCATGAATCAAACACGCCATTTTGAAGAGTTTGGCACCAAAACCGGTAACTAATATCACAAGACAAAAAAAAAAAAAGGAAAGTGACTTAAAAGTAAACCATGCAAATGATGAATCTGGGTCCATGAGTTTTTCAAGCAGGATATGCTTTTCTGCGGAGTGTTTCTTTTGTTGAAGCAGTTTTGAATACTTGTTTTCCTGTAGTGTTCTTTGCTGCCCTTTGATTGCACAATGTCAAGATTGGGAAGATTTTCTTCAGGATCTATTTTAAAGTGGCACACACTTTCCTTTTTTCTACTTGGCATTTTCAAAACCTCTTCAGGAACAAATAAAAAGCTTAAAAAACTGGTGATATGAACAGCTGGATTATGCATAGAAATGAATTGGAAGATTTAATATTTGGAGGGGTATGAGCTTAAAAAAACTGTGTGCACATGCCCTAAGCCTTCCTTCAATTATCTTTGTCCTATAGTGACAAAGAGACATAGCCTGCCATTATTTTTGGCAGCCCTGGACATACACTGTAATACTAAATCTGCCTATAAAAAGTTAGTTTTTTCAGGGGGTTGCCCCAAGATTGTAAATTATTCCCCATCCATAAGATAGAGGATAACTTACTGATTGCTAGGGGGTCTCACTGCTGGAACCTACATCAAGCTACAGAATGGGGGGGTCAGTAGATTCCAGTTTCAAAGATATGAAGCATGCACACATCCGGCTCCATCCATATTATACGTGGCTGCCAAAGATAGCCGAGTATAGCACTCATATCTAGGATGGTCAACAGAGGATAGGGGCAAATGCTCAACCTCTGCTCCTTTCTGTACTGCTCCCATTGCACTAACACTCAGCAATTAACAGGGGGTAACTTACTATTTTGGGCCAACCCTTTTAAAGGGACTGTCAGCACAGTTACTGCTCAAACCAAGTACAGGCGCTCTGTGCATCAGGGATTGGCCAAATCTTTAACTACACCTTCCCTCATGCTTGTTTTCCATCTGTCTCCACCCATCTCTGGCTTTATAAAGCCAGAGCTGTCAAAGAAGAGGGGAGACAGAAAACAAGCAGGTGGGAAGGTGCACTTAAAGGGACTGTCAGCACAGAATGACTGTCCTAAGTACCACCACTCGGTGCTTCACGGCAGGGCCAGTCATTTAACTGCACCTTCCCACCTGCTTGTTTTCCCTCTATCTCCATCCCCCTCTTCTTTCATTGACAGCTCTGGTTTCATAGAGCCAGGAAAGGGAGAGGTAGATGAATACAACCTCTGGTCCCTCCATGATGCATCGAGCGCCTGTACTTTGCCGGCACAGAATGACTGTTCAGACTGCGTCCCTACAAATGATTGGCCACCATGCTGCCTTGCGCTCCTGTATTTTGAACAGTCATTCAGTGCTGAGAGTCCCTTTAGTACTGTGTCTCCAGGTTTTCTCATTTTGCACTATTCACAATTATTTTTAGAAACTCATTGCAGAAATTTCCGTGACAATACTATTAATCACAATGTAATTTGTAGAAATCCATGACCTTGTTTCCAAAATCCCCCTTATGCTCAGATTCTTCCGTAGCTTTCAGTTCTCTGATTTTTTTCAGGAGCAAGGAAATGGGGACATAACATGTGACAATGGAAAACAGTTTGCAGAGCTCGCTCAGGCCCCTGAATGCTCATTAGATGAGCTTTTCTTCAATCACAGAATGAACAGGAATGGTAGAGAGAAGTCAGTATACATGGATGCAGGTTGATAAATATGTAAAAAGAAAAATTAAATCCCAAAAACTAATTTTAACATCTGCAGACTGCCTGAAGTCCTATTGGGTTTTCTTCCACCTCCCTGGCCCTATTAATAAGTGGTTGTCCACTACTGATCAACCCCTTTAAAATAGTTGTATCGTAAGCCATGAAGAGCTACTATGACCTAGGAAAAAGCTGCTAGAAAATGGAACATCTGCATACACAGACCGTGGAAGATCTGATACTATATGGCACCAGATCATGTGAATGGACTATTTAGAATCAAGTTTTTCCTGCACCTACATGTAGCTTCAAGTGGTCATCGTTTGGGCTAGAGAAGCTGGATCAGCCGGACTGGCTCCTTTCTGGGAAGTGGCATTGTGTAACATTAATCTGTGAGCCAGGGCAGGCAAAATAAGGGCACCCAATGTAAAATAAAGAAAAACAACACAACTTTGGTCCTCCATCACCTCTTTTATATATACAATCTGGACAATTACAATAAATATTATAAAGTGCGGTGGTCCTGTGCTCAGGAGTAAGGAAGGCACTGGTCTCATCATCACAGTCTTGCTCCTCTGACAGATTCACGTGCCTTATAAGAATTGGCATTAAATTAAAAGTGGCGACAAAGGCTAATATCGCGCGTCAGGATTACATAGACTTTGTAAACATTCGTTGCCACGACTCAATGTTACAGCACCATAATATATATGTGTCCACCTCTGTAATTCTGACAATCCTTAGGTTTAAACGACCACTCAATCTTCACACAGAGATTAATATACTTTGGGCACATTATACTACAAAGTTTAAAGACAGAGATTTCTGGATACGTCAAAATGATCTCAATATCTCAATGTTTCCGTAACCTGCATGACAATTGCAGGTTACAGCTTTCTCCACTTTCATAAACCATTACAGTACCACGACAGAGACTACAGGTCCCCCACATTTAGGTTCATGTACACACAATACATGGAGCCATAATAAAGCTACAATACCAATGCACGGAGCCTCTACATATTTAATATGCAGTTATTCTTCTCTTGAATATCTCCATACATGCCACCTTAGAACGATCCAGCAGCACATAGACCCCGTCTGATTCTATGCAAACAGCACGGACACGTGTGCGGGCCCCAATCTCAGAAAAACTGCAGCCAGCTGTTCCTTTTGGCAGATATGTAACCCCCTTCTCATGTACAGCACCATGGAATTAATGGCGCTATATAAATAAATAATAAAAATAATAATATTACTCCACCTGGAGCTACTCTATAACCACCTACATGTTACACCTCATAGTCAAGGTCTACGAGGGGCCTTACTGTCATCAATTGGGGCTCTGCACATTCACTCACATGAAGGTAAAATAGCTGGTTGTAGTAGGATACATGACTACATTTACTTCTACGGCTTCCCTCCTGCAATGCTCTGTAGCTACAGATGTAAAGAGGATCAGAGGAGTGTAGGCCAGATCTATTTCAGCAGGACAGAGTAACCATCTAACATGTATGGGGCGTCCTAACTATGCTGATGGCATGTTCAGGGGGAGATAAGAGAGTGGGTGTTGCATTTTAACATGCACAATCTTTCGTCCTCACAGGGGGAAAGACCCTTGTGAGACTGGAATACTCCCGTGACCACTCAGACAAAATAGTTTTTTGACTGTGCAGGTGTATGAGATGGAGGGATAGCTGTCTCTTCCAAATCCTCTATACACAAGCGCTCAGCTCAACTAAGCATTAATAGATAGAGAGTCACTGCCAGATACTCTGGAAACTGCTCACCTTTCCTAAAAACAATAAACCATTAAAATTTCAACTGCTTAAACCTCATTTGTCAGGGGAATTCTAGGGAGGCCATATACACATTGGGTGGTCACCTATGCCCACTAAAAACAGTGGGTTTGGTGGTCTTTCATCTAATGTACATGGCGGTCTTTAGGAGTATGGGCAGCTTAAAAGAGGTTGTCCACTACTTTAACATTGAGGACCTATCCATAGTGTAGATCGTCAATGTCTGATCGGTGGGGGTGAGACACCCGACAGCAGTGGATCAGCGGTTCTCAGTTACAGAGCTTTTCTGTCCACCGATATCGCAGTACTTGTCCGCAGCCAATTTCAGTAGATTGAGCAGCTCTGTAAGTGAGCACTTCTGGACGCAGCTGGCACCTAGAACAACTGATCGGCAGGGATGCAGGGTCTTGTACCCCCATCGATTAGACACTGATGACCTATACTAAGGATAGGCCATCAATGTTAAAGTAGTGGACAAATAGTTTATAAGGACATGTGGTTTACAGCAGCCACAGATAAATGGCCCCCAACATTCAGCAGCAAGTCCTAGAAGGATCATTACATTGTTAGTATAAACCACATGTTCACTATTCTGCTTTCCTTTTGTAGGAACTAGAGTTGAGCGACTTTGGTCGGATCGGGTTTCGTGAAACCCGAATGAAACAAAGTTTGAGTCGGATGAAACTGGTCCAACTAGGGCAAAAAAAAAGTCAGAGATTCGTCCGAAACCCGACCCCAATGTAAGTCAATGGGAAATAAAAGTCGGCATTGAGCGGATGACATTCATCCACTCAATGCCGACTTTTATTGACCATTGACTTGCATTGGGGTCGGGTTTTGGACGAAACTCCGACTTTTTTTTTGCCCTAGTTGGACCAGTTTCATCCCAAATACCGTAAATGTGTAGCGAAACCTAGAAATTATCAAGTGTTACACTTTGTGATATACACAGATGTAACTTTTTTCTTAAGGGCGTCTAAATATCAGCCATTTATAATGCATCGATTACATATCCAATGTCCGATTAGCCAATAACGGAGGCACCCAGTGCGCAGTTACCACCAGTAGGGTGGCCATGTAAGCGCATTCTCCAGATTAATGAACAGAAGAATCCCGCATTCACTGTACGTCAGAGGAAGGTCCTGAGTGAAGGGATGAACTATTCCCATAAGGGGCACGTAATGGAGTGACAGATTCATCGCAGTGACAGGAGTATGACAGTGGTGGACAATAATAGCAGCACTGCTGACAGCTCGGCCATCTTATTAGTCCGGGTGGTCTTGGACAACTCCAGCTTCTTCTTCTCGAGGTGCTCCCGCCTGGCCTTCCAGAGCTGCTCCCGGGTCAGCTGCTCCCCATAATGGGCCTGGTAGAAGGCATCAAAATCAAACATGGGCTTGGCGGGTGTTGAGGAGGACGTGGACGTCGCTCTCGGAGCTCCAGCTTCCTTTCGGGAAGGGCTGACGCTTTTCCCGCTGGGTTTCTTTGCGGAGCGGACATCTTCCAGGTTCAGGAGGCCGCGGTCGTACTTCTTCCTCAGGCTGGCGCTGCCCAATATATAATAAGCCTCCATCACCAGCCCAAACTGCCTGGCGGCGTCCTCGTTGCCGGCATTGCGGTCAGGGTGGTAGCGGAAGGACTGCTTGTAGTAGGCGGTCTTGATCTGGGCCTGGGTGGCGTTTCCCGTCACGTCCAGTATGTCGTAGTAGGCCGTGCGGCTCTTATACAGCAGAGGCCCCCAATCCTGTGCCCTATCGGGGCCACTTCTGTGCGTGTCACCTTGGTGATAGGATTTTCTTGATCCAGTCCATTGACAACAAACACGAACCGCCTGGCTGGGATTGTGTTGCCTTCTGCTCCAGCCCCTGTGGGG
Source organism: Dendrobates tinctorius (assembly GCF_039654945.1). Taxonomy (NCBI): domain Eukaryota; kingdom Metazoa; phylum Chordata; class Amphibia; order Anura; family Dendrobatidae; genus Dendrobates; species Dendrobates tinctorius. Next base: position 43,255,662 of record NW_027361684.1, read on the forward strand.
TCCCGAGGGCCACAATGTGTATAACCGTAGTCTATAGCTGGCCCCAGCAACTGCAAAGGACCCACAGGAAAGGGAAAACGAATCGCCATGATTCCTGCCACACACAGTCCTCTCTTCCAGCAAAAACGGCCGCGCTTTACTCCGGAACAACCTCAAACTGACCTCAGCCATATTTACCGGAGCGAAGGCCGGTACAGTATCAACCAATCACGTACCGTGTTTCTAAGGCGGGCCCTGACTAGGACTAAAACTGTAGCGGTTAAAATGATTGGCTAGCTACTGTGTCAATCACCATCTATAGCCAATAGTAGTAATTGTCGGAAGAAACCTAAAACGGGGCTTGAATATTAGCTCCTGAAAACGAGTGTTGGATAGTGCCACAGCCATTTTGTTGAAGATAAGCTCAGATTGCGGCAATAGAATGGCTCTATCTGAGGAGACTGGTGTAGCGTTCACGTCGGCCTCTTGTGAGAGGAGATGAGGCAGCCTCTTTATGACGTAATTTCTGTGCGCCAGCTCTCACGTGTAGTGTCCGGCATCTACCGGAGAGTTAGAGCTGCGGAGATCATGGCGAAGAGTGTGAGGAGGCCTGAGCAGACCGGACCTGCAGAACTGGTAGGAGGGCGTCCTGAGCTGCCATGTTGTGGTTTTTTAGGATGGCGAGTGTGGCTGCAGACATTCTGTGGTGATGGCAGTGCTCCTATAGATACACGTATTACATAACTTTTAGGAGTTTTTTTTTAAAGGCTTCACTAGCAGCACATATGGCCGCCCTAAATGAAGATATAGCACCCCTCACCACCGGTTTAGGGGGAGCGCCACAGTGATGGCGGCCGGTCGTGGGCAGACTCCATGTTAGTTCTGGGTTACTATGAGCTGCTGTGCTCCTTCCACTGCACAGTCGCCGATCACTGTAAGATTTATTGGGTAAGGTATGCCGCAGCTCGTCCTGAGACAAGCGGCCATTGTCCCATCCACTTTGGCCGCCCACTTTGATGGAGTTGGCCAGAGCTGGCGTGAAAACATGAAAGTCATAAATATTTCTTGCAACTTTTCAAAGTGTTTTATGTAATTGCTCCCATGAATCGGGGTCCGTGTTTGAAAAGCTGCCAGGAACTATAGGGAGGGACCTGACTAGTCCAAGACCTTCCCCAGGCCGCTCCAGTGAGTCACAGGCACACACATGGCAGATGCTGAAAGTGTCCTCTTAACATCAATGTGGAATGCTACACTGTGATGACTCTGTACATGCGGTGTGTGATCACCAACTATTTGCTGCACGTATTCGGTCTGCACATCAGTGCAGCAGCCGTGTAAAGGGAAGCTAATGAGGGACCTGGACTCCATCAGCAAATCACTACTACTTATAGGAGAAATCCAAATTAAGGAAACATTGTTTGTGGATAGGGTTTAATTTTTATTTTTTTAGGATCCTCTTCTCTTGGTCAGATAGATGTTTAAGAGTATCTCGTTGCAGGGGACGTGAGCTGCATTACATGGACAACCTGTTGGTTTGAATTGACAATATTTAATGCTTCCTTTTACCAGTGGTGATGCTAAAGGGAAACCCTTCCCCACAGATAGCTGCTGATTATTGGAGGTCCCAGCGGGTGGGGGGAGCACTCTGTGGTCAGTTCCACGTCAAGGGACTGAGCTTCTTTATTTGATAAGTATTTGTGTTAGTGTATAGATCTGAAGATGACTTCAGTCTTGGTTTGGCAGTAATATTTCAGGCATTACAATTTTGACTGCAACCTGACATATTCCCCATTTGTATGTAAGTCATAAGGACTCAGTGAAAGGCTTATAGAAAAGTTCACTAGTCTTCAGTGTTGGTGGTCAAGTACTTTTTCTTTTCACGTAGATCCATAAGAAGCAATTTAAAGAAGCAGTAACGTAGATTCCCCTTCCACAGATGATTTAAAAATTCAGCACCATGCTGTCTGAAGGATAACAAATAGCTAAGGGGCAAATATAATTCTTAAATATGCAGCCATTACTCTCAGAGCTAGGAAGCTGGAGTCGGTGTCCATTTTATTATTCTAGTAGAGCACAATATCCCTCGGGAGCAGGAATACTATTCGTAAACACAAGTAGCGTTATGAGCATAAATCATATATGAAGCAATCGCCAAACAATATTCATTCATTGCTCATTTTGCGCTTGGAGTAGACTTCCAGCTTAATGAAAAAGAAATTAATATGCCACAAGCGACCTGGAGCTACAGATGAAGTCCAGAAAATGACTTGGCTACTCCAGTAGACTGCAGTCGTGCAAGAAAGTCTCCATATAGCCCAGACTTAGTGGTTTATTCTGATGCAGGAGCCATTGGGTTTATAATGTAGAATTTCAGCTTGTGTATTCTGATCTTTTCATATGGTTATTTCTTTTATGTAATACTCTTATACTTTTCTTCCCTACAGTTTTACAATGAAGATGAAGCTCAAAAATACACACAAAAGTAAGGACTTCTGTGCTCGCTTTTAGGTTATGTCATCTTTTCGTCCTCACTGTCTGCCTGACCACTTCCCTACACTACTTGTCTGTGTGATTGCAATCAGTTCTCTTTGTATTAGTCCCCTGTAAGCTTCTTCCTTTTCGTTATAGCTCCCGTATTATAGAAATTCAGTCTCAGATGTCTGAACGTGCCGTGGAGCTCCTGTGCTTACCTGAAGACCAGCCTTGCTACCTCCTGGATGTCGGGTAGGGTGTGTGCCATATTGGATATACCATGAAGGCTCTGTATAGATGCGTCTTATTTTGTTGTTGTATTTTTTGCAGCTGTGGTTCTGGTTTAAGTGGAGACTTCATATCTGAGCAGGGGCATCACTGGGTGGGCATCGACATCAGTACTGCCATGCTGGGTGAGTGTAATTTCAATGATGATGTTGATCATTAAGTTGCACTCCTTTTCTTAGACGTAATCCCTGCTCTTGTTTCTTTCTCTAGATGTCGCATTAGAGCGAGAAATAGAGGGGGACTTGATCCTTGGGGATATGGGGCAAGGTATTCCCTTCCGACCTGGAACATTTGATGGCTGCATCAGGTAATCCTGCAGCTTAGAGAAGCTGAAAAAGGTGTTCTTATTAGTTGATATTTTAACACACTGGCGTGAATCCACTTGAAGAAAGGGAAAGGTCAAACAAATCCCAGATGCAGCTGGTGATAAGCAGGCTCTGTGCCGGTGCCTGTTAAAAAACCAAAACTAGTAAATAATAACAATCACCGCACTATGCTGAGATAAGAAAAAATCCGGTTACCGGCTACTCACTTTGTGAGAAGAAACTCGCTGTCAATGAGTAGGAACTCGCTGTCAGAGTTGTAACGGTATCCAGGGTAATTCACGCTGATAAAGGTGTAAATGAATCCATATAGATGCAGAGCTGCTGGATAAATATTATAGGGTTAAATCCAGGCTAGCCTGTCTGTAGGATTGTAGGCGGAGTTGGCTGCATTTGTAGTACTCACTTATAATAAGCCAAACCGATTAGGGATCCTGCTTTGAATAAGGCTGGTGCTGCAGCAGCGGGATAGAGGTGCTTGCCAATTGAGATTCTGACTATAGAAGGAGTATGGCAGTTAAATAGAATGAAATATGGTTAAATAATTATAGCCACTTGTATGGCAGATGAGCGCTGCACTTACTGAATATTTAGTTGTATATGCAGGGTTGCTGCTGGTAGATCCAAAGTGTAGATGGCTTTAATAAACAGTGCTGCGTGATAGAGGTGTGTAAGTGATAACGCTTGCCTGCTGTTTAAATGCAGTGCTAGGCGCACTTACTTGTGATGTCGGGGGCTCAGTAGGCAGGCTGGGTGCTGGTGCTCAGCTGAGGAACACTGCTACCCGATCTGCACGTGGGGACCGCCGATAACCAGTGCGCTCCGGCTGGAAGCGATGATGGGGAAGGCGGCGTGATGTGGGGGCGGAGCTAGTGTGACGTCACACTGAGATATGGACGAGTGCGCGCGAGGCACAGAAACCGACGTGTTTCAAGGGAAAGCTTCCCTCTTCATCAGGGTTGTGCCTATTGACGTGCATACCGTCCTTATATAGCAGCGCTATATTTTGATTATATCATGCTATAGCATCAGCAGAATCCAGTATTGTACTCTTATCCAGTTTTGATTATGATATACATTTACTGCTTATAGTATAGTCCACATGGAAGCTCTGACAGGCATCTGGGTTAGGCGATTACTTAATCTAATTAGCGCTGCTATATAAGGACGGTATGCACGTCAATAGGCACATCCCTGATGAAGAGGGAAGCTTTCCCTTGAAACACGTCGGTTTCTGTGCCTCGCGCGCACTCGTCCATATCTCAGTTTGATGTCACACTAGCTCCGCCCCCACATGCTGCCTTCCCCAGCGTCGCTTCCGGCCGGAGCGCGCTGGTTATCGGCGGTCCCCACGTGCAGATCGGGCAGCAGCGTTCCTCAGCTGAGCACCAGCACCCAGCCTGCCTACTGAACCCCGACATCACAAGTAAGTGCGCCTAGCACTGCATTTAAACAGCAGGCAAGCGTTATCACTTACACACCTCTGTCACGCAGCACTGTTTATTAAAGCCATCTATACTTTGGACCTACCAGCAGCAACCCTGCATATACAACTAAATATTCAGTAAGTGCAGCGCTCATCTGCCATACAAGTGGCTATAATTATTTAACCATATTTCATTCTATTTAACTGCCATACTCCTTTTATAATCAGAATCTCAATTGGCAAGCACCTCTATCCCGCTGCTGCAGCACCAGCCTTATTCAAAGCAGGATCCCTAATCGGTTTGGCTTATTATAAGTGAGTACTACAAGTGCAGCCAACTCCGCCTATAATCCTACAGACAGGCTTGCCTGGATTTAACCCTATAATATTTATCCAGCAGCTCTGGCATCTATATGGATTCATTTACACCTTTATCAGTGTGAATTACCCCGGATACCGTTATAACTCTGTGACAGCGAGTTTCTTCTCACAAAGTGAGTAGCCGGTAACCGGATTTTTTCTTATCTCAGCATAGCGCGGTGATTTTTATTATTAACTGTTTTTATTAGTTCTATTATATTTTGAATTTTTTTTTTTTCCTCTTCCTGCTAGTATCTCGGCTCTGCAATGGCTCTGTAATGCTGATAAGAAGACACATAATCCTCCTCAGCGGCTCTTTTGCTTTTTCTCTACTCTTTACTCGGCTCTGGTGAGTTCATGTACTTGTAATTGTACTTCACCCATTTGGTGAAAGTTACTTATTGAATTGTATTAGATGTACAACTTCCAGTAGTGGTGATGGTGCAGAGCAGGGGCAAATTTACCCAGCAGTCAGACAACGCACTGTAGAATGTTGTGTGATTGGTTGCGGGTCTGTTGACATTTAGTCCGTAGCCTCATGCCTATGAGACTTGAGTTTAGGTTATTCTTATATCACGGTTGGTATTAGACCGTGAAACACGGATGTGGGAAATTGTCCTGGCCAGCACAGAATAACTGTTCAAACCAAGTACAGGCACACGGTGCCCTATGGCGGGGCCAAATATTTAACTACACCTTCCAACCGGCTTGGTTTCCATCTATCTCCACCCTTCTCTGGCTCTTTGATGCCAGAGCTGTCAATCAAGTAAGGGGGTGGAGATTGAAGAACAACAAGCAGATGGAAAGGTGTTTATAAAGGCCCCATTACACGCAACGATATTGTGAACGATATCGTTGTAATGTCACCAGTTTGGTGACGTTGCAGCGATATCGAAACGACATAGTTGCGTGTGACACGTAGCAACGATCAGTTGGCTGATCGTTAATCGTTGCCTAATGGTCTGGGCCATGAATCTATCGTTGGTCTCCCGCTGGGCAGCACACATCGCTGCGTGTGACAGCGAGAGACCAACGATCAGTGAGCTCCCAGCGCCATACAGCAGACGCTGGGAGCTGGTATCCAGGGTAAACAGCAGGTAACTAAGCGCCACGCGGCGCTTAGTTACTCGCTGTTTACCCTGGATACCAGCGTGCTCGCTGGTCCTGATCGCTGGTGAGTCTGCCTATGTGACAGCTCACCAGCGATCAGCTAACTATGTCCCAGCGATCCCATCCACGTCGGATCGTTGGTGGGATCGCTGGGACATTGAAGCGTGTAACGGGGCCCTAAATGATTGACCCCACCATGAAGCACCTGAAGCACCAAGTGGCTGAACTTAGTTTGACCAGTCATCCTGCGCTGACAAGAGTCCCCTTAAAGTGAACCTGTCAGCAGTATTTTACTAAGGGTGGTTTCACATTAGCGCTTTTTAAGCGCACGCACGGCCGGGGGTAGCTCCGCCCCCGAGCCGGCTCTCTGCCCGGCGTGCCCGCCCCTTGCTTGTAGCGCCGCCTCCTAGCGCACAGCGGCGCCTGCGATCGGCGCACCCTATCTTTAGCATAGGGTGCGCAGATCGTGCGCAGGCCGTGCGCTAGTTGCGCTTTGACCTGCGCTGCGCACTTTTGAAGGTGCGCCGTGCGCGCCAAAATCAAACTTTTCGGATTTTGGCGCGCACGGCGCACCGTCAAAAGTGCGCAGCGCAGGTCAAAGCGCACGGCCTGCGCACGATCTGCGCACCCTATGCTAAAGATAGGGTGCGCCGATCACAGGCGCCGCTGTGCGCTAGGAGGCGGAGCTACAAGCAAGGGGCGGGCACGCCGGGCAGAGAGGCGGCTCGGGGGCGGAGCTACCCCCGGCCGTGCGTGCGCTTAAAAAGCGCTAATGTGAAACCACCCTAAGTAAAGTACAGACAAGGCCATATTGGTGCTGTCTACTGATTACAATGATGCCTCAGGTGAAGTAATTTGTTTTGAAGTTTTTCTTTAATCTCTGTTTGAAGTTTAGTTGTACTCATATATCTTTGATTACCATCCAAAGAAAAGGTGTGTGTATGTAGTCTTTAAAAAATTTTTTCTTAAACTTTATTGAAAATTAAACAATATAAAATGCATGGAAATTCAGCAGAGAGATGCAGTGGAGGACCACCTGCTAAATTTTTCTAAAAATACAAATTATAAATAGATATAAACTCTACTTCATAAATATTTGAATAATGCAAAAGTGCTGCCTTAGGGTAAGTGCACACGCTGCGGATTCACCTGCGGGTTTTTTCCCGCGGAAATGCAGGTAAAGTGACCTGCGGTTTGGCCTGCGGTTTCACACCTCTACTATGTTAAAGGTGTGAAACCGCAGCAGAATCCGCAGAAACAATTGACATGCTGCGGAAAAAAACCTGCAGCTTTTCCGCAGGTAAAAAACCGCAGCGTGAGCACTGCGGTTTTGAAAACCCATAGGCTAACATGGTAAAGTACCATGTCTGCGGAAATGCTGCAGTTCTGCAGGGCCAAAACCGCAGCGCGTGCACATACCCTTATTTATTTAAGGCCTGTTTCACACTTCAGTCTTTTTGCCATCAGTCATAATCTGTCAGACTGTGAAAAAACGGATCCAGTGTAGATTGGAAAAAAACTGATGCACCGGATCCGTTCTTTTTTTTTTTTTTTGACGTAACCGTCGCAGCAGCTACAGTAGGAAATTTAAAGGAATAGGATTCTAGGGGGGAGGGGAAAGAGAGAATATGAGAATGAAAGAGTGAATTTTTTGGGGCCAGAACGGCTTTTGGAGTTAAATTGGAGGAATGGAAATTCTTCTGAGCATGCTCAGTTGAAAAAAACGGAATCCGTCGCTGGATTCCATCATGTGACGGACGGCGACAGATCCTTTGCCCATAGGCGCCCATTATAGCGGACGGAGATGGATCCGTCGCTGTCCTACTTTTTGACGGAGACAAAAAAACGTTCCTATGGACATTTTGTCCGTCCGATGGACACCAACTTTCCGACGGATCCGTCACACGACAGACGAAATGGATGGCCAACCGTCGATAATAGTGTATGGGGAAAAAGACGGATCCAGCAGGCAAATCCGTCAGATCCGTTTTTTTCTCCTAACGACGGATTTTGACTGACGCCAAAAGACTGAAGTGGGAAACAGGCCTAAGCTGTTGATGCTTGTTGCATAAATGATAATCAAAAACAATAAGCTAACTTGCATAGTTTGCTGGCTGACTGTGGTGTGTGGTCCTGGTGCCCCAACGTACGTTTCACCCTTTTTGCTTCATTAGGGGCGTATGGAAAGGAGCAAACAAGTGGGTATATATAGGGAATGTATATCTTAAGCAGGTGGTCCTCCATTCCATCTGTCGGTTGAGTTTATTTGAATTTTATATTGTTTAATTTTCAATGAAGTTTAAGAAAAAAAAATTTAAAGACTACATACACCTCTATATATATTTTTTTTTTTTTTTTTTTTTTAAATTTGGATGGTATTTATAGCTTAGGTGTGCCTTCAGTAATTGCGGTATTTTCATATGCTCATTATGTTAGTAGGCATATATCATTGTGTATCTGGGCCGGGCGTGTGGGTAGGGTCTTCAGCTTTCTTCTGTCCCGGCCGCTGTATCTGGGGGTCTTTCCTTTTATATTTGAAATTTTGTGCCAGCACTGTCCTAGCTGCAGGCTGCACTTGCGCATATAAAGCTCTTTGAAGTCACCAGGAAAATGGCGCATGCGTAGATTGCTCAGTGCCACCAGCACCATTTTACTGAAGCCCACCATTAGCCACCATTGCCTGATCATGTCTCCTCCCTGTGTGTAAGGCCTGATCTAATGCCCTGCAATGCAAAGGATCAGCTGTCAGGGCAAGAAAGGTTGATGTCCCATGGATGGACAAGGTAAAAATAAAATATATATGTATTTTTCGCTTTATAAGACGCTCCGGATTATAAAACGCACCCCAAATTTTGAGGAGAAAAATAGGAAAAAACTTTTTTAATAAAATGGCGGTGCTTCTTATAATCCATGCGTCTTATTGCTTACCGGGGGTGGTGGCTGTGGTGAAACGGGGTCCCAGGGTTGCTGCTGGAGGAGGCAGGAGTGGTAAGTTGCTGCTGGGATGAGGGAGTGTTTTGATGTGCGGCGCGCCGCCGTGGGTGTCCGATGCTGTCGCTGTGATATGTCCCCAGTGTTGCCGGGAGTTGCTGTCACCGCGCTCTGTCCCTGGTGCTGCCGCCCGCTCTGTCCCCCGATGCTTGCTGCCGCCCGCTCTGTCTCTCCGGTGCTTGCCGTCGCGCTCTGTTTCCCGATGCTTACCGCCGCACTCTGTCCCGTGCTGTGTGGGGGGGCTCTGTTGTTCCATTCATGCTGGCCTGTGCGGTGGATTCCTTCCGGGAAAATGGCCACCGCGCGTGCGAAGATGGAGATCTCCGCACTGAAATCTAGGAAGATGAGATTTCAGTGCCGAGATCTCCATCTGCGCATGTGCGGCGGACATTTTCCCAGAAGGAATCCAACGCACCCCCATTTTTCCCCCAAAATTGGGGGGGAAGTGCGTCTTACAGAGCAAAAAATACGGTATATTATACCAATAAATACATATTTAATGGAAAAACAAAATAAAGTACACATGTTCGGTATCGCTGTATCCAGAGCGACCCGTTCTAGAAATCTGTCACGATAGTTTACCCCTTCAGTGAAAACCTTTTTATTTTATTTTTTTTAAAAAGTGGCAAAAAACATAGCTTTTTCATCATACCTCCGAACAAAAAAGTGGAATAAAACATGATCAAAAAGGCAAATGTAAATAAAATTTGTTTAGCTGAGAACTGCAAAAACAAGCTTGCCATACAGCTCCATCATGGAGAAATAAAGTTATAGCTCTCAGAATAAAGCGAAGAAAAAATAATTATTTTTTTTTTTCTAAAATTGTTTATATTGTGTAAAAGCGCCAAAACATAAAAACAAGACATAGATCTGCTATCTCTGTAATCGTACTGACCGAGTGAATAAAGTCGTGTAATCACGAACACTGCACGAGAAACAGCATAAATAATACATAAAACCAATTCTTCACCTGCTGTTGATTTTTTTTTTTTTTTTTTCATTCTGCCTCCCAATGATTGCAGTAAGGCTCGGCTCACATTTATCCTGCGCTTACACGGGGGGTGTTCCCGTGTAAATCTCTGAAATTCGTGATTTAGACGGAATCTCCGGCGGAATATTCCTCCCCTCCCCCCCCCAAAAAAAAGGAAATCCAGCAAATTCTGTTCTCACAAATCCAAATGCCCCATCTCCTTATGAGTTTGTGTGCCTAAACCACATTTAGCGTCCACATGTTTAGTCAGAACTGTAGCGATGAGATTATTCTTAATTTACAGGCTGTGTGTCTCCAGAAGAACATGCTGGGCACTACAAAGTACTGGTCACTACAACTGCAGATTTACAATTTTCACTCAGCAACATCTATTGCTGTTTGTTTCTGGAAACGCCAATGGAGTCAAAATCATCACTACATCTGCAGATAAATTCATAGAGGGGTGTAATTTCCAAAATGGGGTCACTTGAGTGGGGATTCTTCTCTTTTGGCACTGTATATGGAGTCCGCAAACTGTTCCAGGAAACTCTGTGTTCCTAGAGTCAAATAGCGCTCCTTACTTCCCGAGTCTCGCCGTATGGCTAAGCAGTACTGTACAGCCACATATGGGGTATTGCCATGTTCTGCAGAAATTATGGGACAAATATTAGTGCCATTTTGTTTATCAATTTTTCCCTTGTGAAAATGTAAAATTTGGGGCGAAAGCAAAATTTTAAGTGGTAATAATGTAATTTTGTTTTTCTTCACCGTCCAATGGTATAAGGTTCTTTGACACACCTGTGTTGTCGGTATGATCACTGCACCCCTCGATGAATTCACTGAGAGGTGTAGTTTGCCAAATGGGGTCACGTATGGGGGTTTCTGCTGTTCTGGCACCTCCAGGGGCTCTGCCAACGTGCCATGGCACCAGTAAACCATAAAAGCAAAATCTGCACTATAATATGGCACGCCTTCCCTTCTGAGCTTTGCACTGTGCTTCAAAAGTAGTTTTTGACCACATATTGGGTATTGGCGTACACGGTAGAAATTACGCAACAAATTGTACCATTTGTTTTCTCCGGTTACCCTTGTGAAAATGAAACATTTTGGGCAAAAGCAACATTTTTGTGGGAAAAATGCCATTTTTGCTGTTTCTGATGGGCTCACACGAATCGTCTATTTTGTGCGCTATGTACCTACATTTTATACATATATTCTCTATGACATTAATGCGGTTTATATTTCATATATTCAGTGTTTGCATACATGTCCTGCAGCTGCACTTTACAGTTGGAACGAAGTGTCCACTATACGGGTCTGTTAAGCAAACCATGTTATGGACGAAAATACACCCTTTGATTGCTGACCTACATCTGTATGTGGGTAGTATTACTTTTTTTTTTTTTGTAGCTGTTTCTTGTATGAATACGTTCTGGTATACGGACAGATTCTTAACCTGGTGTTTGTTTGTTCCAGGCTCGGGGAGCTCGTGCAGTCCTTCAGCTGTATCCTGAAAATGGAGAGCAGGTAGGGGCCATGTATTATTCCTACTCTCTTCTATATATAGAGGGTATTGAACGTTTTCAGACCCCTTTAAATTTTTCAATCTTTGTTTCATTGCAGCTATTTGGTAAATGCAAAAAAGTTCATTTTTTTCTCATTAATGTACACTCTGCACCCCATCTTGACTGAAAAAAAAAAAAAATAGACATTTTTGAAACTTTTAAAAAAGAAAAACTGAAATATCACATGGTCATAACACTCTTATTTAAGTCCCATGCTGTCCATTTCCTTGTGATCCTCCTTGAGATGGTTCTACTCCTTCATTGGAGTCCATCTGTGTTTAATTAAATGATAAGACTTGATTTGTAAAAGCACACACCTGTCTATATAAGACCTCGCAGCTCACAGTGAATGTCAGACCAAATGAGAATCATGAGGTCACAGGAACTGGCCATGGAGCTCAGAGACAGAACTGTGGCAAGGCAGATATCTGGCCAAGATTACAAAAGAATTTCTGCAGCACTCATACTCAAGGTTCCTAAGAGCACAGTGGCCTCCATAATCCTTAAATGGAAGAAGTTTGGGCCCACCATAAGCCTTCCTAGACCTGGCCGTCCAGCCAAACTGAGCAATCGTGGGAGAAGAGCCTTGGTGAGAGGGGTAAAGAAGAACCCCAAGATCACTGTGGCTGAGCTCCACAGATGCAGTTGGGAGATGGGAGAAAGTTCCACAAAGTCAACTATCACTGCAGCCCTCCACCAGTCAGGCCTTTATGGCAGAGTGGCCTGACGGAAGTCTCTCCTCAGTGCCTGATAGCTTGCATAGAGTTTGCTAAAAAACACATGAAGGACTGCCAGACAATGAGAAATAAGATTCTCTGGTCTGAGACGAAGATAGAACTTTTTGGTGATAATTCTAAGCAGTTTGTGTGGAGAAAACCAGGCACTGCTCATCACCTGCCCAATACAATCCCAACAGTGAAACATGGTGGTGGCAGCATCATGCTATGGGGGTGTTTTTCAGCTGCAGGGACAGGACGACTGGTTTCAATTGAAGGAAACATGAATACGGCCAAGTACAGAGATATCCTGGATGAAAACCTCTTCCAGAGTGCTCTGGACCTCCATCTTGGCTTAAGGTTCACTTTCCAACAAGACAATGACCCTAAGCACACAGCTAAAATAACAAAGGAGTGGCTTCAGAACAACTCTGTGACCATTCTTCACTGGCCCAGACAGAGCCCTGACCTAAACCCAATTGAGCATCTCTGGAGAGACCTGAAAATGGCTGTCCACCAACATTCACCATCCAGCCTGACAGAACTGGAGAAGATCTGCAAGGAAGAATGGCAGAGGATCCCCAAATCCAGGTGTGAAAAACTTGTTGCATCATTCCCAAGAAGACTCATTTCTGTACTAGCTCAAAAGGCTGCTTCTACTCAACACTGAGCAAAGGGTCTGAATACTTATGACCATGTGATTCTTTTTTAATAAATTTGCAAAAATTTCTACATTTCTGTTTTTTTGTTTTTTTTTCAGTCAAGATGGGGTGCAGAGTGTACATTAATGAGGAAAAAAAATGAACTTTTTTGTGTTTAACAAATGGCTGCAATGAAACAGAGTGAAAAATTTAAAGGGGGTCTGAACACTTTCCGTACCCACTGTACGTGCGTGACATTGTGTAAAGCAGCTGATTGTCTTTGCTGAATTTTTTTTTTTTTTTTTTTCATAGCTAGAATTGGTAACTGCTCAGGCGATGCGAGCCGGATTTACTGGTGGCATGGTAGTGGACTATCCCAACAGTACCAAGGCTAAGAAGTAAGTTTTAGTTGACATACATGTTGGTTGCCTCTCGTGCAATTGATATAATTAATATTATCTATTTTGTAGATTTTTCTTGTGCCTGTTTGTCGGTGTATCTGCAGTATTGCCTAAGGTAAGCCCCTTCTGAGAGCACTGTGATACTTATTGTGCATTATTCTAGTAAATGGGTTGTTTACTATATGGACAACCCCTTTGGTAAATATAGTAGCCCCGTCTCCCCTGTAAAATAATGACAGATACTCGCCTCACGTACCGGTTCACATGACATTGGCTACAGTACTCACGTGGCATAACGATCAGTGGTCGCTATTGGGCAGCCGAACACTGACCGCAGGGCAATACATGGCTCCATAATGTCACGTGAACCCCGGCGCCAACATGGCTGGGTATAGAGCACCAAATCTCCTGCATAGATGTGGATTAGTGTGGCTCATGGTTCATTAGTTTTCTCCAGAATTCTGGCATATAACTGTTTGAATTGTTGCTGCTTTTTTTTTTTTTTTTTCCAAAGCTCGTGGTTGTTTGAAAACTTTGTGACTTTTTGGCATTTTTACCCAAATTTTGCCCAGCTTCACCAACTTTTTAGAAAAGTGTGCTAAACTTAGCTGGAGGAGGCGGCCGTCAAAGTTGTGATAATTCACGGCACAGAAAGTGGCGTAAATTAAAGCAGAAACGTACTCCAGACTCTGGCTTTATTATCTGTATTGCGGGGTGTTCAGCAGCTGAAAAACATGCCAAGTTAAAGGAGCGCACCTCTTTATGAGATGGTGAGCTGAAAACGCCAGCGTATGGTCAGCCTTTTTTTTTTTTTTTTTTTCTCGCTGTGAACTACAAAAAACATACACTGCTAACAAGATTCAACTGGATGGTTATTTATATGGATACTGTTGCCTTCTATTGTTGAAAAAGAAGCAAAGCAAAACTGGACGTCTGCATGTTTTTTTTTTTTTTTAAGGGAATCTGTCACCCTTTTTTCGGCTTGTAGCTGCCGGCATCGACATCGGGGGCTTATCTACAGCATTCTGTAATGCTGTAGATAAGCCCCCGATGTAACCTGAAAGATAAGAAAATCACGTTATATTATACTCACCAGAGGGGGCGGTCCGATCCGGCGCCTCCCATCTTCATACGATGACATCCTCTTCTCCCGTCCTGTAATGCCTTCGGCGCAAGCGCACTGCTCTGCCCTGTTGAGGGCAGAGCAGAGTCCTGAAGTGCGCCGGCGTCGGGAGAGGTCCGGTGCCTGCGCACTGCAGAATTCTGCTCTGCCCTCAACAGGGCAGAGAAGTGCGCTTGCGCCGCAGCCATTACAGGACGGGAGAAGAGGATGTCATCGCATGAAGAAGGGAGGCGTCAGACCGGACCGCAACGCCCACCCACCCCGGTGAGTATAATAGAACGTGTTTTTCTTATCTTTCAGGTTACATCGGAGGCTTATCTACCGCATTACAGAATGCTGTAGATAAGCCCCCGATGTCTATGCCAGCAGCTGCAAGCCGAAAAAAGGGTGACAGATTCCCTTTAATGACAACAGAAAATCTCATGCTAGGTTCATGTGGATGTATATTACTGATTTTCAAAAAAAAAACCTGTTGATTTATCTTGATCCCCAAAAAAGAATACAAAGGGTGTAAACATTTTTGTGGTTTGCAGTAAAATATATGCCTCAAATGTGTGGCAAAAACGTGATGGGGACCTACAACTGAGTGACTGCCAGCAATCACCACTAGAGGGCGATAAATGCTCACAGTTTTTACACTGCACTCGATCATAAAGGCAATGTCAGTAGAGGATTTGGAGCTTTTTTTCATCAAATGTGTTTGGATCTGTATCATGTCAAAATGTGATGGTGATAGAAGGTACCCCTTCACCCCCAAGCCTGTTTTCACCTTCCTGACTAAGCCAATTTTTACAAATCTGATCACTGTCACTTTTATGTGGTTATAACTCTGGAACGCTTCAATCGATCCCGGTGATTCTGACAATGTTTTCTCTTGACATATTTTACTTTATGATAGTGGTCAAATTTCTTTTGATATGACTTGTGTTTATTTGTGGAAAAAAAACCCAGAAATTTGGCGAAAATTTTGCAATTTTCAAAATTTAATTTTTATTCCCTTAAATCAGAGAGTCAAATTGCACAAAATAGTTAACAAATAACATTTCCCACCTGTCAACTTTATATCAGTGCAATTTTGGAAACCTAATTTTTTTTTTTGTTAGGAAGTTATAAGGGTTAAAACCTGACCAGCGATTTCTCATTTTTACAACAAAATTTGCAAAACAATTTTTTTTTTTTTCGGGACCACATCACATTTGAAGTCACTTTGAGGGGTCTATATGTCTGAAAATGCCAAAACGTGACACCATTCTAAAAACTGCACCCCTCAAGGTGCTCAAAACTACATTCAAGAAGTTTATAAATCCTTCAAGTGCTTTACAATAATTTTTTGAATGTGGAAGAAAAAAAATAAACATTTACTTTTCTTTCACAAAAAATTTTTCCTTTAGACCTAATTTTTTTTACTGAACAGGAGAAAATGGACCATACATTTTGTTGTGCAATTTCTCCTGACCATGCCGATACCCCATATGTGGGGGAATTCTATGGTTTGGGCAAACGGCAGGGCTCGGAAGAGAAGGAGCGCCATTTCACATTTTGAATGTACAATTTGCTGGACACCATGTCATGTTTGGAGAGCCCTTGATGTTCCTAAACAGTGGAAACCCCCCACACGTGACACCATTTTGGAAACTAGATCCCTCAAGGAATGTATCTAGATGTGTATTGAGCACCTTGAACCCACAGGTGCTTCACAGACGTTTATAACGCTAAGCTGTTAAAATAAAAAGATCGCATTTTTCCCAGATAAATCTTTTTTAGCTCCAAATTTTGCATTTTCATAAGACTAACAAGAGAAATTGCTCCATACAATTTGTTGTGCAATTTCTCCTGAGTGCGCAGATACCCCATATGTGGGGGAAATCTACTGTTCGGGCACACTGCAGGGCTTGGAAGGGAAGGAGCACCATTTGACTTATTGAATGTAAAATATGCTGAAATAATTAGCGGTTGCCATGTCGCATTTGGAGAGCCACTGATGTGCTTAAACAGTGGAAACCCCCCCACAAATGACACCATTTTGGAAACTAGACCCCATTATAACGTTTGTAACGTTAAGCCATGAAAATAAAAAAAAAAAATCACTTTCTTTATCACCTTATTGGGGGACACAGATTACCATGGGTGTATGCTGCTGCTGCTGCTAGGAGGCTGACACTATGCAAAAAACAAGAAAATTGACTCCTCCCCGGCAGTATACACCCACCGACAGATACCAAGTACCTCAGTTTGTGCTTAGTGTCTGTAGGAGGCGGACCGGGATCTCCCCAGATCCGCATCTAACCATTTTCTTTTAGGTTTTGTGTGTGTGTATTAATCTTTTCCCATTTATTTTCCAGATTCTACATCGGGAAACAGGGGGTAAATGTTCACCCTGCTTTCCCATATCATGCGGCTGAGCGAGCAGTGTGGTGTCGCCCACATCGCAACTCTTAGTACCGCAGGCAGGACTTTTTCCATATCACCATTCGGTGCTATGGGCGGACGACAGGTGGCCGGTCCTTGCCAAAACAACTCCTCATCCCTATCCTAGGACAGGGCTGAGAGGAAGACGGTAGTTGCCATCGCTCCCAACAAAAGGACGCCGTCTTCTACGTGACACGGGTAAGAGGACCTTTCCCAGCGGCCTGTCTGCTATGCATGCCCCTGCGGTCATCCTCTTCAGGGACGTCAGGTAAGACCCTAACGATCCCTTTAGCCCCGTATGTCTTCACAAGCAGTGGTTTCAAACTTTGAATTTTCCGCCTCTACTCCCCCACTGCAGCCGCGCGCATCACATTGCAGCCGCGCTCCGGTTATACTAGGATCAGGGAAAGAGGCACACAAGGTCTACTAGGGCACAGGGGGGTCCTTGTAAGCAGCAGTTCAACGCAGGCTCACCTTTTATTATCGGCGCCGCGGGCATCAGTATAAGAGCTCGGAGGGGAGGGAGACATGGTTTCACTTTTGCTTTCAGCGCGCTCCCTCCTCCCTGTTCGGAGCGCTCTCCCCTTTTCTCTGGGCGTGAATTTCCACTCTGGGCGTGCTTTTTCTCGCGCCCATTTCACACCAATCACAGCACTACTTTCTTTTTAAGGACGTCAATCTCCATTTTTACCGCGCCCCTCCTCTGCCATTGCCTAGTCTCGTCACGACGCCAAGTGCCGCCCACCAAGATCACAGCCAGCTTCCTCCTGCAATTTCACTGGCTTCCTGCGCTGCTTGGGGGACACGTAAGGGTCCAGCTCGTCAGAACTTCGGTAGGCTCGGCACTTAATGGAAAAATTGTCTCTCCTCTGCAGCCCTTCTATTTAGTGCAGCCTTTAGTGCAGCCATAGTGCTCAACATACCTATGTTTAACCCTTCAGCGGTGCTATCTTTCAAGCCCACCATTATCCACTACGCTTGTGCACGCTGTAAAAGGAAGTGGGCGTCAGGTCAGTCGTCTCCCCTCTGCCTGTCCTGCAGCCCTTCAGCTATGTCTGCCTCTCAGGAGCACACCGATTCCCGGGA
The DNA here is from genome assembly GCF_039654945.1 of Dendrobates tinctorius. Lineage (NCBI taxonomy): Eukaryota > Metazoa > Chordata > Amphibia > Anura > Dendrobatidae > Dendrobates > Dendrobates tinctorius. The sequence continues at coordinate 43,273,522 of NW_027361684.1, forward strand.
TGAGGGCACTTCCCCTCTCCCAGAGTGGGCCGTTGCAATGTTCCAGTCGGTCTCCGATCTGACTAAAGTCTCTCAGTCCCTGGTCCAGGTCCTAGAACGTTAGCCTCAGCTATCTACAGCCACCTGTGCACCGACCGCCTCTCAGGGTGAGTCGTCCGCACCTGACCGCGACCTTCAGAGGGACAGGCCGAGTAGGATTTCTAGGAAGCATGTTCTATCTGACTCGTCTTCCAGCTCGCTAGGCCCGTCGGCTTCTCCCAGGTGTCCTTCTCCATCTTCAGAGGACGACCCTAGGTCTGACGACGATCCCCAATCGGGATCTAGTTCAGAAACAGATAATATATCTAAAACGCGGAATATGGTCGATAGTCTTCTTTCTGCCCTCTTCCAAACCTTGGAAATTAAGCAGGACGAACCTCCTCCTCAGGAATGTTCTGTTCCATTTAAACGAGCGAGGCCTCCATCCCGAACTCTTCCAAACCACAAGGAGTTCAATACTACTCTAACCAAACATTGGGAGCACCCTGAACAACGCTTTTCAGGCCGCAGGTACTTAGATGTCCTGTATTCCTTTGATGTAGATCTGCTCACAAAATGGACCAAAGCCGCCGAGGTGGATCCTCCCGTCTCTCGTATAGCCTCTAAGACGGTTCTATCCCTTCCGGACGCTTAAGGATCCAACAGACAGGCAGATAGACTTAGCCAGAGATTCTATTTTTGAGGCATCCGGCGCCTCTCTGTCCTATTTTCGCTTCCTCCTGGGTGGCAAAAGTCATTTTAGCTTGGGCAAAAACTCTTCGCAGAGGCATCTTAGCGGCAGCTCTCCAGGACGAGCTGACAGATCTAGCAGATCAAATTAATCATGCGGGTAAATACCTCTTAGCCGCCTCCTTGGATGCGGCTGGGTGCGTAGCAAGGGCTAATGGCAACATAGTAGCCGTACGCCGAGTCCTTTGGCTAAAGTCAAGGAATGCAGGTACCACCTCCAAAAAGTCGCTTACCAATCTGCCTTTCCTTGGTTCTTGGCTCTTTGGAGCCAAGCTAGATCAAATAATTTTGGATGCCACTGGTGGTAAGAGCACTTCTCTCCCTCAGTCTCTGCCAAAACGCTTTTTTAACAGAAGGGGTTTCCGGCCATTTGGGCCCTTTTCTGCCTTCTCGTCCACAGAAAAATCTACCCAGCAAGGTTCTCCTCCAAGTGACGGGTCACCCCCACCTGGAAGTTTTTCCAGGGTGGGAGGCAGACTTTCCTTTTTCGCGGACGCTTGGCTGTCTGTTGTCGACGATGCTTGGGTCAGGGAATCATCGCATCCGGATACAAGATCGAATTTGCTCCCAGCCAAACAGGCGTTTTTTCCTGTCTCGACCCCCAAGACAGCGGTCCCACGTTCCAGGATTCTTTCAAGCCGTCTCCTCCCTTCTTTCCGCCGGAGTGATTGTCCCCGTTCCCTCAGACGAACGGTTTTCAGGGTTCTACTCAAATTTTTTCGTAGTCCTGGGAAAAAAAAAAAAAAAGACGGGACCCTTCGACCAATCCTGGGCCTCAAGTTGCTCAATCGCCATGTGAAGATTCTCCACTTCAAAATGGAGTCTCTTCGATCAGTGATAGCTTCAATGGAACCCGGAGAATTCCTCTGCTCTGTGGACATACGGGATGCTTATCTTCACATCCCTGTTTGTTGGCAACATCAGAAATATCTTCGGTTTGCGATTCAGGAAAATCACTATCAATTCACGGCTCTTCCCTTCGGCCTAGCCTCTACTCCCCGTGTTTTCACGAAGGTGATGGTGACAGTCATGGCCATCCTTCGATCCAGGGGGATTCTCATCATCCCTTCTCTGGACGATCTCTTGTTCAAAGGCTTGTCCCGTCAAGACTGTCTCCTGAGTCTTCACATAACCCTGGATACCCTCGGCCGTCTCAGATGGTTAGTCAACAAAGAAAAGTCCATTCTCAGACCCACTCAGGGTCTGACCTTACTAGGCATGGAATTCGACACGAGTCTGGCCCGGGTGTTTCTTCCGAGGGAAAAATTTGCGTCTCTGTCCAAAGAAATTCGAGCTTTCAAACGGCCGAAGCCCATTCCCCTTCGGCTCTGCATGAAAGTTCTGGGGAAGATGGTGGCTTCTATGGAGGCAGTGCCTTTTGCACAGTTTCATCTTCGCCCCCTTCAGCTGTCCCTCCTCTCAGCTTGGGACAAGACGACGACGTCCTTAGACCGCCCCATTCTCCTCCCTCTCAGAGTGAGTCATTCCCTGACTTGGTGGGCAATGCCTACGTCAGTCCTACAGGGGAGGTCCTTCCTCCCGCTCCAGTGGCAAGTCATTACCACCGATGCCAGCCTTCTAGGTTGGGGAGCGGTTTTCCATCAGAGAACGGCCCAAGGACGCTGGATTCCACAGGAAGCTCTGCTCCCTATCAATCTTCTCGAAACCAGAGCAATCTTCCTGGCCCTTCTTCGCTGGCAACCTCTTCTCGTCGGCAAGCCGGTCCGCATTCAGTCGGACAACGCCATGGCTGTGGAGTACATAAACTATCATGGCGGCACGCGCAGCATCCAAGTGATGTCAGAAGTGGCCAAGATACTGCGCTGGGCAGAACAGTACGTTCCAGCAATCTCCGCTGTTCTTATTCCAGGGGTGGAAAACTGGGCAGCCGACTTTCTGAGTCGCCAAAGCCTAGCGTCAGGCGAATGGTCTCTCCATTCCACAGTCTTCAATCAGATATTCCAGCGCTGGGGTTATCCGGATGTCGACCGCATGGCATCTCGGATGAACCACAAGGTTCCGCGTTTCGTAGCCAGGTCCAGGGACCCTCTAGCCGTCACTTGCGACGCCCTAGTTATTCCGTGGTCCCAGGTCCAACTCCCTTATCTGTTTCCACCTCTTGCCTTGATCCCAAGAGTGGTCAAGAAGATAAAATCGGAAGGCGTGCCAGTGTTTCTTGTGGCTCCAGACTGGCCAAGAAGGCCTTGGTATGCGGAACTGGTGAACATGCTCGCGGACGTCCCCTGGAGGCTTCCAGACTGTCCGGATCTTCTCTCGCAAGGCCCCCTTTACCACGAGACTTCTCGGTCTCTGAATTTAACGGCATGGCCGTCGAGGCCACAACCTTAAGAGAATCAGGTTTTTTTCCAACCAGATGTTTCGATGATGGTCAAAGCCAGGAAACCATCCTCCTCCCGCATCTACCATAGGCATTGGAAGGCCTTTTCCCGTTGGTGCGACGATAAGAGTCTTTCCAATGTCCTTTTCCATTCCGTCCATACTGGGTTTCTCCAGCCTGGCTTAGATTCCAGTCTGTCTCTCAGTACCCTCAAGGGCCAGGTTTCCGCTTTGTTTATCCTTTTTCAAAGGAAGCTCGCTTCTTTACCGCAGGTTAAGACATTTCTCCAAGGAGTCGCTCATGTGGCCCCTCCTCATCATTCACCGATAGAACCGTGGGATCTCCATCTCGTTCCGCCATTTGAGCCCATCCAGGACATTCCTTTTGTCTTTTCTTTCATGGAAGGTAACATTTCAGATTGCCATAACATCCATCAGAAGAGTTTCTGAATTAGCAGCCCTGTCATGTCGTTCTCCTTAGCTGGTACTCCATCAGGATAAAGTCGTCCTCAGGCCCGTTCCTTCCTTTCTTCCAAAGGTGGTATCCTCCTTCCACATCAACGAGGATATCGTTCTTCCATCATTTTGTCCTGTTCCTTCTCTCCCTCTTGAGAAGTCACTCCACAAACTGGACGTTGTTAGAGCCTTGCGTGTTTATTTCGCTAGGACTGCTTCACTTCGTCAATCCCATTCATTGCTGGTCATCTCCGGTCACCGGAAAGGGCTTCCAGCATCCAAATCCACGATCGCTTGCTGGATTCGTTGTACTATTCTGGAAGCATACCGTCTTCAGGAAAAACAGCCGCCTCCGGGAGTGAGAACTCGCTCCTCCCAGGCGGTGGCAGCAGTGTGGGTCGTTCGACACCAGGCTTCGGCTCTGCAAATTTGCAGCGCCGCGACCTGGTCGTTCTTGCATACGTTTGCGAGGTACTACAGGGTTCATACCCAGGCTTCGTCTGATGCAGTCGTTGGTAGGAAGGTCCTGCAGGCGGCGGTGGCGCATCGGCCGACCTAAGCCCTTCCTGTTCTTTCGTTCCTTATTGCTGTTCCCGCCCTTGGGACTGCTTTGGAACGTCCCATGGTAATCTGTGTCCCCCAATAAGGCGATAAAGAAAGATGGATTTTTGGTTCTTACCGTAAAATCTTTCTTGGAGCCTTCATTGGGGGACACAGCACCCTCCCTTTCTAAGTTGTACCGTGTTGGGTCCTTGAGTCCCTTGTTGGGTTGGTACATATGTTTATAGTTCCGTGGCTTCTCCTACTGCTTTCTCACCAACTGAGGTACTTGGTATCTGTCGGTGGGTGTATACAGCCGGGGAGGAGTCAATTTTCTTGTTTTTTGCATAGTGTCAGCCTCCTAGCAGCAGCAGCATACACCCATGGTAATCTGTGTCCCCCAATGAAGGCTTCAAGAAAGAGATTTTACGGTAAGAACCAAAAATCCATCTTTTGCGTAGTTATAGTTACATATAGTTACATAGTATTTAAGGTTGAAGGGAGACTTTAAGTCCATCTAGTTCAACCTTTAGCCTAACATGTTGATCCAGAGGAAGGCAAAAAAAACCCCATGTGGCAAAAACTAAGCTCCACAATGGGGTAAAAAATTCCTCCCCGACTCCACATACGGCAATCATACTAGCTCCCTGGATCAATGCCCTATCAAGAAATCTAGTATATATACCCTGTAACATTATACTTTTCAAGAAAGGCGTCCAGGTCCTTCTTGCATTTCAGTAGTGAGTACCACAAAGGAGAAAATGGAATCCAAAGTTTGTTGTACAATTTCTCCTTAGTTCACCGATGCCCCATATGTGGTCAAAAACTACTTTTGCGGCACAGTGCAAAGCTCAGAAGGGAAGTGTCGCCATATTTCAGTGCAGATTTTGCTGCACTTATTTGAGGGTGCCATGTCACATTGGCAGACCCCTGAGGTGTCAGAACAGCAGAACCCCCCCCCCCCCCATAAGTGACCCCATTTTACCAACTAAGCCTCTCAATGAATGCATATAGGGGTGCAGTGATTATATTGACACCACAGGTGTGTCACAGAATTTTATACGATTGGGCAGTGAAGAGAAAATTTACATTTTTACCACCAAGGTTGTGTGTTAGCCTCAGAATCTGTCCCACAATCTCTGCTGAATGTAGTCATACCCCATGTGTGGCTGTACAGTACTACTTTTCCATACGGAGTGACTCAGGAGGAACAGAGCGCTATTTGCCTCCTGGAATGCAGATTTTCATAGACTAGTTTGCGGATTCCATATAAAGAGCCCCTAAGTGCTAGAAAAGCAGAATTCTCCCTGAAGTGACCACATTTTGGAAATTATAACCCTTTTATCTACAGATGTATTGATGATTTCGTCTCCCATTGGTGTTTTCCTGAAACAGGCAGCACTGGATGTTGCTGAGTGAAAATTGCAAACTGCCGTTGTAGTGACCTGTACACTGTAGTGACCAGTACATTATACCCAGCTCATGCTTCTGGAGACATGCATCTGTAAATTCGGTGGGCTCTCTTCTCTACAGAAATGCCAAACATGTGGGCACTGAATGTTGTTTAGGCACACTGGGGATCAGAAGGGACGGGGGGGGGCATTTGGATTTGGGAGCGGAGAATTTGCTGAATTTCTTTTGGGGATTGAGGAGCCATTTAGCTTTTCCAGAGCTTTTGTGCTACCAGTAACGTGGAAGCCCCTTATATTTCCGCTCCCTGCGTGGTGCCCCTCTGTCGCTGTCACTACTGATCGTGGGTGTTGCTGCGGGGTGTCAGCTGTCACCCGCACCCGATCGCCGCGGCACTCAGCGTGAGGCCGCGCGTTCGGTGCGCCGTACTAGTACTGTTTGCGGGAACGCTATTTTGCTATGTAATCTGAGAAAAGCATGATTCCAGTGATGTATAATTTACTAGGCTACTTGTTGTACTTTCAATGTAATCAGTTTTTTCACAGAAGGAGATTAGCACTGCAGAACTAAATGTCTCATTCCATGTAATTTCCTGCTTTGTGTAACCCCCACCATCACCACTGATTGGCAGCTTTGTGCAGAAAGCTGCCAATCAGTGATGCGGGCGGGGATATACAGGGATCAGCATTCAGAGAACTACTAGATCTACACCAGAGAATACAGTGATTTTCTTGAAACCTCACCAAGCAGACCAATAAATACATCGTGGGAAGCAGGCCCTCGTCCTTACATCATGCTGCTCTCAGATTATATAGCAAAAGCCTGCTGACAGATTCCAAATAAGTAAGAAATATGTCTTACCTTGGGCAAATACAACTGAAGTGAATGTTAATGTTTCTCTTTATCATAGGGTCTGGGAGATGGGTCAGCAGAACAGGGATCAAGACATCAGGCATCATTCACCAATGAGAGGTAAAACGTGTGTGTATGTGGCACACATAGACCTTTTTATTTTCACTATTCTATTAAGGGCTTGTAGCAAATAAACTGTTCCCTCAGAAAAGTCCAAGTAAAAATGTAAAAAAGGTGATTTTATATGTAATATACAGTTAGGTCCATATATATTTGGACAGACACAACATTTTTCTAATTTTGGTTCTAGACATTACCACAATGAATTTTAAACAAAACCAGATACAGTTGAAGTTCAGACTTTCAGCTTTCATTTGAGGGTATCCATTGGATGAAGGGTTTAGGAGTTTCAGCTCCTTAACATGTGCCACCCTGTTTTTAAAGGGACCAAAGGTAATTGGATTATTGACTCCAAGGCTATTTGATGGACAGGTGTGGGCAATCCCTTCGTTATGTCTTTCTCAATTAAGCAGATAAAAGGCCTGGAGTTGATTTGAGGTGTGGTGCTTGCATTTGGAAGGTTTTGCTGTGAAGGAAACATGCGGTCAAATGAGCGCTCCATGCAAGTGAAAGAAGCCATCCTTAAGCTGCAAAAACAGAAAAAAAAACATCCGAGAAATGGCTACAACATTAGGAGTGGCAAAATCTACAGTTTGGTACATCCTGAGAAAGAAAGAAAGCACTGGTGAACCCATCAATGCAAAAAGACCTGGGCGCCCACGGAAGACAACAGTGGTGGATGATCGCAGAATAGTCTCCATGGTGAAGAGAAACCCCTTCACAACAGCCAACCAAGTGAACAACACTCTCCAGGAGTAGGCGTATCAATATCCAAATCTACCATAAAGAGAAGACTGCATGAAAGTAAATACAGAGGGTTCACTGCACGGTGCAAGCCACTCATAAGCATCAAGAATCAAAAGGCTAGACTGGATTTTGCTTAAAAAACATCTAAAAAAGCCAGCACAGTTCTGGAAGAACATTCTTTGGACAGATGAAACCAAGATCAACCTCTACCAGAATGATGGAAAGAGAAAAGTATGGCGAAGGCGTGGTACAGCTCATGATCCAAAGCATACCACATCATCTGTAAAACACGGCGGAGGCAGTGTGATGGCTTGGGCATGCATGGCTGCCAGTGGCACTGGGTCACTAGTGTTTATTGATGATGTGACACAGCACAGAAGCAGCCGAATGAATTCTAAGGTATTCAGAGCCATACTGTGTGCTCCGATCCAGCCAAATGCAGCCAAACTGATTGGTCGTCGTTTCATACTACAGATGGACAATGACCCAAAACATAAAGCCAAGGCAACCCAGGAGTTTATTAAAGCAAAGAAGTGGAATATTCTTGAATGGCCAAGTCAGTCACCTGATCTCAACCCAATTGAGCATGCATTTCACTTGTTAAAGACTAAACTTCAGACAGAAAGGCCCACAAACAAACAGCAACTGAAAACCACCGCAGTGAAGGCCTGGCAGAGCATCAAAAAGGAGGAAACACAGCGTCTGGTGATGTCCATGAGTTCAAGACTTCAGGCAGACATTGCCAACAAAGGGTTTTCAACCAAATACTAGAAATGAACATTTTATTTACAATTATTTAATCTGTCCAATTACTTTTGGTCCCTTTAGAAACAGGGTGGCACCTGTTAAGGAGCTGAAACTCCTAAACCCTTCATCCAATTTTAATGTGGATACCCTCAAATGAAAGCTGAAAGTCTGAACTTCAACTGCATCTGAATTGTATTGTTTAAAATTCATTGTAGTAATGTCTAGAAACAAAATTAGAAAAATGTTGTCTCTGTCCAAATATATATGGACCTAACTGTATATGCTGAAAATAATTGTAATGTTCTGAAAGCAATGTATTCCCTTCAAGGGAAACAAAAAAAAAAACACCCTCTTCCACAGCCCTTATTACATGAGGAGCCCTGTGCTATGGCAGGCAATGGTTTCTGATCTGTTGGGTGACCACAATGTAATGGCATGGAGTTGGCACTAAGATGCATGCACACATGAATCTGTCAATTTATCCACTAAGTACCTTCATCTCTTAAGCATATTCTATATGACAGTAATGCAGACTAAATGACTTACCGTCAATGTTTGCATTCGTCTTGGCACTTACATAGTGCTGCTGTATTCTTTTGTTTGCACATTCTGCAGTTATATCCAGGGCTGTTGAGTCGGTAAGCTAAACCTGCGAGATATATATATATATATATATATATATATATATATATATATATATATATATATATATATATATATATATATATATATATATATATATACTATGACTTATCTCAGCTAAGACAAAGCCTAGATCCTCAGGCTACATTCACACCATGGGCGTAGCCAGGATCAAACCTGGGGGGGGGGGGGCAGAACCTCATACTGCACACCTCAGCTGCTGCAGAACCTCATACTGCACACCCCTACACTTGAAAATAAAGCTTGCACCTTAAGGCTACGTGCACACGTTGCAGATTCACCTGCGGGTTTTTCCGCGCGGATCCGCAGGGAAAACCGCAGGTAAAGTGACCTGGGGTTTTCCTGCGGTTTAGCCTTGCGGTTTAGCCTTGCGGTTTCACACCTCTACTATGTTAAAGGTGTGAAACCGCTGCGGAAACCGCCCAAACAATTGACATGCTGCGGTTTTTAAACTGCGGAAAAAAACGCATCGTGAGCACAGCGATTTTGAAAAGCCATAAGGTTACATGGTACTGTACCATGTCTGTGGAACTGCTGCGTTTCCGCAGGGCCAAAACAGCTGCGGAAACGCAGCAGAATCCGCAATGTGTGCACACAGCCTAAGAAGATGTGGTGGTGATGAATGCAGTCTATTTATTCCAACTATCAGTTGATATTGATTTGTTACTGAAGACGAGCAATGCCTGTCCTGGGCGTCCTTTTGGGCAGCTATGAGGTGTACCTGACTGGTGCTAAAAAAAAGGAGCATTAGTCTGTGTGCTATCTGGCTTTCATTCTTTTTGGTACAGATATGATATGGATAAATAGAGCAGATTTCTAATCTGCTTTTGCTGTTGAAAACATAATCTATGAGCTCAAAAACTTTTCAGGTGATGCGGTTTTTTAAAAAGCTGATCTGCTTTTGCAATTGAAAAACGTATCCTCAAAAAACGCAGGAAAAACGCTGTGTGTGAATGTAGCCTTAGATCAGGAATAGAACAGCCATTTATAGGACATTTCATAACTTTCCCAAATTCCTATCAAAAAATATTCAGCACATTCTGCATTGAACTACTGTACCCAATTTATTATATTTTAGGAGTCGGTCCATTTTATACCGACTCCGACTGCACCAAAATGAGCATCCACTCCACGACTCTGACTCCACAGCCCTGGTTATAGCAGCTTGAACCTGTTCACACATGCTTTATTGTGTTTGGAGGTGCTGGATAGTTGTGGGTTTTTTTATTACTTTTATATGGGCAGTGAAGTTAGATACTTCTACAGTGAGGAAGGCACACCATCGTCTATAATCGCCCATGTGTCCTTACTCTCAGTACCATGCAGCCATGTTGCATGATTCTTCCCAATTTACACACATGCACACGTCTATCTATAATTTGACTTTGTGGCAATATTTTTTGCTGAGGATGTTTGAGAAGATCCCTATACCATTATCGGTGCGCGTCTTTCGGAGATCTTAAATGCCCCTTTCTATATCTACTACCTCCTGACTGACCACTGTGAACATGTTAGATTGTCCATCATAAGTAATTACTAAGTACCAATGATATTGATGTGTCTGCCTGTACTTGCTGATAGGGTGTCGAGTCCCCTCACAGCCCCCAGGACAGACAAACAGCAAAAGAGGTTTTGCATCATGCCTGCTCCGAGGTGCCGGCATGTTTTCCTTCCTCTTACATTTATATGATAAAATAAGTTTTTCCTAAATCAAAATCCACTTTATATAACACAGGATGCGATTTAAAAATGTCCGAGGGAAATCGGCGAAGAAAAGCAGAGATTGGATACTGGAGAAAAAGGAACGGCGTAGACGACAGGGAAAGTAAGTGTGTGGGTGAAATGTGTCCGGATCAGTCAGTGAGCGGCTTTATATCTGGAAGAGGTGTCATTACATATGGTGGGCCACAATAAGACACAACAGTCGTACTCGAGGAACTGGGCAAAGCCAATTTCTGGAAGATGTTGGACCCACAATCTGCGTATCCATCACACCAAGCCTTCCCTGATGATTGGAACATGTGGTGTAGCTCTTGTGACATTTTAGTGTGCCAGTACCTGTTGTTTTCAGGGATGCCACACCCAGCTAGGGGATGTGCACACGATAAGTATTTGCAGCAGCAATTTCTAAGTCATTCCTGCATCTCGTTGCAGGAAAATTGCTGCAGGTTTTGTGACAAATCTGCGCAGAAAAATTTGCAACAAAACTACAACGTGTGCACAGGCCCTTAGAAAGGTCTACTCTTTTCCAATTGTGATATACTTCAATGAGTCCAAATGGCCGTCCACAATCATACCCAGTAGCCAATTGCAAAACATAAAGTCCTTCCTTTTTATCTGCTTTTTCTTAACTCTTGTACAGATGAAACCGGTATGAATGTGGGCCATTCCATCACCGACCAATAAATGTAGTCACTCAAACTGCCCTCGTTTACAGATAAGGAAAGATCTGTTCACACTAATGCCCCGGTGTACGTGTACCTCTCTACGGACACTGCAAAGACCTTTACGGCACAGTGTGCAACATATACGACTATGCTGAAACTGCTGCATTGGTTGTACAGTCATATGTTAAAGTTTGGGCACCCCTATTAATGTTAACCTTTTTTCTTTATAACAATTTTGGTTTTTGCAACAGCTATTTCAGTTTCATATATCTAATAACTGATGGACTCAGTTATATTTCTGGATTCAAATGAGGTTTATTGTACTAACAGAAAATGTGCAATCTGCATTTAAACAAAATTTGACCGGTGCAAAAGTATGAGCACCTCAACATAAAAGTGACATTAATATTTCGTAGATCCTCCTTTTGCAAAAATAACAGCCTCTAGTCGCTTCCTGTAGCTATTAATGAGTTCCTGGATGAAGGTATTTGTGACCATTCCTGTTTACAAAACAATTCCAGTTCAGTTAAGTTTGATGGTCGCCGAGCATGGACAGCCCGCTTCAAATCATCCCACAGATGTTCAATGATATTCAGGTCTGGGGACTGGGATGGCCATTCCAGAACATTGTAATTGTTCCTCTGCATGAATGCCTGAGTAGATTTGGAGCGGTGTTTTGGCTCATTGTCTTGCTGAAATATCCATCCCCTGCATAACTTCAACTTCGTCACTGATTCTTGCACATTGTCAATAATCTGCTGATACTGAGTTGAATCCATGTGACCCTCAACTTTAACAAGATTCCCGGTGCCGACATTGGCCACACAGCCCCAAAGCATGATGGAACTTCCACCAAATTTTACTGTGGGTAGCAAGTGTTTTTCTTGGAATGCTGTGTTTTTTAACCTCCATGCATAACGCCTTTTTGTATGACCAAACAACTCAATCTTTGTTTCATCAGTCCACAGGACCGTCTTCCAAATTGTAACTGGCTTATCCAAATGTGCTTTTTCATACCTCAGGCGACTGTGTTTGTGGCGTGCTTGCAGAAACGGCTTCTTTCGCATCACTCTCCCATACAGCTTCTCCTTGTGCAAAGTGCGCTGTGTTGTGGACCGATGCACAGTGACACCATCTGCAGCTAGATGATGCTGCAGGTCTTTGGAGGTGGTCTGTGGATTGTCCTTGACTGTTCTCACCATTCTTCTTCTCTGCCTTTCTGATATTTTTCTTGGCCTGCCACTTCTGGGCTTAACAAGAACTGTACCTGTGTTCTTCCATTTCCTTACTAAGTTCCTCACAGTGGAAACTGACAGGTTAAATCTCTGAGACAACTTTTTGTATCCTTCCCCTGAAAAGCTATGTTGAATAATCTTTGTTTTCAGATCATTTGAGAGTTGTTTTGAGGAGCTTGCAAGTGGCCACCTTAAATACCTTTTCTCATGATATGATACACCTGGCTATGAAGTTCAAAGCTCAATGAGGTTACAAAACCAATTTAGTGCTTCAGGAAGTCAGTAAAAAGTAGTTAGGAGTGTTCAAATCAAGAAAGTGATAAGGGTGCCCATACTTTTGCACCGGTCAAATTTTGTTTAAATGCAGATTGCACATTTTCTGTTAGTACAATAAACCTCATTTGAATCCAGAAATATAACTGAGTCCATCAGTTATTAGATATATGAAACTGAAATAGCTGTTGCAAAAACCAAAATTGTTGTAAAGAAAAAAGATTAACATTAATAGGGGTGCCCAAACTTTAACATATGACTGTACCTAGAAGAAATACATATCACTGAAATATTTCAGTTGCAAATTTTTATTCATTACATAGTGGAATGCATTGAGAACAATAAAGCATAGAAATGTTCAATGTAAATAAAAATTAATATCCCATGGAGGTCTGGCTTTGGAAGGATACTGAAAATCAAAGTGGAAAATCAAATTACAGGCTGATCCAATTTCAGTAGAAATGCTTGAAGACAAGGAAATGATGCTCATTGCTCAGTAGTGTGTGTGTGTGTGTGTGTGTGTGTGTGTGTGTGTGTGTGTGTGTGTGTGTGTGTGTGTGTGTGTGTGTGTGTGTGTGTGTGGCCTCCACGTGCCTGTATGACCTCCCTACAATGCCTGGGCATGCTCCTGATGAGGCGGCGGATGGTCTCCTGAGGGATCTCCTCCCAGACCTGGACTAAAGCATCCGCAAACTCCTGGAAAGTCTGGGGTGCAACATGACGTTGGTGGATGGAACGATACATGATGTCCCAGATGAGCTCAATCGGATTCAGGTCTGGGAAACGGCGGACCAGTCCTTAGCTTCAATGCCTTAATCTTGCAGAAACTGCTGACACACTCCAGCCACATGAGGTCTGGCATTGTCCTGCATTAGAAGGAACCCAGGGCCAACCGCACCAGCATATGGTCTCACAAGGGGTCTGAGGATCTCATCTCGGTACCTAATGGCAGTCAGGCTACCTCTGGCATTTGCCACCCCACACCATTACTGACCCACTGCCAAACCGGTCATGCTGAAGGATGTTGCAGGCAGCAGATCGCTCTCCACGGCGCCTCCAGACTGCCCCGTCTGTCACATGTGCTTAGTGTGAACCTGCTTTCATCTGTGAAGAGCACAGGGCGCCAGTGGCGAATTTGCCAATGCTGGTGTTCTGTGGCAAATGCCAAGTGTCCTGCACGGTGTTGGGCTGTGAGCACAACCCCATCTGTGGACGCCGGGCACTCAGACCATCTGGTAGTGCTCCTCCTGTTCCTCCTTGCACAAAGGCTGAGGTAGCAGTCCTGCTGCTGGGTTGTTGCCCTCCTACGGCCCCCTTCACATCTCCTGGTGTACTGGACTGTCTTCTGGTAGTGCCTCTGGACACTACGCTGACAGACACCGCAAACCTTCTTTGCTTTGATTACTGCTTTGCATACTCTTGGCATTCTCTTGATGACCTTCAAGAGTTAGTCACCGGAAATGGCTTTCACTTCACTGGTGTGCCCCATCAGGTTTAATAAGTGGGATTTCTTACCTTATAAATGGGGTTGGGACCATCAGTTGTGTTGTGCAGAAGTCTGGTGGATACACAGCTGATAGTCCTACTGAATAGACTGCTAGCTGCTTTTTTCTTGCCATAATACAAATTCTAAGTAAGGCAAAACGAGTGGCCATTACTTTAAGAAATGAAGGTCAGTCAGTCCGAAAAATTGGGAAAACTTTAAAAGTGTCCCCAAGTGCAGTGGAAAAAACCAAGCGCTACAAGAAACTTGCTCACATGAGGACCAGCCCAGGAAAGGAAGACCAAGAGTCACCTCTGCTGCGGAGGATAAGTTCATCCGAGTCACCAGCCTCAGAAATCGCAGGTCAACAGCAGCTCAGATTAGAGACCAGGTCAATGCCACACAGAGTTCTAGCAGCAGACACATCTCTACAACAACTGTTAAGAGGAGAGTTTGTGCAGCAGGCCTTCATGGCAAAATAGCTGCTAGGAAACCACTGCTAAGGACAGGCAGCAAGCAGAAGAGACTTGTTTGGGCTAAAGAACACAAGGAATGGACATTAGACCAGTGGAAATCTGTGCTTTGGTCTGAGGAGTCCAAATTTGAGATCTTTGGTTCCAACCACCGTGTCTTTGTGCGACGCAGAAAAGGTGAACGGATGGACTCTACATGCCTGGTTCCCACTGTGAAGCATGGAGGAGGTGGTGTGGGGGTGCTTTGCTGGTGACACTGTTGGGGATTTATTCAAAATTGAAGGCATTCTGAACCAGCATGGCTACCACAGCATCTTGCAGCGGCATGCTATTCCATCCAGTTTGCGTTTAGTTGGACCATCATTTATTTTTCAACAGGACAATGACCCCAAACACACCTCCAGGCTGTGTAAGGGCTATTTGACCAAGAAGGAGAGTGATGGGGTGCTACGCCAGATGACCTGGCCTCCACAGTCACCAGACCTGAACCCAATCGAGATGGTTTGGGGTGAGCTGGACTGCAGAGTGAAGGCAAAAGGGCCAACAAGTGCTAAGCGTCTCTGGGAACTCCTTCAAGACTTTTGGAAGACCATTTCCAGTGACTACCTCTTGAAGCTCATCAAGAGAATGCCAAGAGTGTGCAAAGCAGTAATCAAAGCAAAAGGTGGCTACTTTGAAGAACCTAGACTATTAGACATATTTTCAGTTTTTTCACACTTTTTTGTTAACTATATAATTCCACGTGTTAATTCATAGTTTTGATGCCTTCAGAGTGAATCTACAATTTTCATAGTCATGAAAATAACGAAAACTCTTTGAATGAGCTGGTGTGCCAAAATTTTTGGTCTGTACTGTATGTGTGTGTATGTATGTGTGTATATATATATATATATATATATATATATATATATATATATATATATATATATATATATATATATATTATAATAATTTTATTTTTTTTTCTTTTGGAAGGGGCACCAGCTGGAGGCTTTGTACATTATGAATTATTGGCTGCTGCAATTTTTTTTTTTTTTAACTGGTGTTTTTTTTTTTTTTTTTTCTTCTTTGTCCATGCAGGCAAGTTCGGGCAGACACAAAGTTCACAGGACGCAAGAGAAGACCTCAATTTTAGATTCAGCACAAACTTTTCTTTTTTTTTTTTTTTTTCCCCTGTGGGAGACTTTGCAGTGCGCTGGATGCAATAGTATCTGATGGTGTGTTTCCTTATTATGTGGAGCTGGAGCGCCTCCAGCATTGTGGAAGCCAGACCCTGCCGCACGTGCTATGCTGACTGGAGCTAATACGGTTTTGGATACTTTTCTACAAATCACCTTATGCCAAGATAAAACTATAGACAACTTCTGTAATAAGCTTTTTACTCTTAATTGTATCACAATATAGGCCACTTTTATGGTGTCACTTACTGGTAGCTTTTTGTTACTCTAGGGATTGGACTCATCTCCACGTAGCACCATTAAAAGCTTCTTGTGTGGAAGCTCTCAAATTTTAAAGGGCTTTCTGAGAAATAATCCATAATGTCTGCTGTCATGTATTATAGGCTGCATCCTGTCTTACGCATGCAGGAGGACGAGTTTCAGCGTGAAGAATTGCTGCTTTATACATATGTGAGTTATATTTAGGCTTAGTTGCTGCCTGAAATAGGTGATGGTGGCCGACTTGGATTACTACTCAGAAAACTCCTTTAATGTCTAGGCAACATCAGTGAATTTCATTCCATGTATGAGTATTAGCAAGTAGGGGATACTTGGGCCAAAGTCACACACCTGTGTCTCACGGTCTGAGTACTGACCACAGGTCCCCTTGATCTGAACTCAACAGCATCCTATATACTTAGCGACTGTTGAGTTTGAATCAGGACATTTGTGGCTCTTCTGTGAATATTGGTTCATAATTTGATTGCAAAACTCAGATGTGTAAATCTGGCTTTAAACCTGCTGCTGTTTCTCCCGACCTTTTTATTCACCTGCATGCTCACCTCAGGTCTTTTAACTGTCTCTCCATTCTGAGTATTGCAGTTCAGCTAACATGGTCCCCACATCAGACTCCAAGCCATGCTGTGTAATAATCCCCACTCTCTACATCGGATCGCAGGTCCGAAAGGCTCATCTTTCCATATATTACAATTTTTGCAGATTGAAAAAGTTCATGTTCTTCACCAGAATGTCAAAGGGGTTTGGACAAATAAAAGTGGAATTGGACAACACCTTAAAGCAGAGCAGTCAGCCCAACAACCATCTGTATGTCCCATTCCTCTGGGACATGTATGACTATGGGCAGTGACCTTCCCCATGTCCCTACATAATGTGGATCAGGGCACGTGTGATTCTGATGAGGGAGATAGGAAAACCTTTTCTACCTCGTTCAGGTAGCGTAAGCTTAGACTAAACAGAGTATTATAACATTGGCTATGGACTGAGCATCCTATTTACCTGGCTGAGAAATGTAACGTATTATGTTTTATTCCTAAAGGAGCCTCCAAAGTCACTCAATAAATATATTTATTTTACAAGACTCTTTTTAACTGATTAGTAATGACAGTGAGGGAAGCATCCATTCCATTATATTGCTCTGTGTGTGCTTATATTTGTCCACTAAGGGGACATGATTTACTTATGTGGAAATTGTCAACTTGAAAAAAAAATGAAAATGAGGTTTGTTTGTTTGTTTTTTTTTGGGGGGGGGGGGCGTTTTTGTTATATTTATGGAAAAGAAAACCTATGCACAAAAAATGAAATATTTTAATTTTCACTTTGGCCACGTGTGCATTCATAATAAATAAACCCCCATGTACATCTGATAAAGGGCAACTAAACATCTGGCGACCTAAAGATCTGTTGGTTGGAAGGCAATCGTTCAATCCTTCTGTTTGGGGGAGTGGTTGAGATTATTCTGGCAGTGGCTCCCTCCGGGGGAACACAGGAATGCTCCGGTGTATGGAGGAGTTGGGAGAGATGGATGACCGTTACACGGCAGTTTTCTAATGTGTATCGGCAGATTTTCCCCTGCGCTGTGCAGACTAAGGTGTGATAACAGAATTGCCAGTGGGCAGAGGGGCACAGCGATGGGTGGCAGCTCTATTCTGGCATTGCCCAGACAGTACAGCTGAGGTATGTTTTTTTTTTTTTTTTTTCTTTTTTGTAAACGTATGCAATTTTGAAAAATGGCATTTTTCTATGTTCGCAGTTGTAAGCTGAAAAGACACAGACTCTCTCGTTCAGTAGTAGGTCACCAGTTTGTAAACCTGGAAGTTACAGTTGAAGCCTGACGTTTCCATACACTATATAAAAGACACATATGCATGTTTTTATCAGTATCTGACATGAAATCGGAATAAACTTTTCCCATTTTAGGTCAATTAGGATTATCATAATTATTTGCCAAATGCCAGAATAATGAGAGAGAATGTTTTAAGGCAGCGCAAGCGCCAAAAATCATGATTTGCGCCAGTGCATCTTCCCGTGTAAACAAGACTTGCTGTCGAAAATCAAGGCAGCGAATGCATGCTGAGTGATCTATTACAGCTCACTCAGTGCGCATCGGTTTCTTTAGTCTGCCTGTGTAAACGACCACTAATTGGTAAAGGATTAGGGCCCCGTTACACGTATCAATGTCCCTGCGATCCCACCAACGATCCGACGTGGATGGGATTGCTGGGACATAATTAGCTGATCGCTGGTTAGCTGTCACATAGACAGACAGACTCAGCAGTGGTCAGGACCAGCGAGCAAGCTGGTTTCCAAGGTAAACAGAGGGTAATGAAGAGCCGCGCGGCTCTTAGATACCCGCTGTTTACATTGGAAACCAGCGTGCAACGTCGCTGATTGTTGCTCTCCCGCTGCCTCACGCAGCAATGCCCGCTGGCTAACGGGAGACCAATGATCAAAAAACGGCCCAGGATGATGGAGCGCGATCAGCAATACCCGGCAGGAGGGCCGGTTGCTGATCCATGTCACACACAGCGATATCACTGGCGAGATCGCTGTTGCGTCACAAAATCAGCGATCTCGCTGGCGAGATCGCTGTGTGACGGGGCCTTTAATGATCGGTGGTTGTGTTGCGCTGCCGTTCAGTCTGTGTAAACGAACCATAAGAAGCACAGTTGTGAATAAACCATTTACGACTAAACAATAGCAAGCACAGACATAAATAAATCATTCGTCCTGCAAGTTTTGTTAATGGGACAGTTGACCTGTGGGAAATCCA
This sequence comes from Dendrobates tinctorius, assembly GCF_039654945.1. NCBI lineage: Eukaryota > Metazoa > Chordata > Amphibia > Anura > Dendrobatidae > Dendrobates > Dendrobates tinctorius. Next base: position 43,292,240 of record NW_027361684.1, read on the forward strand.
GGACACATGGTTATATTACTCCAATGAATGTGTTAACATCTGTGCTAATATCCTACTTATCTTGATCACAATTCTCGGCTCTCAAAAACATGCAGTCTTCACTTGGGCCAAGTGTGATAAATGCCTGTAAGTGCCAGATGAACCTGGAGTAACAGTAGGGCGCATTCAGACGGCCATATAAATCGATCCAAGATCAGATCACACTGCACTGACTGGCCGTGGCTCTCCCAACATAAACTTGACAGTTTCATATATTCCTATATAGTTGGGAAAACCGCAGCCATTACGTCCATTGTGGTCCGATCTAGGATCGATCTATACGGATGTCTGAACGTGTCCTGACAATGTTTTAGGGTTCATCTGGATGGACTTCGGAAGTTCCAACTGGTGGGGATATAAGTACCTAGAATGGACTTTACAATTTTTACAGCATTAGAAGACAGACAAGTTTTTATTCTCACCGCCTTTCATGTACATGAGACCAGTAAATCAGTTCTATGAAAAGAGAATAACAAGTTTGCCAGAAAACTGGTGTTACATAAATATCATACTAATTTGAATTTTGATGTGATTGTGCTGAAAGATAGAGAAAACGAAGCAACAACTAATTTTAGAGAGTTTTTGTTAGAGAACCAGATGGTGCACACAGGGATAAAAGCACCTCTATCAAGTTTGAAACAAAGATCAAAAACCCCAGCTTCTACAGTGGCTTGCAAAGGTATTCACCCCCTTGGCATTTTTGCTGTCTCACAACCTGGAATTTCCGCTTCATTTTGGGGAGTCTGCGTCAGTTCATGTAAAGAACATGCCTACAACTGTGAACACTTGTTTTTCTTGTGAAGCAAACAACAAATAGGACATAATAACTGAAAGCTTCAGTGTCCATAACTATTCTTCCCCTTTAAAGTCAGTGCTTTGTAGAATCTCCTTTTGTGGCAATTACAGCTGCAAGTCCCTTTGAATAAATCTCAGCTTGACACATCTTGTTACTGTGATTTTTGCTCATTCCTCAAGGACAAGCTGCTCCATCTCATTCAAGTCCGATGGTTTCCTCAGGTGCACCGCAATCTTCAAGTCTGACCACAGATTCTCAATTGGATTAAAGTCTGGGCTTTGACTAAGCCACTCCAAAACAGTTACACATTTTTTGGTCAAGAATATCCCTGTATTTCGAACCATTCATCTTCCCCTCGACTCAGATCATTTTCCCTATCCCTGCTGTCGAAAAACATCCCCACGGCATGATTTTGCCACCACCATGTTTCACTGTGGGGATTGAGTTCTTGGGGTGATGAGCTGTGTTGGTTTGGCGCCAGACATAGCGTTTGCCTTGGTGACCAAAAAGTTCAATTTGGGTCTCAACTGACTACAACACCTTCCTCCATACTTTTGGGTAGTCTCCCACATGTCTTTTGGCAAACTCAAAACAAGTCTTACAATTTTTGTGTGTAAGTAATGGCTTTTTTCTGCCCACCCTTCCATAAAGGCCGCCTCTATGGAGTGTACGGCTTTTTGTGGTTGTATGGACAGATACTCAAGTCTTTGCTTGGGATCTCTGAAGCTCCTTCACGTTTTACCTTTGGTCTCTGTGCTGCCTCTCTGATTAATGCCCGCCTTGACTGGGCTGAAAGTTTTGGTGGGGGCCCTCTCCTGGTAAGTTTGTTGTGGTGTTCTTTCCTTTTAATGATAATGGATTTGATGGTGCTCCGGGGGATCATCAGAGATTGGGATTTTTTTTCTTTATTATAACCCAACCCTGACCTGTACTTCTCAAAACTTTATCCTTGACTTGTTTGGAGATTTTCTTGGTCTTCATGGTGGTGTTTAGTTAGTGATGCCTCTTGATTAACATCTTTGCGAGCAATGACTGACAGCATGTGATGAATGGGTTGTCAGTTCCCGCCTCATGACGTGCTATGTCTGTCGTGGTTTCACCCCTTAAGGACTGATCCATGTTGCAGGTTAATTACCGGGCTTCATTTTTTTAAATCTGAACAGTATCACTTTATGAGGTGATAACTCTGGAACGCTTCAACGGATCCCAGTAATTTTGAGTTTGCTTTTTCGTGACATATTGTACTTCATGATAGTGGTAAAATTTGTCCAATATGGCATGCATTTATTTGTGAAAATATCTGAAACATGGCAAAAGTTTTTAAAATTTTCAAACTTTATTCTTTGGCGCCTAAACTAGAGAGTTATGGCACACAATAGTTATTAAATAACATTTCCCACATGTCTACTTTACATCAACAGAATTTTTTTGTTAGGAAGTTAGAAGGGTTAAAAGACTTCTTCTCATTTTTCCAACAAAACTTATACAACCATTTTTTTTAGGGACCAAATCACACAAACTACAGTAAAGAAGTTTATTAACCCTTCAGGTGCTTCACAGGAATTAATGCAGTATGGATTTTTTTTTATTTTCACAAGCGTAACAAAAGAAATTGAAACACAAAATTTGTCATGCAATTTCTGCTAAGTATGCCGATTTCCCATATGTGTGGGAAAACTACTGTCTGGGTGCATGACAGGGCTCGGAAGGGAAGGAGCATTGTTTGACTTTTTTAATGCAAAAATGTTTGGAATCTAGAGCGGACGCCATGTTGCGTTTGGAGAGCCCCTGATGTGCCTAAACAGTGGAAACCCCCAACAAGTGACCCCATTTTGGAAACTAGACCCCTCAAGGAATGTATCCAGGTGTGGTGAGAACCTTTAACCACTGTGCTTAATAGATGTTTATAAGAAGCTTATAACATAGAGCCGTGAAAATAAAAAAAAATCTAATTTTTCCCACAAAAATTGTTTTAGCCCATTTTTTTTTTCCACAAGGGTAACAGGTGCAAATGCACCGTCCAATTTCTTGCGAGTGTGCCGATACCATACAGTATGTGGTCCAAAAATACTTTTGAGTATATATTGGAGTTCTGATTTTGCTGGAATACTTTGAGGCTACCATGTCACATTGGCAGAGCGCCCCCCCCCCCCATAAGTAAACTCATTTTACAAACTACACCTCAATGAATTCATCGAGGGGGTGCTTTGAGCATGTTGACACCACATGTGCCTCACAGAAGTTTATACTATTGGGTGATGAAGAAAGGATGACTACATTTTTAACCCTAAAATGTTTTAGCCCCAAATTTTTAATTTTTGTAAGGGCTAATAGGAAAAATTAACCTCACAGTTTGTTGTGCAATTTCACTTTTCAGGCACAATACAAAGCTCAGTAGGGAAGGAGCGCCAGATTATACAGATTTTATGGTTATGGTTTGTGGGTGCCATGACCCACTGAGTGAGCCACTGGGGCCAGAACAGCAGAACCCTTCCCCCTTAAGTGACTCAATTTTACAAACTACACCCCTCAATGAATTCATCTAGGGGTGCAGTGATCATATTGACACCACAGGTGGGTCACAGAATTTTATACCATTGGGAAGTGAAGAAAAAAATACATTTTTACCACACACACTTTTGGACCCAGATTTTACATCTTCACACTGAGAAATGGGTAACAATTGCACCAAAAGTTGTCACAATTTCTGCTGAACGTGGCAATACCCCATACGTGGCTGTACAGTACTGCTTGGCCTCATAATGATTCGGGAGAGACGGAGCGCTATTTTCCTTCTGGTGCGCAGAAGGAAAGCACCCCCCCTGGCTGTTTATCCAGCGACCAAAGTGAAAAAAAGTAAAAGTCCCATACAGGGCCGAAGTAAAAAAAAAAAAAAAATACCCATAAATCCGTATTTTTATGTAAAGAAAAAAATCACAAAATAAAAAAGCACATCTTTGGTAGGCTTTTTATACCATCAAAGTGAAAGCCCCATAGATGTACTGAGTCAAATATGTATTTCCAGGATGTCCTATCCTGACAGCACTATGGGGGGGGGGGGGGTTGACCTTTCATCCTTACAGGGACAGGAAATACACGAGAGGTTAAAAGGTCCCCTCCCACACCACACTCCAGTGTTTTTCCTGTCCCTGTAAGGACAGGCACGAGAGCGCCGCAACGGCGGCGGCAGGAGAGCAGCAGAACTTACCGGGGCCAGGAGGTTCGGGGTCCCAGCCGCCAACTCCTCCGGTCGGACGGTGCGCACGGCACCCCCCTAAGGGGGGTTTCCCGCCTGCGGTCCTGTGGAGCGTCACTCCGGGACTATGTAGCGCTTCCCCCGGCGCGACTCCCGCGAGAGCCGGCGGCCGCGTCACTTCCGGTCGCCGGGTATGACGACTTCCGGTTTGGGCCTGCGTCGTCAGACGGAAGCGTCATGGACGGGAGAAGCGTTTCCAGTGCAAGATAAGGTAGGATAAGAGCGGGGGCAGCGGTACAGACTGGTCACCTTCAGCGTCATGGACGGAGAACACGGACGCAGGAGCGAGCCAGACCCAGTGTCCGTGAGTAGGAGGCAGGGTGGGCTGTGAGTTCAAAGACAGGAGCTGTTAGTAAAACGGTCTCCCGTTCTTTGTTAGGACAAGTCAGCGCCGACCCCGGTGGCAGCAGCATCTAGGGGATCAAACAAGCCCAAATGCCCCATCTGTGCCAGCAAGCTGCCGAGCACATGGAAGAAACCCTTATGCGAGGACTGTACCCTGCGGATCATCAGAGGAGAGCAGGCCACGTTCCTCACGGAGATGTGCACAGTGGTCAGAGAGGAGGTCCAGGCCTCCGTCTCTGCATGGCTACCCACGCAGTCGGCCGACCGGTTCCAATCCAAAAGACCAAGATGGGAGTCCGACCAGTCTTCAGGAGGAAGAAGGCGAGATCACCTCTGAACCCCTGGAGACGGGGAAAAAGTACCTCTTCACATCAGAGAATACGGACGAGCTCCTCAGGGCAGTGAGGAGTACGATGCAGATCGAGGAAGCCCCGAAGGAGCAATCCATCCAGGACGCGATGTTCGGGGGGCTAAGAGCCAAGGTCCGTCAGGTCTTCCCAGTCAATGACCATATCCGGGCGATGATCCTGGAAGAATGGGAGGACGCAGAGAAAAGACTGATTGTGCCATGAGACTTTAAACTGCGACTTCCATTTAACCCGGAAGACATCAACACTTGGAATGAGGTGCCTAAAATCGATTCCCAGGTGGCTAAGGTGTCAAGGAAGACCTCAATTCCCTTTGAGGACTCTTCCAGTCTCAAAGAACCCATGGACAAAAAGGCCGACGTGCTCTTGAAGAGGGCTTGGGAGGCCTCAGCGGCGGTGATGAAAGCAAACATAGCCGCCACTTCAGTCGCTAGGTCCATGTATCTATGGATCGACCAGATGGAACAGCAATTAAAGGAAAAAGCCCCTAGGGGCGATATCCTTGAGCGTATTCCCCTGTTAAAGATCGCAACTGGTTTTCTGGCGGATGCTTCGGCGGAATCTGTAAGATTCGCGGCCAGGAATAACTCTCTATCCAACGCGGCCCGTCGAGCCATATGGATGAAAACCTGGTCGGGGGACTACCAGTCTAAGAATAAATTATGTTCCATACCCTTCTCGGGGGGGAAAGTATTTGGGCCGGCTTTAGATAAGATTCTAGAGAGTGCCTCTGAGGACAAAAAAGGGTTTCCAGAGGAGAAACCTAGAAGGCAGTCTTCCTTTCAGAGATTCTGTCCTTACCAGAGGCAGGAATATAGAGGGAAGGGGAAATCTCCTCGCTGGGAATATTCAAAGGGGGGAAAAGTAGGGCTCCCCCGTCTCGTTCCGGGCAAAGTTCCAGAAGCAGAAGACAATGACGCCATACCGGTAGGGGGGCGTCTCAGACACTTTGCGGAGGCTTGGCGACTCATCTCCCAAAACCCATGGGTCCTCAATACAATCTCCCAGGGTTATTCCCTCGAGTTTACAAAAACCCCCCCTGCACGATTCGTGGTCACAGAACCCCGTTCCAGAGCCCTGATAGATCCTATATGGGCCGACATAGGGGATCTATTAAAGACCGAGGTAGTGGTTCCCGTCCCAGAAGCGGAGAGAGGTCAGGGGCACTATTCAACTCTCTTCACGATAACAAAACCGTCGGGAGAAAGCCGAGCCATCATAAATTTAAAACCATTAAATCAATGGGTTCGGTACAAGAGATTCCGAATGGAATCCCTGAAAACCGCCATCCCACTGATAGACCAGAACGCTTCCATGTGCACTATAGACTTAAAAAGTGCGTATTATCACGTGCCCATCCATCCTCAATCTCAGAGGTTCCTACGTTTCGCCCTAAAGAAAGGCGGCAGATACTACCACTTTCAGTTCCAGGCCCTTCCGTTCGGCTTAGCGTCAGCACCTCGAGTTTTTACGAAACTGGTCGCCGAAGTCGTGGCAAATTTAAGACAGGAGGGCATAATCATCGTGCCTTACTTAGACGACTTTTTAGTGGTATCCCGTACAGTGGAGGAGTTGAAGGAACAACTCATTTCAGTAATTTCCAGGCTCGAGAGCCTAGGTTGGATCCTGAACAGAGAAAAGTCAGATCTTCGGCCCAGTTCTCAGAAAAAATTCCTGGGGGTCATTTTGGACTCCAGAAGAAGAATCTCACTCTTAACCGAAGAGAAGAAAAGGCCCATCATGGACAAGGTTCGTCAGCTCGGTCAGCACCAGGTTTCGATAAGGACCGCGATGAAGATTCTGGGCACCCTAACCGCATGCATACCCTGCGTTATGTGGAGCCAGGCCCACACACGAATCCTGCAGAGGGAGATCCTGTCAAGATGGGACAGACGACAGTCCTCACTGGACAAGAAGTTCCGGCCGTCTCCAGCTTTAAGATCATCCCTGAAGTGGTGGACCAACCACAGAAATATCAGCCAGGGGGTTCCTTGGATCCTGTCTCCTTGTGTAACCATCACCACGGATGCCAGCAAGGAAGGATGGGGAGCTCACCTAGAGGGAAGATACCTGCAAGGAACATGGCCCAAGGACATCAGCTTACAGTCCTCAAACTACCGAGAACTACGAGCAGTTTGGGAAACGCTGAAGAGAAACAAGTCATGCCTACAGAACCAGCATATAAAGATCATGTCGGACAACGTGACCACAGTGGCCTTCCTACGCCACCAAGGGGGTCCAAGGCACGGGAAGCTTCAGGACCTAGCGGCTCGCATCCTCACCTGGGCAGAAAACAACACCCGCTCCTTGTCAGCAATACACCTGGAAGGCTCCCAAAACAATATAGCCGACTACTTAAGCAGGCAAGAAGTCCGGGCCACCGAGTGGGAGCTAAAAGAAGAGATCTTCATGGACTTGTGCCATCGCTGGGGGACACCCCAACTGGACCTCTTTGCGACAAGAAGAAACGCCAAGCTGGAGAGGTTCTACTCCCTCAATCCGGCGGACCGTCCGGAAGAGATCGACGCCTTGAACCAGAGCTGGAGAGGGAGACTACTATACGGGTTCCCCCCCTATCGCCATAATACCAAGGGTTCTCAGAAAGATCCAGGAGGAGGGAGCTCGGGTGATGCTAATCGTACCCTTTTGGCCCCGGCGGAGTTGGTTTCCCCTCCTCAAGAAAATGGCTCAGAAGGGACCACTCCATCTACCAACGTCGTCGGACCTACTTGCCCAGGGCCCAGTTCAACACCCAAACCCAGGAAGTTTGCAACTAGCAGCATGGATCCTGAGAGGGACATCCTGAAGTCCAGTGGCCTCTCGGACCAGGTGATCTCTACATTACAGGCCAGCCGTAAACCTGTCACGCGGGCAATATATCGTAAGATCTGGAAGAGGTTCTGCTCAGAAAGTGGTAGTGCCCCTTTAGACCTGTCTCGGCCCAATATCCCTCAAATCCTAGATTTCCTACAGGCAGGATTTGATAAGGGCCTAACCCCGAGCACACTCAAGGTCCAGATAGCGGCCTTAAGTACTTTCTTCAATTTCTCCCTATCCTCCCATCCATGGATAGCGCGATTTACCAAAGCCACCCAGAGGTTAAGACCCACATTAAGAAGGACGGTCCCCCCCATGGGACCTAAATCTAGTCCTCAACTCTCTGTGTAGACCCCCTTATGAACCAATATCAGAGGTAGACATTGCAAAGCTCACACAAAAAAATGTATTTCTGGTAGCGATCACCTCAGCCAAGCGCTTAGGGGAGATCCAGGCCCTCTCAGTCCAGAACCCCTACATTCAGATCTTTGAGGATCACATAGTGCTCAAGTTAGACCCGAGGTTCCTCCCGAAAGTAGCATCTCCGCAAAATCTAAACCAGGAGATAATCCTACCCTCGTTTTGTCCAGACCCAAAGAATGATAAAGAAAAACTGTTCCATTCCCTGGATGTTAGACGTGCAGTCATCCGCTACCTAGAGGTCACCCGGGATTGGCGACGGGACACAAAACTATTTATCCAGTACGGCGGTAAAAATAAGGGTAAAAGCGCAGCTACACAGACCCTGGCAAGGTGGATTAAGACAATTATCACCTCGGCGTACGAGGCCGAAGGGTTTCCTATACCGGTAGGACTTAGGGCCCATTCCACTAGGGCAATAGCGACATCATGGGCAGAGAGGGCGGGGGCCTCAGTAGATCAAATATGCAGGGCCGCCACCTGGTCTACACCGAACACTTTCTGTAGACACCATAAGTTGGACACTTTGACAGCTAGCCAGTCGACCTTCGGTCGTAGAGTGCTACAAGCAGTAGTCCCACCCTAAGCGAATTCCTACTTTGGTATTCCCCATGGTGCTGTCAGGATAGGACGTCCTGGAAAATGGAGATTAGACCTACCGGTAATGTTATTTCCAGGAGTCCATCCTGACAGCACTGGTAGTTCCCTCCCTAGGATCTGTACTGGTGTCAATATCCTTGTACTAAATCTCAATAAATTTTAATTGCATCCATACTGGTGTGGTACTTGGAAAATCACTGGAGTGTGGTGTGGGAGGGGACCTTTTAACCTCTCGTGTATTTCCTGTCCCTGTTAGGATGAAAGGTCAACCCCCCCCCCCCCATGGTGCTGTCAGGATGGACTCCTGGGAATAGCATTACCGGTAGGTCTAATCTCCGTTTTTTAAGTAAAAAAAAAAACAAACAAATTTGGTAGCGCCGCATCCAGAACGACCCCATCTATAAAATTGTCAAACTACTTAACCCTCAAGAGTGAACGCCATAAACGGAAAAGTAAAATGTGGCAAACTATAGTTTTTGTTCATACCGCTGGAAAAAAGGGAAATGAAACACTATCAAAAAGACGAATGGAAATAAGAATGTCATCTTGTCCCGTGAAAAACAAGCTGCCATACAGCTCCGTCAGTGGAAAAATAAAGTTATAGCTCTCAGAATACAGCGGTGCAAAAACAATATTTTTTCAATCAAATAGTTTTTGTGTAAAAGCGGTAAAACATAAAAAATTATAAAAATGTGGTATTGCTGTAATCGTACTGACCCAGAGAATAAAGCTGCCTTATCAATTTTAACACACGTGGAATGGAAAAAAAATCTTGTTGCTGTTTTTTTCATTCTGCTTCCCAAAAATCTGAATAGAAAGCAATCAAAAATATGTTCCCAAAAATGGCACCAATAAAAAACATTGACTGGTCCTGCAAAAGAAAAAAAAAAAAAAAAAAAAGTCCTCACATGACTGTCAGCAGAAATATAGGAAATTATAGCTCTTAGAATATGGCACTGCAAAAACTAAGTAAATAGCACCTTTTAGGGTGGTTTCACATTAGTGGTTCAGGGCACAGCGACGGCCTGCGCACGGCCACCGCTAAGCCCCGCCCCCTGCAGTGCCTCCTCTGGTAGCTCCGCCTACCGGCGCATGACGCTGCATGCGTCCTGTGTCCCCTATCTTTATCACTGGGGACGCAGACTGTGTGCAGTATGCGTTTGGCGGCACATGCGTCCTTTTGACGGTGCGCAGAGCGCAACAAAATTGCAACAGGTTGCGTTTGGCGCTGGTCGGCGCACCGTCAAAAAGACGCATGCGCCGCCAAACGCATACTGCGCACGGCCTGCGTCACCAGAGATAAAGATAGGGGACGCATGCAGCGTCATGCGCCGGTAGGCGGAGTAACCGGAGGAGGCACGCCGTGGGCGGGGCTTAGCGGCGGCCGTGCGCAGGCCGTCGCTGCGCCCTGAAACGCTAATGTGAAACCACCCTAAGTGTGTGACAACTGGCAAACACAAAAAAACTAGATACATTTGTTATCGCTTGTACTGCACAATGGCGTAAAAAAAAAAACAATTCTTGACCTGCTGTTGACTTGTTCCTTCTGTCTCCCAAAGATCACAAGTAAGGCTTGGCCCACATTTATACTTCGCTGAGCGAGTACACCAGGGTTTCCACGTAAATCTATGAAATTCTTGATTCAGATTAAATCCCTGGGGAAGATTTCCTTTAATGAGGCAGATGGAGGTACTGTGGACTCTGGCCGTGCACATCTTTTTTGATGTGCATGAAAGCACGGTCCGTGTACTTCTGAAAAGAAGGAAACCGCTGAACAGAGGCCATCGCAGTTATCACTACAGTAATGCTAAACGTGGATGCTGAGAGCCCGTTTAAGTTATGGGGTGCGTGTCTCCAGAAGCATGAGCTGGGCACAATGTACGGGCACTACAATAGCATATTTGCATTTCCACTTAGCAACACCCATTGCTAGCAAAATCATCACTACACTGTAGTTTAATTCCCAGAGGTTTGTAATTTCCAAATTGGGGTCAATTGAGGGGGTATTCTGCTGATTTGGCACTAAGGGGCTCTGTATATGGAGTCCGCAAACTATTCTACAAAAATTTGTTCTCCAAGAGCCAAATAGCTGTCCTTCCCTCCCGAGTCTCGACGTGTGTGGCCAAACAGTACTGTACAGCCACATATGGGGTATTGTCACAGTCACAAAAATGGTGTAACACATGTGGTTATTTTTACCTATATCCCATTGTGATCATTTAAAATCTGGGACTAAAACAAAATTTGTGGTAAAAATGTAATTTTTTTCCTTCACTACTCAATGGCATAACATTTTGTGAAACACATGGTGTCAATATAATCATAAGGCGTACTTTGTAAAACTTCTTGAATGTGGTTTTGAGCACCGTGAGGGGTGCAGTTTTTAGAATGGTGTCACTTTTTGGGTATTTTATGCCATATAGCCCCCCTAAAGTCACTTTAAATGTGAGGTGGTCCCTAAAGAAAATGGTTTTGTAAATTTTTTTTTGGAAAAATGAGAAGTGGCTGGTCAACTTTTAACTCTTCTAACAAACAAAATTACGCAGATGTAATGTAGACATGTGGGAAATGTTAGACACATGTAAGGTGTAATTGTTATTTATGCCCTTTTTTGCCTGCATTAGCAGTAATGCTCTGTTAATTTTAATGTAATAAAATTTATTTGGTTTGCAAAAACTCTTTTTATCCCTAGTTCTTGCTTAATTGTCTTGACAGAGGGATTTGGGTGTATTATGTGGGAAATGTTTATCAACTACGTTGTGTGATGTAACTTTCTGGTTTAAAGGCACAAGACTTTAAAGTTTGGAAATTGCTAAATTTTTGCCAAATTTCCATATTTTCACAAATAAACACATTATATTGAACCAATTTTGCCACTATCATGAAGTACAACGTGTCACAATAAACCTATCTCAGAATCACTGGAATCTGTTGAAGCGTTCCAAAGTTATAACCTCAATAAGTGACACTGGTCAGAATTTTTAAAAAAAATGAAGCCCGGTCCTTTAGGAGATAATGGTGCGGCAGCCTCTGTGGCCTTTCAGAAAAGGTTTATATATACTGACAGACCATGTGACACTTGGATTGCCCACAGGTGGAGATCCATTCGCTAAGGATGTGACTTAAACCGGAGTGGAGTCACACTAGCGAGAAATACGGACAAGTGCTATGTAAGAAAAAAAATCACAGCACTCGGACCAATGTTAATCTATGGGGCAGCTCCCATCATCCGTATTGTACGTGCAGAGGAAATCGCAGCATACTGCAATTTGCACCGTATTACGCCTGAGACTTGTCAATGCAAGTATATGGGTGCGAGAAAAAAAACAGATTACACACAGACCACCAGTGTGACTTGCGAGAAATACGCACCGGTGTCCTTTAGAAAAGCCGGCAATTCAGTGCGCCATACTGTAAAATCACACTGACATGTTAATACAGAATAGATAGAATACATGTATACACATAGTATAGGTGTGTGTGTGTGTGTGTGTGTGTGTATCTATATCATAGACACATATATTTCAGAGAGTTATATATAGTAAAATCGTTTAAAATTCAATTGCCGGCGTCTATAAAATCATTACAGAACCCGACATGAAATGACACATGGTTTACATACATTAAACCATTTCATTTAGATTTATATATGTATTTAACTAATAATTAGATTAGTGTATGTGTGCAAAATTTGGGACACGTACAGTGGGGCAAAAAAGTATTTAGTCAGTCAGCAATAGTGCAAGTTCCACCACTTAAAAAGATGAGAGGCGTCTGTAATTTACATCATATGTAGATCTCAACTATGGGAGACAAACTGAGAAAAAAAAATCCAGAAAATCACATTGTCTGTTTTTTTTTTCATTTTATTTGCATATTATGGTGGAAAATAAGTATTTGGTCAGAACCAAGCAATCAAGATTACTGGCTCTCACAGACCTGTAACTTCTTCTTTAAGAGTCTCCTCTTTCCTCCACTCATTACCTGTAGTAATGGCACCTGTTTAAACTTGTTATCAGTATAAAAAGACACCTGTGCACACCCTCAAACAGTCTGACTCCAAACTCCACTATGGTGAAGACCAAAGAGCTGTCAAAGGACACCAGAAACAAAATTGTAGCCCTGCACAAGGCTGGGAAGACTGAATCTGCAATAGCCAACCAGCTTGGAGTGAAGAAATCAACTGTGGGAGCAATAATTAGAAAATGGAAGACATACAAGACCACTGATAATCTCCCTCGATCTGGTGCTCCATGCAAAATCTCACCCCGTGGGGTCAGAATGATCACAAGAACGGTGAGCAAAAATCCCAGAACCACGCGGGGGGACCTAGTGAATGAACTGCAGAGAGCTGGGACCAATGTAACAAGGCCTACCATAAGTAACACACTACGCCACCATGGACTCAGATCCTGCAGTGCCAGATGTGTCCCACTGCTTAAGCCTGTACATGTCCGGGCCCGTCTGAAGTTTGCTAGAGAGCATTTGGATGATCCAGAGGAGTTTTGGGAGAATGTCCTATGGTCTGATGAAACCAAACTGGAACTGTTTGGTAGAAACACAACTTGTCGTGTTTGGAGGAAAAAGAATACTGAGTTGCATCCATCAAACACCATACCTACTGTAAAGCATGGTGGTGGAAACATCATGCTTTGGGGCTGTTTCTCTGCAAAGGGGCCAGGACGACTGATCCGGGTACATGAAAGAATGAATGGGGCCATGTATCGTGAGATTTTGAGTGCAAACCTCCTTCCATCAGCAAGGGCATTGAAGATGAAACGTGGCTGGGTCTTTCAACATGACAATGATCCAAAGCACACCTCCAGGGCAACGAAGGAGTGGCTTCGTAAGAAGCATTTCAAGGTCCTGGAGTGGCCTAGCCAGTCTCCAGATCTCAACCCTATAGAAAACCTTTGGAGGGAGTTGAAAGTCCGTGTTGCCAAGCGAAAAGCCAAAAACATCACTGCTCTAGAGGAGATCTGCATGGAGGAATGGGCCAACATACCAACAACAGTGTGTGGCAACCTTGTGAAGACTTACAGAAAACGTTTGACCTCTGTCATTGCCAACAAAGGATATATCACAAAGTATTGAGATGAAATTTTGTTTCTGACCAAATACTTATTTTCCACCATAATATGCAAATAAAATGAAAACAAAACAGACAATGTGATTTTCTGGATTTTTTTTTCTCAGTTTGTCTCCCATAGTTGAGGTCTACCTATGATGTAAATTACAGACGCCTCTCATCTTTTTAAGTGGTGGAACTTGCACTATTGCTGACTGACTAAATACTTTTTTGCCCCACTGTAGGTGTTAACGGGTACATTCTTTGAAAAAAAATTGCGTGGGCTCCCGCGGTAATTTCTCTGCCAGAGAGGGAAAGCCAGTGCCTGAGGACATATATTAATAGCCTAGAGAGGGACCATGGTTATTGGCCCCCTCCCTGGCTACAAACATCTGCCCCAGCCACCCCAGAAAAGGTGTATCTTTAAGATGCGCCTTTCCTGGCACTTAGCCTCTCTATTCCCATTGCCTTTAACGGTGGCTCATGGGTTAATAAGGGGTTGATGTCACCTTGCTATTGAAAGGTGACATTAAGCCGTGTTAATAATGGAGAGGTGTCAATGAGACACCTATCCATTATTAATACAATAGTAGTAAAAGGTTAAAAAAAAAATACAAACACTAATTAAAAGTTATTTTAATGAAATAATCACCTTTTCTGGGGTGGCTGGGGGCAGATGTTTGGAGCCTGGGGGAGGGGGGAAATAACCATGGTCCCTTCAAAGGCTATTAACCCCTTCCTGATATGTGACATACTATCCCGTCCACGAGACCCGGGCCCCTATGACCGGGTACGGGATAGTACGTCATCGCGATCAGCGGCGCTCACGGGAGCGTCGCTGATCGCGTTCGGGTGTCAGCTCATTATCACAGCTGACACTCGGCACTATGTGTCAGGGGCGGTCACGGACCACTCCCGTCACGGACCACTCCCGTCATGTTAACCCCTGGCACACTGCAATCAAACATGATTGCAGCGTACCAGGGGTTTAGGGAAGCATCGTCAGGGAGGGGGCTCCCTCCGTGCTTCCCTGAGACCCCCACAGCAGTGCGATGTGCAGCATTGCTGCGGGGGCCTCCTTCCCTGCAGGTCCCTGGATCCAATATGGCGGCGGGGGCCTGCAGGGAAGCATCTTTCTCAGTGCCTGCTAAGAGCAGGCTCTGAGAAAGCCTCCAGCAGTGCCTGCAGATCGCCGATCTGACACACTGCTGTGCAAGGTGTCAGATCAGCGATCTGACATATTACAATAATGTCCCCCCGGGACAATGTAATAAAGTAAAAAAAAAAAAAAAAAAAAGGAAAAATAATTTATAAAAAAATCACTAAATAAATTAAATAAAAATATTCCCTAATTCAATTTTTGGAAATAAAAAAAAAACAATAAAAGTACATATATTTAGTATCACTGCGTCCGTAACAACCCGCCCTATTAAACTATCCCGTTAGTTAACCCCTTTAGCAAACCCCTTAAAAAATAAAAATAAAAAAGCTTTATTATCATACCGCCGAACAAAAAGTGCAATAACGTGCGATCAAAGAGACGGATATAAATAACCATGGTACCACTGAAAACGTCATGTTGTCCCGCAAAAAACAAGCTGCCACACAGCGTCATCAGCGAAAAAATAAAAGTTATAGCTCGCAGAATAAAGTGATGCAAAAATAATTATTTTTTATATAAAATTGTTTTTATTGTATAAAAGCGCCAAAACATAAAAAAAGACATAAATGAGGTATCGCCGTAATCATACTGACCCGAAGAATAAAACTGCTTTATCAATTTAGCCACAGGCGGAAAAGAAAAATTCATGAAATGCTGGTTTTTGTTCATTCTGCGTCCCAAAAATTGGAATAAAAAGCGATCAAAAAATGTCACGTGCCCGAAAATGGTACCAATAAAAAACGACAACTCGTCCCGCAAAAAATAAGACCTCACATGACTCGGTGGGTCAAAATATGGAAAAATTATAGCTCTCAAAATGTGGTGATGCAAAAACTATTTTTACAATAAAAAGCGTCTTTTAGCGTGCGACAGCTGCCAAACATAAAAACCCGCCATAAATAGTAAATCAAACCCCCCGTTATCACCCCCTTAGTTTGGAAATAAATACATTTTATTATTTTTCCCTTTTTCCTGTTAGGGTTAGGGCTGGAGTTAGGGTTAGGGCTGAGATTAGGGTTAGGGGTGTGTTGGGGTTAGGGTTAGAGTTAGAATTGGGGGTTTCCACTGTTTGGGCACATCAGGTGCTCTCCAAACGCAACATGGCGTCTGATCTCAATTCCAGCCAATTCTGCGTTGAAAACGTCAAACGGTGCTTCTTCCCTTCCAAGCTCTGCCATGCGCCCAAACAGTGTTTTACCCCCACATATGGGGTATCAGCGTACTCAGTACAAATCGCAAAACAACTTTGGGGTCCAATTTCTCTTGTTACCCTTAGGAAAATAAAAAATTGGGACCAAAAATATCACTTTTGTTAAAAAAAAAGTTTATTTTCACACCCGGGCGTTATAAACTTCTGTGAAGCATTTGGGGGTTCAAAGTGCTCACCACACATCTAGATAAGTTCCGTGGGGGGTCTAGATTCCAAGATGGGGTCACTTGTGGGGAGTTTCAACAGTTTAGGCACATCAGAGGCTCTGCAAACGCAACATGACACCAGCAGACCATTCCATCAAAGTCTACATTCCAAAACGTCACTACTTCCCTTCCAAGCCCTGATGTGTCCCCATATAGTAGTTTTCTCCCAAATATGGGGTATCCGCGTACTCAGGACAAATTGGACAACAGCTTTTGGGGTCCAATTTCTCCTGTTACCCTTGGGAAAATAAAAAAATTGGACCTGAAGTAATTTTTTTGTGAAAAAAAGTTAAATGTTCATTTTCAAATGTTCAAAAAAATTCCTGTGAAGCACCTGAAGGGTTAATAAACTTCTTGAATGTGGTTTTGAGCACCTTGAGGGGTGCAGTATTTTGAGTTTTTTTGAATGGTGTCACTTTTGGGTATTTTCTATCATATAGACCCCTCAAAGTGACTTCAAATGTGATGTGGTCCTAAAAATAAAATGGTGTTGTAAAAATGAGAAATCGCTGGTCAATTTTTAACCCTTATAACTTCCTAACAAAAAAAATGTTGGTTCTAAAATTGTGTTGATGTAAAGTAAACATGTGGGAATTGTTATTTATTAAGTTTTTTGTGTGCCGTATCTCTGTGATTTAAGGGCATAAAAATTAAAAGTTGGAAAATTGCGAAATTTTTAAAATTTTTGCCAAATTTCCATTTTTTTTCACAAATAAACGCAAGTCATATAAATGAAATTTTACCACTAACATGAAGTACAATATGTCACGAGAAAATGTAAGAATCACCGGGATCCATGGAAGAGTTTCAGAGTTATTACCTCATAAAGAGACCGTGGTCAGAATTGTAAAAATTGGACCGGGCATGAACGTTCAAACCACCCTTAAGGGTAAAGGGGTTAATATCTACCCTCACTCACTGGCTTTCCCTCTCTGGTGGAGAAAATTGCGCGGGAGCCCATGCAATTTTTTTCCGCGATTATAGCCTTAAATTTAACTCCTAGATTTCCAAATTTTTCCAAACACAATAATAAATTTATTAAACACTGACATATATAAATCGTTTTGATATGGCATGGTATACTATATGTAAACCATGTGCCATATGTCGGGTTCTGTAATGATTTTACAGAAGCCGGCATTTGATTTAGCGGCTATTATGCTTTGTAGAACTCTAAAAAAAAATAAATAATAGATATATATATCTCAATGACGTGTGTGTGTGTATATACAGTGCCTTGCAAAAGTATTCGGCCCCCTGGAACTTTTCAACCTTTTCCCACATATCATGCTTCAAACATAAAGATACCAAATGTAAATTTTTGGTGAAGAATCAACAACAAGTGGAACACAATTGTGAAGTTGAACGAAATTTATTGGTTATTTTAAATTTTTGTGGAAATTCAAAAACTGAAAAGTGGGGTGTGCAATATTATTCGGCCCCTTTACTTTCAGTGCAGCAAACTCACTCCAGAAGTTCATTGTGGATCTCTGAATGATCCAATGTTGTCCTAAATGACTAATGATGATAAATATAATCCACCTGTGTATAATCAAGTCTCTGTATAAATGCACCTGCTCTGTGATAGTCTCGGGGTTCTGTTTGAAGCACAGAGAGCAGCATGAAGACCAAGGAACACAACAGGCAGGACTGTGATACTGTTGTGGAGAAGTTTAAAGCTGGATTTGGATACAAAATGATTTCCAAAACTTTAAACATCCTAAGGCGCACTGTGGAAGCGATCATATGGAAATGGAAGGAGTATCATACCACTGCAAATCTACCAAGACCCGGCCGTCCCTCTAAACATTCATCTCAAACAAGGAGAAGACTGATCAGAGATGCAGCCGAGAAGCCCATGATCACTCTGGATGAACTTCAGAGATCTACAGCTGAAGTTGGACAGTCTGTCGATAGGACAACAATCAGTCGTACACTGCACAAATCTGGCCTTTATGGAAGAGTGGCAAGAAGAAAGCAATTTCTCAAAGATATCCATAAAAAGTGTCATTTAAAGTTTGCAACAAGCCACCTGGGAGACACACCAAACATGTGAAAGAAGGTGCTCTGGTCAGATGAAACCAAAATCGAACTTTTTGGCAACAATTCCAAACGATATGTTTGGCGTAAAGGTAACACAGTTCATCACCCTGAACACACCATCCCCACTGTCAAACATGGAGGTGGCAGCATCATGGTTTGGGCTTGCTTTTCTTCAGCAGGGACAGGGAAGATAAAATTGATGGGATGATGGATGGAGCCAAATACAGGACCATTCTTGAAGAAAACCTGTTGGAGTCTGCAAAAGACCTGAGACTGGGACAGAGATGTGTCTTCCAACAAGACAATGTTCCCAAACATAAAGCAAAATCTACAGTGAATGGTTCACAAATAAACGTATCCAGGCGTTAGAATGGACAAGTCAAAGTCCAGACCTGAATCTAATCGAGAATCTGTGGAAAGATCTGAAAACTGTTAACAAACGATCCTGAGCTCAAACTGTTTGCCACGGAAGAATGGGCAAGATTTTCAGTCAAAACTGATAGAAACCTACTCCAATCGACTTGCAGCTGTAATCGCAGCAAAAGGTGGCGCAACAAAGTATTTGTTAAAATAACCAATATATTTCATTCAACTTCACAATTGTGTCCCAATTGTTGATTCTTCACCAAAATTTTTCATTTGATATCTTTGTTTGAAGCATGATATGTGGAAAATGGTTGAAAAGTTCAAGGGTGACGAATACTTTCGTGTGTGTATATACTGTGTGTGTGTGTGTGTGTGTATATATATATATATATACACACACACTGCTCAAAAAAATAAAGGAAACACTTAAACAACAGAATATAACTGCAAGTAAATCAAACTTCTGTGAAATCAAACTGCTTTCCGGCTGATGCTTTGGTCACTTTTGAATGTTGGTTGTGCTTTCACACTCGTGGTAGCATGAGATGGACTCTACAACCCACACAAGTGGCTCAGGTAGTGCAGCTCATCCAGGATGGCACATCAATGCGAGCTGTGGAAAGAAGGTTTGCTGTGTCTGTCAGCGTAGTGTCCAGAGGCTGGAGGCGCTACCAGGAGACAGGCCAGTATGCCAGGAGAGATGGAGGGGGCCGTAGGAGGGCGACAACCCAGCTGCAGCACCAGTATCTCAGCCTTTGTTCAAGGAGGAACAGGAGGAGCACTGCCAGAGCCCTGCAACATGACCTCCAGCAGGCCACAAATGTGCATGTGTTTGACGTGACAGAGTCTTGAGATGCCGTGGAGAGCAATCTGCTGCCTGCAAAATCCTTCAGCATGACCGGTTTGGCAGTGGGCCTGTAATGGTGTGGAGAGGCATTTCTTTGGAGGGCCACACAGCCCTCCATGTGCTCGCCAGAAGTAGCCTGACTGCCATTAGGTCCCGAGATGAGATCCTCAGACCCCTTGTGAGACTATATGCTGGTGCGGTTGGCCCTAGGTTTCTACTAATGCAGGACAATGCCAGACCTCATGTGGCTGGAGTGTGTCAGCAGTTCCTGCAAGATGAAGGCACTGAAGCTATGGAATGGCCCGTCCGTTACCCAAACCTGAATACGATTGAGCACATCTGGGACATCATGTCTCGCTCCATCCACCAACGTCACGTTGAACCAAAGACTGTCCAGGAGTTGGCGCATGCTTTAATCCAGGTCTGGGAGGAGATCCCTCAGCAGACCATCTATTGCCTCATCAGGAGCATACCCAGGCGTTGTACAGTAGGGAGGTCATACAGGCATGTGGAGGCCACACACAATACTGAGCATCATTTTGACTTGTTTTAAGGACATTACATTCCACTTTAATTTTGTGTGTGACTCCAAATCCAGGCCTCCATTGGTTAATAAATTTGATTTCCATTGATGATATTTGTGTGATTTTGTGGTCAGCACATTCAACTTTGTACAGAACAAAGTATTCAATGAGCATATTTCATTCAGATCTAGGATGTGTTGAGTGTTCCATTTATTTTTTTGAGCAGTGTGTATATATATATATATGGTATACACCATATGGCCTTACAATGTTACATTGTTATCTTCATGAAATATTAGTTTCCATGCAGGGTAGTATTATTTAATGAGGATCTATCATTTGTTATAAGTGTGTAATTATGTTACCTGATGTAAATGCCGCTGTTCTCCTGAATATTGCATTGTTTTTCTTTTCTTCCTATGCATGGCCTCCTTTTCACTGTGTGAAAATCTAATCTTTTTATCGAGATGTGTTTGGTTGTCCACTGTTCTCTATGCCCGTTTTCTTGAGGCTCAAAAACCCAGAGTTTTTTATACAAGGGAAAAAGGAGCCATATCAGAGGTACAGAGTGACGCAGAAACAAAAAAAATGTCATACCTGAGAACTGCAGCATTTCCACCAGGGCTGTGGAGTCGGTAACCCAAATCTCCGACTCCTCAATTTCCCTGACTCCCGACTCCACAGCACCGCCTCACTACTGGGAATGTACATAAAGTGCAGCACAGATTCATCGCACCTAAAAGCTGAGATTAGGAACAGAACAGACATTTATAGGACATTTGAAAACTTTCCCAAATGCTTATGAAAAAATTTACAGCACATCCTGCATTGTACTGCTGTACCCAATTTATTATATATTTTAGGAGTCAGTCGGCCCATTTTCTACCGACTCCAGCAAAATGGACACTGACTCAGACTCTATGACACCGAATCTACAGCCCTGATTTAAACCAAGTATAAAAATTACATTTATGGCGAGTTGCATATTCTCTTTAAAATGGCTATTCATGTAGAGCCAAAAAATCCATACTTAAGAAGATGGAATATCGTCTTCTATCTGTTCATACTTACCGCTGTAAAACAGGCAAATAATTAAGAGGCAATGCGTACAGTCAATATGCAGCCACGGAGACTAAGGATACAATTACACTCAGCAACGTGCAGTGATTAAAGGGAATCTGTCAGTAGGATCAACCCTCCTTAGCCGCCTATATGGGCATGCAGGTCATAGGAAGCTGAGGAAAATGACTCTTTGATATCTGTGATCTGATGTCTGATTTCAGAGAAATCCACATTTTTCTTATATGTAAACGAGCTGTAAAGATCTATGGGCTGGACACTGATCTCCCTGGGATTCTGCCTCCAGAGATTACAAATGAAAGTGGGCATTATGAGTGTGAGACATGTAATGACTGACAGTCTGCTCTCATAATCACAAACAGCTCTGCAGTGAGATCAAAACTAAGACAAAATAGCAGCAAGGAACTTTATCTCATTAAAAACAAGTGCAGTTGTCCTCTCAGAGTGCTTCAGCTTTCACCTCACAGGCTGTCAGTGTGGGGGAAGGGCAGTATAGCAGAGCTGACAGCACTGTGACAAGACAATGTGTTTGTAATGAGCATAGGTTTAGCTCTGCTCTCATTTAAAACAACCCCTGGAGGCGGATTCTAATGCAGATTAGTGTCATAGAGCTCAACAGCTGATTTCCATATAAGAAAAACATGGATTTCTCTGGAATACAACATCAGATAATCAAGGTATCATTTTATTAAGCTTCCTATGATCTGCATGCCCATATAGTTGGCGTAAGAGGGTATATCCTACTGATAGATTCCCTTCCCGTTGATCATATACAGTTGTTGCCAAATGTATTGACACCCCTGCAATTCTGTCAGATAATACTCAGTTTCTTCCTGAAAATGATTGCAAACACAAATTCTTTTGCATTATTATCTTCATTTAATTTGTCTTAAATGAAAAACACAAAAAGAATTGTCCTAAAGCCAATTTGGATATAATTCCACACCAAACATAAAAAAGAGGGTGGACAAAAGTATTCGCACTGTTCGAAAAATCATGTGATGCTTCTCTAATTTGTGTAATTACCAGCACCTGTAACTTACCTGTGGCACCTAACAGGTGTTGGCAATAACTAAATCACACTTGCAGCCAGTTGACATGGATTAAAGTTGACTCTGTCCTGTGTCCTTGTGTGTACCACATTGAGCATGGAGAAAAGAAAGACCAAAGAACTCTCTGAGGACTTGAGAAACCAAATTGTGAGGAAGCATGAGCAATCTCAAGGCTACAAGTCCATCTCCAAAGACCTGAATGTTCCTGTGTCTACCGTGCGCAGTGTCATCAAGAAGTTTAAAGCCCATGGCACTGTGGCTAACCTCCCTAGATGTGGACGGAAAAGAAAAATTGACAAGAGATTTCAACGCAAGATTGTGCAGATGTTGGATAAAGAACCTCGACTAACATCCAAACAAGTTCAAGCTGCCCTGCAGTCCGAGGGTACAACAGTGTCAACCCGTACTATCCATCGGCGTCTGAATGAAAAGGGACTGTATGGTAGGAGACCCAGGAAGACTCCACTTCTTACCCCGAGACATAAAAAAGCAAGGCTGGAGTTTGCCAAAACTTACCTGAAAAAGCCTAAAACGTTTTGGAAGAATGTTCTCTGGTCAGATGAGACAAAAGTAGAGCTTTTTGGGCAAAGGCATCAACATAGAGTTTACAGGAGAAAAAAAGAGGTTTTCAAAGAAAAGAACACGGTCCCTACAGTCAAACATGGCAGAGGTTCCCTGATGTTTTGGGGTTGCTTTGCTGCCTCTGGCACTGGACTGCTTGACCGTGTGCATGGCATTATGAAGTCAGAAGACTACCAACAAATTTTGCAGCATAATGTAGGGCCCAGTGTGAGAATGCTGGGTCTCCCTCAGAGGTCATGGGTCTTCCAGCAGGACAATGACCCAAAACACACTTCAAAAAGCACTAGAAAATGGTTTGAGAGAAAGCACTGGAGACTTCTAAGGTGGCCAGCAATGAGTCCAGACCTGAATCCCATAGAACACCTGTGGAGAGATCTAAAAATGGCAGTTTGGAGAAGGCACCCTTCAAATATCAGGGACCTGGAGCAGTTTGCCAAAGAAGAATGGTCTAAAATTCCAGCAGAGCATTGTAAGAAACTCATTGATGGTTACCGGAAGCGGTTGGTCGCAGTTATTTTGGCTAAAGGTTGTGCAACCAAGTATTAGGCTGAGGGTGCCAATACTTTTGTCTGGCCCATTTTTGGAGTTTTGTGTGAAATGATCAATGTTTTGCTTTTTGCTTCATTCTCTTTTTTGTTTTTTCATTTAAGACAAATTAAATGAAGATAATAATACCAAAGAATTTGTGTTTGCAATAATTTTCAGGAAGAAACTGAGTATTATCTGACAGAATTGCAGGGGTGTCAACTGTATGTGTTTGCCAATCGGTGGTCATTTAATAGCCTGTCCAGATAGGCAGACCACATTTCCTATGTGCAAAGAATATCACTTAGGATGGGATCACACATGCGAGAAACTCCTATGAGTCTCGCATGTTAACACCCAGCACTGCCGCCGGCACTCAGGGGCGGAGCGTTCAGCTGCATGTATGGCTATGCGGCCGCACGCTCCGATCCGAGTGCCGGCGGTAGTGCCGGGTATTAACATGTTAGACTCGGCTGTGTTTCTTGCATGTGTGATCCCGGCCTAATAGTTTGTTCTGTGTGTACACTACATGTTATTGTTCTCGGCAGCACAGGTCCTGTGTACACGAGACAATGTGCTGCCAAGCATGATCGTTTTGAAGCAATATTAAAAATAATTTTATCTGATGCACGGCTGTTTTATTTATTTATCATGTAATTGGCAACCTGTATACAATGACTGATTGGCAAAGAGCTCTGTCAATTTAAATTCTCTTTTACAGTTTGGGCATGCAAATGGGGTTAATAATATTGTGATGGACACATTATGACATTTACAGGTGCAGGAATATCAATGCGTTTCAGGAATGTTTCTTCATTAGGATTTAACCACATCAATCCTGACAAAGGTGCCGCCGGTATGGTCCTAGAAACACACTGGTACTACTTGCCCCCGTAAATCTAATAATGTATACATGGCTGAACTTAGGGAACATTTTGAGTCATCCTGACCAGAAGCGCAGTCTAAGCAGTTTCTCACTTTTACACTTTTCTTCCGGCTATGTTGTAAACGACTGCCCAACATAGCCACACATGAGATGTTATGCTCTTCAGAAACCTTGAGAAGGCAATCATACAGCTACTGTAAATGGAGTCACTTCGAAATCGGTCACCCAATCTGAATTTGCCATATTCGTACCATATTAGTGCCGAATTTATGTTTGATGATCGGTTCCAAACTTATTCGTTTATTTCCACTCCTATTGACTCCAATGACGTTCGGCGAATATTGCAAAAACAATATTCGCTGCCGATCATAATCATAACCAAATTTTGAAAAATTTGCTCAACTCCAGTCATTAAAACATCCAATCTGTAAGGATTGCAGTGTAAAATAATCATTGCTGTAGGCTCCGGCTGGCCTATGAAACGCCCTGAGATAATAACCGCTTAGAGGGGCCAATTAAGAGACAATATTGTTACTGAATGAGCACAGTTTTGCATACTTTTCCCAGGGAACATAGACTCATAGCCGTCCTACCTTTTTGCAGGATCCATACTTGAAGAATGAGAACCCTTAGAGGGTTTGTCAACAATCTTAATAAAAAATAATACAAGACAGGTTCCCAAACGCACATCATTTATTAAATGCCACAGAAAGGCTGCAGACAAAATACACCAGGAAGATAGAACACCAAATATAAAAACTCTCCTCACAAAGCATGCTGGTGCTTAATCCCTTCAGAGCTGGGAAAGTACCGGTAACGGGTTTTTCCCAGTTCTAAAAGGGGTTAACTCCCGACTGGTGCAAGCCGTAAGGCACCTCAGGGCTTGGTTTACCATCATCAACTCAACTGATGGTTGTGCCCGGCCCCACTGTGACATCTCCACAGCTTCCAGTACACAGGAGTCTCCTCACACACTGATTCGTCTGCATATGTGGTTTAGAGAGACATATACACACAGGTGGACACCTTGCTCACACAATTACAAAAGTAAATGTACGCACATAATACAAAAAAATGGGAATGTGCCCCTCTCCCAGAGAGGTGTTGATAAAGGGCGAGGATCACACAAAACATATTCCAACCTTAAAATGTTTAACCAAACACTGAACCCCTGTCATGCAAAGGGGAGGCCAACATGGTCTGTCCCAGCGCGCTGTCCCAAGTAATTTTTTTTGTTCAGAGGGGGAGGAATGTGGTGGAAAATATTGGCTATGCTTGGCACTCTGGCCCAACACTGGAGTGTCTAGTTGGCTTTTGTAGAGACAGGTCCTTCCCCGAACCAAAAAGGCATCTGGTGGGCATGGGGACAGAATATAAAGGCAGCACAGGAAATCTAACCCTATATTATTCCCTAAAAGCACCAAGCCGAATCCACCTTTGCTGGAGATTGTTCTTCTTGGAGGGAAGAAGCATGGACATTGCTTTGCATACAATTCCACGTCAGTGGTCTGGCTTTTTAAAACCCCTTCCTCCCCCTCCCGCAGCAAACAGTCTCTCCCTGGGTAGGTGCGCTGGGTTACACACAGGGTAGTCATGCAGAGGGGCTCTCCTCTTGGGAAGCGTGTTTTCGCTATCAGTCCCCCACCTTCAGGTGCGGCTTGCACGGAATACCGCATATTTCCTGCTATGTCCAGAACATGCATTGTGTGCTCGCTGTTCCGTTCTCTATCCAAATATTCCTCCGAACGTTGAAGCAATGACAATCCCAAGAACCACACAACAGATAATGATCATGATCTTCTTCTGCAGAAGACAAAGATGGAAGCAATCAGAAATATTTTGAAAAAAATCCATTATAATACAACAAATCATCCTTAATAGGGGTGGTCCAGTAAACAAAAATGACTACCTACTACCTATCTACGAGATAGACTGGTGGAGGTCCAACCACACGGGACCTGCTCCGATTGGCAGAATGAGGCACTTTTATCCATGTTAGAATGGAGCAGCAGTTTGCATGCTTTACCGCTGCTCCATTAATTTTCTGTGGTGCTGATGTAAATATCTGCCAATTAGCGCAGGTCCTCGGATGTATCCTGAGGATCGGTGATATACTGTAATTTTACAGGACGACCCTTTTAATCAAATAAAAATAGTATTTAAAGGGATCTTGCCAGGTTGAACATTGTATCTGCTAAGCAAAAAAAGCCGAGGAGATATTATAGGGTTCATAGGATAAAATTCAGTTTAATTTGAATTATCCTGCTTCTTATGTGTAAGAGTGTAGTGAGCCATCCTATTCTGTGATTGTCAGCCTTCCCTGTATGACTGCATATGGAAGTAGCTGTCACTATTAGTACCACCCACTGGACTCTAACATAAGAAAAGCATGAATTTAAATGACAAGTTATACTGAATATTTTCTGCTAAATATGGATGCTAAAATGAATTCACATTGCACCCATCTACATAAGGCCTAACTTGTATCATTTTACAGTCACATGAATGATTAAGTTGTGCTAAACATGAGCATAATAGTAATTATATCTGCGTTCCCTTGCGTTATTTAAAGGGAATCTGTCAGTAAGTTTTTGCTATGTAATTTGAGAACAACATGAGCTAGGGGCTGATACACAGATTTTAGGGATGTGTCACTCATAAAGCTGTGTGCTGTCGCTTTCATACAATGAAGGTTTTATCACTAGCAGATAATCACTGCCTGCACTGCAGCTCATGTGAACCCTGGTCTGACCACGACCCCTTCTCTGATAAATAGCTTACTCACGGAGTTTGAATTGATATGCAAATGAGGTGAAAGGACTATGGTAGATCTGAAACCATTTTGTCATTTCAGCTCTGTTCCCTGCCCAGTGTCATCTCCTGCTTGACTGATAGCCTCTATGCTGTGCAAATACAGGCAAATGAGCCATCAATCAACAACGATGAGCGAGGAATAGAGCTGGAGTGACAGAGACTTCAGATCTACAAGTAGCTCTTCAGCCTCATTTACATATCAAACGCTGATATCTCAGTAATGGAGGAAGAGATTGGCCATGTAAGGCCGGGGTCACACTTGCGTGTGTAATGCGAGAAACTCGCACAAGTCTCTCGCCTCAATACCCGGCTCTGCTGCCGGCACTTGGGACCGGAGTGTGCGGCTGCATAGAAATACATGCAGCTGCACACTCCGGTCCCGAGTGCCGGGTATTGATGCGAACGACTCGCGCGAGTTTCTTGCATCGCACTCGCAAGTGTGACTCCCGGCTTAAAGGTATTGCTAGACTTGTCTTTGAAAATAGAAATAGTTTGGGGTGTGAAATCCTGCTGACAGATTCCCTTTAAATATAAACCATCTTTCCCATCAAACATGATGGAATCAGTCACAGGTGTGAATATAGTCTAATGTAAAAGTAGAATATTATTAAGTTGCTAGCAGTCTGCATGTTGATATTCGATGAGATGACAAAATACTCATAACATTAGAGACACAGCATGGGAACTGGTCACTTTGATGGGTCAGCTATCAAAAATATATCTCCGGATGCCTGCAAAGTCATCGCTAAGGCTAGTTTCACATTAGCGTTTTTTTGCGCAGCGCATCGAGCGCATAAAAAACGCAAAACAAACGTGCGTTTTTTTAGCATCATGCGTACGCTGAAGCGTCAGAAAAACGCAGCGTTGCTTGCGTTTTACATGCGTTTTTGCATGCGTTTGCGTTTTTTATGCGCATGCGTTTTTAGGTGTGACATTTTTTCCATTGTCTAGACCACATTCCAGACTTGTTTACCTCAAAAACGCATGCGCAAAATAACGCAAGCGTGCGCAAGACCATGCGCACGCATGCGTTCCCATAGACTTCAATGTGTTGTTTTTGCGCATTCCGTGTGCAAGCGTGCGCATGCGTTTTTTTGCTGAGACAGGGCGCACCAAAAAATGCAACATGTTGCGTCAGGCGCGCCTGGCGCGAAAGACAAAAAAACGCATGCGCATGAAAACGCAAGTGTGCGCAAGACCATGCGCACGTCATGTTAAACATAGGTGCGCAGTGCGCATGCACACAAAAGCGCTAATGTGAAACCAGCCTAAGACTCAAGTACAAACAAGGCTGTAGATGGTGGGTGATGTCTATGCCAAGGAGGGTGCCACTGCCTCTCCGTGACAGATAACTAAAAATCTGTACCATAAGTGAAAGAATGCCATGCTTTGTCAGAGATTCTGATTAACCACTTACCCGTCTGGCTTTACTCTGGTACTTGACGGCTTTTTTGGTGTCAGACACGGCTCTTTCCACATAATCCACAGAATGCTCCACATTATACTCTATGCGGTCAATCATCTCTCCCTGATGGTGTGTACAAAGAAGGGGGCAGGGAAAAGGAGAAACAGAAGAGGCCAAAAAGAAGGAGCCAGAGAAGTTCGGAAGACATCAAGAGAGAGAAAGTAACATAGAAAAGTTGGAGAAGTACAAAAAAGCGACATACAAGATCAGACACATGCAAGTGGCCATAGCCATGTTCATGGCAGAGAGGAAGCATGCATTATTAGTTAGGACAAGAATGACATTTATATCGAAGGCATGGTTTACAGAGAACAAGGCAAGGACCGACAGGGAGGAAATAGAAGATTTAAAGCACAATCCAGTAAGAAAAGTGGAGACAAATAAAAAGGTCCCACAAACATTCAAGTGAGCAGAAGAGATGGATATGGAAGGCACGATGCAGGACAGAAGTGACAACGTTCAGAATACACGGGAGACATGTCCAGGACAACAGGAACAGAAGTAGACCACAGTCAGAAGAGAGAGAAGGTAGAAAGTGATACGGGAAGAGTGAGCAAGGGACAACAGAAGAGGGCCAGAAAAAGAGTTACTTAATAGTTTGCTGTTAAATCTTCATCACTTGCATGTTACCTGTTCTTCTGTGGGTGACTCTCAGCCCCACTTGCTCCGATCAGCTTTAACCTGTATCAAGGTAACAATATGTGTGAGATTTCCTACCCAATAGAACAATTACACCCAAGTACAAAAATATGGAGCAGGCAGACAAAGACATGGAAAGTGTAAGACAAGCTGCACTCAGAAGGACGACTCTGTACAGTACGGGCATGACATAGGTAATACTGATCTCATATACGGCCATGTGCTGGATGGCCAATTTCAACCTTTACTTATATAATAAGCAGTCATCAGTTCCCTAGAATAGACTTTTCACTGAACTCTCTTTCTGATCCAACATTATTCCTTGTGCAAGGTCCCTATATAGTAAAGTCAGTGTGACTCGGATCAGTGATGAAATTTCATGTATTTTAATACGTAAAAACTGTACATTAATAAGGTTTTACATGTTTGAAATTTTGTGACCCAAGATGTTGGGAATGTCCCACATCTAAAGCTGTTGCAGGGCTCACGTGTGGCAGAGTCTTTAATCTCTGACTTTTTTACACCCAAACCAATGTTATCCTATGGGGTCAGACCGAGCCGGTCAGAGGAAAGGTTTCGTAACACACCAGAGTTTTATCTGAATATCAGATCACACTCAAGGCCATGCAACTCAATGAGTCTGTGGTGGAAATCATCTGCACTTGGATGACAGCGTGATTGAGTGCAGTCTGACTTACAGTTTTTGTAAGTCTCAGATAATGGTCGTACGAAGGTTGGGGGATTACGTCACATTATACTACATCGAATAAATGGGTGATTTTTTTATGCGATAGGTGTTTCACCTGTCTAGTTCTCTGCAATGGCCACACAGAACAGATTTTTAGTATTTAACGGCGATGTATTTTGTGGAAGGAAATCAGAAAAGTTATTCTACAATCAGGATACATTGATAATACCTATATATATAAGTATAGAGCATGCAAACAATAGACACTATTCACCGCTAGGTAATCGCGGAGCTAAAAGCACATGGCCACAAAACATACACTGACAAAACACAACATGGACACAAGTGGCACCTACCAGCTGAGATCTCATCCCACACGCAGCATGGGAAGTAAAGACAGGAGGGAGGGTGAGAAACCCATTGCCCAGGTGCAAACTGTTGACCAGAGCACCTCCATTTTAATATATATTCTCAATAAATGCAATACCAATCCTATATCATATTAAGGTGAAGGAAAAATATGGGGAGGTTTATTAGTATACTTCAGCGCATTTGTTATTTTTACAGGTAAAGTGTCCGCCCCTCTTCACTATGATACGGATTAAAAATGGAGGTTTTACACACCTGGCTCTCTACCAGCATTGCCATGTCCATAAACATGTCATGCAGCTCCCGAATGCTGTTCTCCAGCTTTATAATTTCACTGTGCCGAGTCTCGATCTCATTCAGAGCTTGCTTCGTAATGTTAGAGTCCATGATGATCTGCAAGACAAGAACAAACAAGCCAGATTGGAGATCTGTTTATTTTTTATGAACCTCATGATGGGATTGAAGAAGTAGATATGGTCTAAAATTGGCATGGTGGCCATAAGTAGTTGAAAGCTGGCATCAATGGGTTGAGGTAGTGTTTTAGTGATGGAAATAATGCACAGTGTAGCTTGATGTGACCTCAATTTTCTTTTCTGCCTAATATTGCATTGATTCCCCCCTAAACAGCCAAAACGCGGTCACCAATCAGCTCAACAAAACCTCTGAAGTTATTGTGTGGTATCTGGCACAAAGGCGTTATCCTATCAGTAGATCCTGCAAGGCCTGAGTTTTGAGGTGGGCTTTCCTAGCCTGCACTTGTTTTTTAAGCACATCCTACAAACCATTCTGAATAATTTTTGTACTGTGGCAGGGCACTTTCCCCTGCTGAGAAAGCCTTCCGCCATCAAGGAATACCATTGCCATTAGCGTACTTGATCTGAACAATATTTTGGTAGGTGGTAGGTGTCAATGTAACATCTGCATTAATGTCAGGATCCATGTTTTCCCAGCAGAACACTTATCACCATCATAATACCTCCACTGGCTTCCCATAGAGCATCCTAGTGCTATTTCTGCCCAGGTAATTAATGTTCATGAATCTCATGTGATGTAAAAGAAAATGTGATTAAACCAAACCAGGCAAACTTCTTGACGTAATTCAGTTGTAATGCTCACATGGCCATTTTGGTTGCTTTCCCATCAGTGAGCCTTGAGCGTACATGACCATGTCGCAGGTTCACCAATGGTACTTCCCTAGACCACACTGCATACCAGGAACACCAAACAAGACCTGCCAATATGGAGATGTTCTGACCCAGTCTTTTAGCCATCACTGTTTGGCTAAAAAAATCACTCAGGTCCTTGTGCTAATTTTCCTGCTTTCCTGTATCAGCTTTTAGAACAGACTGTTAATCTGATGCCTTACATATTCTACCCCTAACAGGTGTCATTGTCATGAGAAAATCATTATTCTTAGCTGAGTGATCGATATAGCAAGTACTGAAGCTTTCTAAAATAAGGTCTCCATCTTTACAGGACAATGGTAAGTCCAACAGGATGGGGGGGGAGCTTGTTTTGTTAAAATTGAGGACTTTGTGCAGAGACATGGTAATGTTCGGGTTAATAATGGATAGATGCCTACAAATAATAAATCAGTAAAGTTATGATACTATAACAAATTAGGCTTTGGCAATTAGGTATTTAGAGCACAGCAAAAATAATCTATTGTCAGAGGTGTATATAAGGGGCTACCGCTTAGCATATTTCAACCATTCTGAAGGGTAAATTTTCTCTTCTACTTCAAATCTCTATATCTGTCTCTATACACTATATATGTATACAAGAGAGGCCTAACCAATGAGCAGGTATGGTGGCGTGAACATGATGTAAAGAAAAGTGTACATCAGTCAGTCATCCTCGCAATTCCCTACCTTAGGGCATAGTCCTTATTGCTACATCTCCTGCCCATTAGTCTAAAGCTAAAGTTTTGCTATCTCCCCATAAGCTCAGGGTACAATTTCTTAAGGCACATTACACTGCAAGATAATCATGAACGTCCATTGTTAAAAATGCTTGTTTCACGATTATCTTGCTACGTGAACAGGCTGCCAAACACCCAATAAACAATCAAAATGATCTTTTGTGCCGTACAAAAGACCATCATTCTCGGTGGTGCATCATCCTGTGTAAACAGGACTCACACTGCCGATAACTATGGCAGTGATGCGTGCTGAGTGATCTAGTCTAGATCTGTCTCTGTAAGCAGGCATTCAAATGAAAGCCAATCCGGAAAACTTTACCGATTAGCGGTCAGCGGTCGTATCGTGCTGCCAGGCTAGTCTACAAAGATGAATCCTTAGTGTGTAGCCTGCGGTTTTCTTCATACTTGAATAGGATTGGGATCATTGTGGTAGGGGCCGGGATTGGGGGGTGGTCCACTGCTTACCATGACCGGACGATGCAAAGACGAGACGGAGGCAGAATTCAGTTGTAACAGATCCGGGTTTATTGGCCGCCCTCCTGACGACCTTAGCCATGCACCGCAGTTCCTTTACAGCTCTCCGTTTCCAGGCCCGGGTACCTTTCACCTTTCCTTTAGTCGTGATGACTTCCCTCGCGGATCTTTCGCTGGGGCTGTCCTAGACCAATCTACCGCCAGCGCTTCACCTGCCCGAGGTCGTCGTCCAATCGGTACTCCCGGGGGCTCGTCTGTCCTGCGGTACGTCGTGTCAGGGCCACCCCCTGACTGTCTTCTCCTGTCAGTCCCCTGGTCAAGCTCTTCACCGTTCTCTGTCTTCTGTCCTGAGTCTTCCTCTGCTGAGCTCCTCCCGGGACTAACCTAACCTCTAGAACCCCAACCAGTCCTGTTGTGAGTTCATTCTCTGGTTCACCAGTTGTGAGTTCTCTTTCCAGAATCCCTCTGGTGGTAACAGGAGGTAGAGAGGCTGATTTGATCGGTGGAGATCTGCCACCTGAGAATGAGGATGACGATTGGATCTCAGGAGTCTCAAATTGGATTTAAGACAGCCGACGCCCTATTCAGTTGCTGGTGATTCCTTCTGGCTTGTCAGCTCTTGGTTTTCAGCTCTGTTCCAGTCATTTAAAGCTAAGTTTTTCTGCTAATGTTCACACTTGATTTTGTTGGTCTATTCAGTTTTTTGGTGTGGTCAGCCTGCCCCTGCTGGGGGCTGTGCTGAATTTCCACTCTTATTTATCAGTATTTTGCCAATTGGCTTTTTGTCTCTTACTAGTTCGGTCTCTTTTTGCTCTGTCTCAGAATATTTCAGAGTGCTGATATAGTGGGAGAAGTCTAGTGACTTCAGGGTTAATTTTGCTATCAGAAGTGTTGGACATGATTTTTGTAGGGTTTTTTGCTGGTTGCAGACAGTGTCTTTCCTTTCCTTTCCTGTCTAGTTAGTTTGGGCCCCATCATTTGCTCAGCCAATTTTCCTGCCTGTGTTTGTGCCTTCATCTTGTTTCACCGTCAATACATGTGTGGGGGCTATCTATTCCTTTGGGGTCTGCTCTGGGGCAGTTAGTTTTCCCGTTTCTTGCTTTAGGCTTATTTAGTCCTCCGGCCGTGACGGCTACTGCTAGTTGTGTGGTAAGATCAGGGATCTGCAATCTGCATAGTTACCAACCTCTCTTGTTTTCTGTGACTTAGCTTGCTTTGTTTTTTTCTCCTCAGTGACCCATTCACAACACAGTCCTATTTATCCCCTCTCTCACTGGGAATTCCCCTCCTGGGTTCCTATCTCCCCGCCCCCATGACTAAGCAGTTTCTAAAGCCGTAAGCTGCTGTTAAGTCCTGAAATACACTCCCTCTGCCATCTTGTGGTCAAATTTTGGTACTGCACTCCCTTTTCTGTCTTTCCCTGCTGTTACCTTTCTGTCACTGCCAACCTCTGTCTGTAGTGCACAAATTGTCCCCTCCTACTTCCAGTCAAGTCTGTCCATCAAGTCACCTTCCCCACACTCACCTTCCTTTGTCCATTGTCGTCCCGACAATCGTACTCCCTACCTACGTCGTCCTAAAACTTGTCCACAGTCTGTTGTCGGACCGGTCGTTGGGCCAAACCCGCTGCCCACGGGGGCCAAACCAAACCGCAGCCTACTGCTACTCGCCGACGCGCACGCCACGTGACAACTTCTTTCAGGTTGGCAGGTCAAACCGGACTACTCTACGGCGTGTACCTCCCACTGCTCTCCCCTTCTGCTTCCTTCAGCTGTCCAGAACGCCATTACCGAGGCCTTTTGCCTACCGGGTCATCAGTGGCGCCCAACCCGTCCTTTGGGGTGTCTGTGGTGTCGGAGACCTGACCGATGGACCACTGTCTGGTTCGATATCTCTCCTCTCTTCATCCTTCACTTAAAAGAGTCATGGTCGGCGTCTTCGTTACATCTACCTTGTACCCGGGACCTGTTACACACACATTTTTTTTTTTTTTTTTACACACACTACTCATTAAATCAACTTTTAACATACCGTATATATAATTACCACTACTTTGATAACAATAGGAGATACTCAACCGGAGTAACCCCCCCCCCCTTTTTTTTCCGTTTTTCTCTTTTTTTTTCCTTTTCTTTCAACATAACATTTTCTCACAGCATCTTTAAAACAGAATATAAATACTCCCCATTCCTTTAGCATTAGTACTTCCTCCCTCGCACCCCCGCTATATCAGGAGAAAACAATAACCGATAAAACATTTTCCTTAACTTGGACGCATAACTGTCCTTTTAGGCCTGCACAACGGTGCAGCGATATCCCGGTAGTCCGGGCCATCTCCTGACGGCCGATGTTACGCCAATTCAGCAGGGAACTCCACAGCCGTGGAGCTCCCGGGGTGTCTCGACTGTTCCTGGGCCCCGACTGTTCTCTTTGCCCAGGGCTCAGGGGTCATCTCCCTCCTGAGAGATGCGTCAAAAGGGGTAGAAGGGGCCAAAGGTGGTTCCACGGCGCGCGTTCCGCACCAGTTCTCTGCTTGGGAACCAGCAGTCCAGCACCGGTGGTGGTGTGGATGCGCTCATCTCTGTCGACGTGGTGGCTTCGCTCCATCCAGCCCCCAGCTCCTGCAGCTCCAACCGCAGGTGAGAGACCGGGGTCGTTGACCGATGAGAAGCGGAGCGGCGAAGCTGGGGCCTGCTAGTGTGGATGGAAGACGGCTCCACAGAGCCAGATGACCCGGCCGAAGCCACAATCCGGAGTGGGGCCGGAGCAGCCGTGGACCTTGATAGGCAGGCCGCAGCCACGGTATGGAGTGCGGCAGAGGCGGCCCTGGGTATCGGTGAGCAGACCGCAGCTGGAATCATGAGCGAGGCAGAGGCGGCCGCGGGTGCCGCTGGGTAGACCGCGGCTGGCGCCGCAATCGAACCAGAGGCAGCCGCGGAGCAGGCCGCAACCGGAGTCGCAGACGGGGCCGGAGTGGCAGCCGGCACTGGTGAGGAGGCCGCAGGGGAGGCCGGAGTGGCGGCAGGCTTCGGGTTGTAAACCGCTGCTGCTAGGTGGAACGCAGCAGCATCGGCCACGGGCTGGTTCCGCACCGGCGACGCGGGTCGATGCGCCGCCGGGCGGGGTGGCTCAGGGTGGTGGGTGAAAGCGTCATTCGGCAGGTTGTTCCTTAGCTCTCCCAGAAGTCGGTCCGGGAAGCAGCTGGCTTCCACTGCTCCTCCGCAGCTCCCGCTCCTGTCGTCTGGCACCCGCCGCTGCTCTTCGGCAGGACCAGCCTCCAGGCCGGATAGTTCCGCAAGGACGGCCGGCGACAGTTCCTCTAGCGGCCGCTCCGGGTAATCCACTTCAGTGCCACCCCCCTCCTGCTCACAGGTCAGCAGCGTTGCAGGGGCACAGAGTCTCATTCGGGTTTTCTTTGGATGGGTCCAGCTACAGTCCCAATTGGTATTCCACTCGGGCACCATCAGGCAAAGTTTTTTTTTCTTCCCGCTCCGATTCCTCCGATGACAGACAATGGTCCGGAACAGTCTCAGATTTGTAATCCACAGGCGAGCAAATTTGTAATCCACAGGGGAGCAAACTTGTAATCCACAGGTGGGCAGCTCAAGTCCTTTTGGCTTCTCCAGGCGCAGGCCTGCCGCGGAAGATGTCGTATTAGCGGCGGCGATCCTGCCGACTACGCCAAATGTGGTAGGGGCCGGGATTGGGGGGTGGTCCACTGCTTACCACGACCGGACGATGCAAAGACGGAGGCAGAATTCAGTTGTAACAGATCCGGTTTTATTGGCCGTCCTCCTGATGACCTTAGCCATGCACCGCAGTTGCTTTACAGCTCTCCGTTTCCAGGCCCGGGTACCTTTCACCTTTCCTTTAGTTGTGATGACGTCCCTCGCGGATCTTTCGCTGGGGCTGTCCTAGACCAAT
This sequence comes from Dendrobates tinctorius, assembly GCF_039654945.1. Classification (NCBI taxonomy): domain Eukaryota; kingdom Metazoa; phylum Chordata; class Amphibia; order Anura; family Dendrobatidae; genus Dendrobates; species Dendrobates tinctorius. Next base: position 43,328,726 of record NW_027361684.1, read on the forward strand.
CTACCGCCAGCACTTCACCTGCCCGACGTCGTCGTCCAATCGGTACCCCCGGGGCCTCGTCTGTCCTGCGCTACGTCGTGTCAGGGCCACCCCCTGACTGTCTTCTCCTGTCAGTCCCCTGGTCGAGCTCTTCACCGTTCTCCGTCTTCTGTCCTGAGTCTTCCTCTGCTGAGCTCCTCCCGGGACTAACCTATCCTCTGGAACCCCAACCAGTCCTATTTATCCCCTCTCTCACTGGGAATTCCCCTCCTGAGTTCCTATCTCCCCGCCCCCATGACTAAGCAGTTTCTTTAGCCGTAAGCTGCTGTTAAGTCCTGAACTACACTCCCCCCTGCCATCTTGTGGTCAAATTTCGGTACTGCACTCCCTTTTCTGTCTTTCCCTGCTGTTACCTTTCTGTCATTGCCAACCTCCGTCTGTAGTGCACAAATCGTCCCCTCCTACTTCCAGTCAAGTCTGTCCGTCAAGTCACCTTCCCCACATAATTATGATACATGACATAATTCAACGGGTACCTGGACCCGCTGAAGAACAGACACGCAAAACGGCCGTCGTCCTTCTCACTCTCTCCCCACATGCCTTCGCACCTGGCAAGCCACATTTGATATCTTGTAACTGTCTGACGAAATAAAGGACTTTCTTTATGAATGCTTTGGTGAGTGCCGCATACTTTTTCAAATGTCATGGATCCATCTCTAGAGATGCAGAGCACCTTGAATCCAAGCGTCTAAAGCTGCATAGCTCTCATATAGGGGAACCACCCTCTGTCACAGGCATTGTATTGAAAGTACACTGGTGCCGCTTTCCATATATCTATTGGAGTGTCAATAATTCTGATACATCATTAAGAGTACAATGTTATGATCCTGAATATACATTTACTTAGGCTACTTTCAGATTTGCGTTCAGAGGCGCAGGGCAGCCGCTAAGCTCCGCCCCCGGCCGCGCCTCCTCCAGTCAGCTCCTCCTCTGATCGCATGACGCTGCATGCGATCAGCGTACCCTATAGTTAGCGTTGGGTACGCTGGTCGTGCGCTGGTATACTTTTGCCGGCACTTGCGCCTCTTTGGCGCGCGCCGAGCGCACAAAAACGGACCGTGTTGCATTTTTGTGCGCTTGGCGCAGTGCCAAAAGGGCGCAAGCCCCGGCAAAAGTGTACCAGCACACGACCAGCGTACCCAATGCTATCTATAGGGTACACTGATCGCATGCAGCGTCATGCGATCAGAGGAGGAGCTGACCAGAGGAGGCGCTGCCGGGGGTAGATCTTAGCGGCGGCCCTGCGATGCGCCTCCGAACACAAATCTGAAAGTAGCCTTAGAAGAGTGAGCAGTTGTCCACTACGGTGTTTTTTCAGTCTAAGGCCGGGGTCACACTTGCGAGTGCAATGTGAGAAACTCGCCCAAGTCTCGCTTCAATACCCGGCACTGCTGCCGGCACTCGGGATCAGAGCGTTCTGCTGCATAGAAATGCATGCTGGGTATTGAGGCGAGAGACTCATGTGAGTTTCTCACATTGCACTCGCAAGTGTGACCCCGGCCTAAGAATAAAAGGCTGCAGTGACCCTTTGTGACTGCAGTCTGCTGAAAATTGGCAGTGTTCAATGCACACATTGTCACGATTGCCCTCTGTTTCCAGTGGCAGTCACATGACCACATGTAGGCGATTTGCATAGTTGCGGTCACGGCACACTAATCACATTCTCTCAATAGAATGAGACAAGTCACAATTCGGCAGTCTGCAGATTGTCGCTGCTAGATCAGAAATCCATAATATTGATGAACTATCCTTATAACTCATCCTTATAACTCATTCAATGTCTACATCTGGCCACCACCAGAGCTGATAACAGCTGAGCGATGGTGGTGCCGCGTTTTGGACGCCCACGAATCTGAAACTTATGACCTATCTCAGGATGAAATGTTCTGATTTTTAGCATTAAAGTAATGGTATAATTAGTATATGTGTTACATATAGATGAAGGGTGGTCCTCTTTCCCAAAGAACCTCACTAACCACCGTTTAGGCCGCATAATCCAAATAAGAGGACTCATACCCCTGATGAGAAGATGGCTGGGTTTCCACTTTCCAACATGTCCTCCAGCTCTTCACTTGTTGTGGTTCTTCCAGCTGAGTAGACACAAGAAAACATATAAGTATATTGTGCTTACACCGTATGTGAGTAAATGCTGTAGACTTGATAAACTGCATAATGTACAAATAATAGGATAGAGTGATCTGCTTTGCCACAAATTCAGGAAACATCTGCTGTGAGCTTGTCCATGAGTTTGAGAAAATGTCACAGGAAAATTGGCTAATGCTATAGATTATATCCTCCACTGACATAATGAACTTGGAAGGACTCTGTCCGCACAGGATGATTGTTCAAACTAAGTCCCAGCGCTTGGTTCTTTGTGACGGGGCCAATTATTTACACACACCTTCCCACCTGCTTGTTATCTCTCTATCGCCACTCTATCTCTTATTAACACATACTGTAAACAGATATCTGCTAAATATATGACAGATATTTCATTGTACATATAGCAAATAAATTAAATGCTTCATGATATAAAATTTTAAATATGAATCAAATAATAAAAAAAGTGATCTGGACCACAGGCCACAATGAGCAACCAGATGGACGGCCCAGATTGTGGCATGTGTCATCTGTAACAAGTTAGGACATAGTCTACCTTCTAATTAACTGCAAATCTGATAGATTTTCTAAGACATATTGTAATGTTCTAATTAATAAAACAATGATATGCAGTTAATTTGAATATGTAAAAATATATCAGTTTCTCTGTGTATAATCATGTTATGGATTGGACTCCAATATGTGCCTGCTATATAGTCAGTGAAGGCAAAAGCTATAGGGCCATGGTAGCCCAACAATCCACTGCTGCCCCTTCTTGACATTGTCATTGATGCAACCTGTAGATGACATTCAGGATTGCTCAGTGTGTTTGCATCGATCACTTGTTAAAGGGAATCTGTCACCCCATTTTTCGACTATGAGCTGCCGGCACCGACATCATGGGCTTATCTACAGCATTCTGTAATGCTGTAGATAAGCCCCCGATGTAACCTGAAAGAAGAAAAAGGAGTTAGATTATACTCACCGGGGGGGCAGTCCGGTCTTGGTCCGATGGGTGTTGCGGTCCGGCGCCTCCCATCTTCTAACGGTGACGTCCTGTTCTTTGCTGCCTGTCGTGGCTCCGGCGCAGGCGCACTGCTCTGCACTGTTGAGGGCAGAGAAGAATACTGCAGTGTGCAGGCGCCGGACCTCTCCAGGCGCCTGCGCACTGCAGGACTCTGCTCTGCCCTCAACAGGGCAGAGCAGTGCGCCTGCGCCGGAGCCACGACAGGCAGCAAAGCACCTCACCGTTAGAAGATGGGAGGCGTCGGACCGGACGGCAACACCCATCGGACCGGACTGAACTTCAGGGTGAATATAATCTAACTCTTTTCTTTTTTCTCTTTCAGGTTACATCGGGGGCTTATCTACAGCATTACAGAATGCTGTAGATAAGCCCCTGATGGCGGTGGCCGCAGCTGATAGTCGAAAAATGGGGTGAGAGATTCCCTTTAACAGTGAAGGAAACGATTTGGGTTCTAGATGCACTGCCCATAAAGTATATAACAGAGAAGCTGTTTCTAGAGAAAACTGCCATTTTTTTATATAAAAAATTAATTAAAGTACACTTATCATAGTGACATTCTAGAAGTTGTGATCTATGGAAGTTTGGATGCTGAGACCATCGTAGATCATTAAAACAAAGGGCAGACGCATTCAGCTGAGTGCGGTGTTCCTTCATTTTGATTGTCCCTTTCTGGTGAGTTGAGGGAGGAGGGGATATAGATTTCGTAAAGACAATAGATGCTCTGCGGAGTGCTTCTTCTGCTTTGTTTCAGAGGTCATTTTGGGTCTTAGCATTCAGACCCCCACTGATCAAAACTTAACAGCATGTCAAAACCTTTCTATAAAATGAGAGGTATCCTTTAAGATGGTTAACAGAAAGCACTAACAGTCATAGAGAAACATAGAATAGTATCATTACTTATGGTTATATTACTGATACAGTCTGTTGTTCCCTAATTGAAAATGAGGCTTGAGTGCTCTAGGAGTGGCAAAGCACTTCCCAAGGTGCCCCAGCTCTATTCCCCTCCCAGCCCCACTTTCCCCTGCTTGACTGACTCTGTCTGTAGTCAAGCCAGTGAGCTATCATTCAGAGGACGGAGAGTCTGCATGGGCAATATAGCTGGGGAGGCAAAGGTTGAGGAAGTGCCTTGACACGCCCAGAGCACTTAAGCCTTATAAATTTATAAATTAAAACTGCTTTTTTTCAGTCAGTGAGCAACAGATTGAATCAGTAAAGGTTTGGATGATATGTTTCAGAGAGCAAAATGAACATGAACAGTTCAGGGGGCTGGATCACACTGACAGGTTCCTTATAAGTCTGCCAGTTGATGTATTAACTGTATATGCAACCATTTCTGGAACAGGTATAAGTAGGAAAACCGGTGATCACTTATGACATTATTCATATTTTAGGAATTAGGAGGCTGTTGGTAAGCCATAAAGACAAGTCTATACATGATGCTTGGATGCAAGAACACTTGTTCAACACTTCATTTCCCGTGAACACAGAGGGCACATAAAGAAATAATTCTTAAGTAGCAAGTCCAATTAAACTTTGTGCAGTCCAGACATGTCTACTTGAAAATTAACATGAATTCTTACATTTCCATTCAGACATCAACTATCGACACCAATATGATTACCAAAAGTAGGACGTTATTTCCCCTATATTTCCAACATAGAAACCAAGTCATCAACAGACGCCAAGCCAGTTATTGCCTACAGGGTGATGTACCTATTAGTCCTCTGACTCCATGCTGTTCTCATGTGTTAGCAAACAGAACACTTATTTCCACTATAAATAATAGACTAGTCCTGCAAATCACAGAACAACCTCTGGCAGAACTCAAGGGCATATCCAACCCCAAGAGATATTCCTCCATTTCCTTTTCTTCCTGCGTCTCTCATTCTCTGACCGGACTGTCACTATAAATATGAGCTATGGCCGAGATGATGTCTCCTTCATGAAAATGATCAAATATCTCTGGAGTCACATGACCTCCTAGAACCCTAAAATGAACCTCTCACCATCCATAGCTACTGGAGTAGACAGAAATCATCAGGGATAATTGTAATCTACTGGCTATTTCTGTACTCTTCTACATACACATACAAATTAAAAGTTTTTTTTGATGATTTATAAAAAATTAGACAAAGCAGGGCATGGATTACAATAATATATCATAGAATCATAGAATATTAGAGTTGGAAGGGACCTCCAGAGTCATCGTGTCCAACCCCCGCTCAATGCAGGAGTCACTAAATCATCTCAGACAAATTGTTAGGGAAGGCGGAACGCACTAAATAATAAATAATAGCAAGTGCGTTCGTCGCCTGGGGTCGACCTTGCAGAGGTGTTACGCTGCTGCTACGTAATGGTAGACGCACAATATGGCGGTATAACGCACACGGGTTGACCGTCACCCGGTGTGCGCTGGGCGGTCTCTGTTACTTCACAGAGACGCCGAGGCATTAAATACAAAGACCGAGCCTGCTGACGTCACAGAACTCACGGTATATGGTCACAGGACTCGGGCCCAAGACACAGGGTCAGCGTCCTTCTAGACCTACCATGCGTGCGATGTCGCAACCGCGGACGCCAATAGGTACTGCTGACTGCAGTGCGGCGACAGCCACTGCCGCTGTACGACAATGCCCGGAAGCAGGCATACTGTCGGACGCTAGTACCGTGGATGATATGCACTGTAGCTTGCCACTGACTGGCGCTGACTCTATCACTAGTTCCCTATCCAAACACGTAATATTAGAGGGAGGGGAATCTTAATGAGTCATTTGCAAGTCCATGCATCCGTCATCATTCACACAGGTAGCAACTAGAATCTATATTAGCGCATGGCCGAGCGGCCATGCGAACCCTTTATAGTCTGGACCTTCTGGAAGCTTCCAGATCCCTGAGATGGAGCAATCAGATCTGGAGAAGGACCTGTGCATGTGACTCCCGATCTCCAATGGGAGATCGTCTCGTGAGCATGCTCAGTGGAGCGACGGAAGGACTTAGCCTCTGGAGTGGCTTGCTGCTGAGCAGCCTGCGTTGCTATTGCTGGCCCAGAGGTGACAGCAACAGCCAGACCCACAGAGCTGGTCTGAGCAGAGCGTCGGGAACGGCGGGACTGCTGAGCAGGCTCCTCTGTGGTCGATGGAGAATGGGAGACCGCTGAATGCAAGGCTCTGGATTCCTGCTGTGCAGCAGCAGGAACCCGACGCCTAACACAGATGTCTGTCCAGCCTCTGTTTGAAGACTTCCATTGGAGGAGAACTCACCACCTCTCGCAGCAGCCTGTTCCACTCATTGATCACCCTCACTGTCAGAATGTTTTTCTAACATCTAATCTGTATCTTCTCCATTTCAGTATTATTACATTACTTTTTGTGTTTCCATGTGCAAATGAGAATAAGGATGCTCCCTCTACACTGTGACATCCCTTCAGATCAGGGCTGTGGAGTCGGTAAGCCACAGTTGCGACTCCGACTCCGACTCCTGGATTTTATCAGGCTCCGACTCCGACTCCGGCTCCGACTCCGACTCCGGCTCCGACTCCTTCTTAAATGGCCAATTTCATAACAACAAATTTACTGTTGTAAAATATTAAACATCGTGCTTATTCAGTTTCTCACCATCATATAAGTAATCAGACCACTTAGAGCAAAAACTACATTTATTAGAATACAATTAGAATATAGCAAATAACTTTTATAAACTTTTCTAAACTGTAAGTAAATATGCAATAAACACTTTTATGCAGTTAATAAGAAGAAATCTATAAATTTGTCCTCAGAAAAAGTATTGCCTCTGTCAGATCCTCCTTCATGGATGCCCTCAAATCTGATCTAATTATTTTGAGAGCAGAGAACAACCTCTCTACACTAACTTGTGTTGGTGGCAAAGCAGTAACCACTCGGGCAACATCTCTGACAATGTCAGGATACAGAGGAATCGCTTGTTGCACTGTTATTTTTGATGAACAGTCAAATTTCTCAATTTCTTTTAGTGCACATGAAAAATTCTGCTGAAATGTACTGGCTGTGTTCCTTGATGGGGATGACTCTTCTTCTATGCGGGAACGCTTTGCACGGTCCTTGTGATCCAAATATTTTTCGAAATTAAATTCTTCATCAGTTGATGATGAGGGTGAAGATGTGGCAGGATGACCAAATTCTTCTTGTTCCTCCTGACTGTTCTGCAACCCTTTCATCCTTACTGCTATTTCAAACAAAGCTTCTTTTCCTTTACTTAGCTGTTGATCATCTAGAAGAATCCGATGCATTGGGTCTACATAAACAGCTGCCAAAAGAATGTTATTTTGTAATAGTAGCTCCTCTCTCCGTTTCATTGATGTAGCAATGCCACTTGCAATTAACCCTCCTCTTTGGGACAGGCGAAACATCAGGTTCTTCCACTCCTTTAAGAAAATACCTGGAGTTAAGTCCTCTGCTTGTAATTTTTTAGTCACTGTAAATGGGTGCTCTAGCAATTTTTCCAGCTCAGTCACCTGATTCCACTGACTTTCATTTAGCGTCAGTTGAGGGTTAGCCATGTCTACAAGAAAGGTTTTCAGTTCAACCAAGCGCTGAATCATTAAGTAAGTACTGCCCCATCGTGTGGCTTGATCAATAATTGCCCCTTTTCCAGCACGTCTCTTCAAAATTGAGTCAACTTTAGGGGTTCTGGCAACAGTAGCCAATTTTCTCACCTTGCCAATCAGTGCAGCAGCATGTCCTTCTTGCAGACTGTCTCTTATAGCCAGCTGTAGCGTATGCACAACACAGCGCATGTGATGAATGAAAGAACATATTGACACAGTTTCAACAAGATCATCTAAACTATCATGTTGCTGTTCATCTGAAGCAACTTCAGTTTGCTCCTCAGTTACAATACTGTGTTCCTCTATTTCAAACATTTCTGTGTCTGTGGACCCAGAATGTTCTTCTAGCTGCTGGTCACCATCATTACTCTCATTCATTAGCTTAATAGTACTTATCATATTTGAAGCATTGTCAGTTACGACAGAAAGAACTTGCTCTTTTTTAAGTTCATAGTCTTGCAGAACCTTTTCCACCAAGACCTGGAGAAACTCACTGGTGTGATGAGCTTTGGTGTCTTTTACTGCCAATGTCTTGGTAACTATTTCATTTTTGTCACAAACAAATCGGACATTGATGGCAAAATAGTTCACTCTGTGACGTGTGCAGGCATCCATTTTAAGAAACAGAAAGCGTCCCTTGAGAGTTTTTTTAAGTTCTTCCTTTTGTTTAAAAGCTTCTTCGATTACTAATTTTCTAATACTCTCTCTCTCCAGAGAAACACCAAGCTTGAGGGCCATTTCCCCATTCAGACACATAAAAGCTGGTCGTGAAAATAATGAAATAGGCACACTATCCTTTACAACAAGCTCTATGATCTGTTTTTTAAATGTATCTACTGTCATTGTCACAGTAACTTTGTCACTGACAAAATATCTTGCAACTGATGGCTGCAAAGTTCTCTGCTCCTTTGTTTGGCTGGAAGAGCTGGGCACTGGTTCATTGGTTTGGATGCAGTGTTTCTCATCCACTGCTTTCAGTACTTCTGGATGAAAGCGCTGCAAATGTCTCTTTAGATTAGAAGCTCTGGTAGGAGCATTTTTATCTTTGCCTGAATATGCACTCATCTTGGCTTCACAGCATTTGTTTTCGTCTGGATCATTTGTCATACACTGACAGACATAATATTTTCCATCTTGAGTGATGGTGAAATGTTCAAATACAGCTGATTTAATGTGATGCTTCTTTGACATTCTCAGGTTTTTAATTCTGCATTCACAATCCAAATGACAATTGTTTTTCCTAAAAACAATTGTACAAAATTATTGCCATTACTCACAGTTAACTGATGCAAAGTTTGTTGAAAGGATAATACTTCTTACAGTCTTCCTCTTCTGAGTAGCAGGCAGCTGTGAGATGCTTGGAAGACGCACACCTAGTATGATCTAGCCTAGAGGAGGAGCTTTACTACTAAGAATTTGCAACACATTTTCACTTTCAGTTTCATACATGGTAAGTAGGGGGGTTGGGGCAGCATGAGGTTAACCAAGTATAAGATTAGATAAGGGCAGTGGAGAACAGTGACACACAAGAAGTAAGAAATGTCTCTATCTCCAGCAGAACTGCTTATCACTGTTGTTCATAGTTTGATAGAACATATATATTTGAGTAACATTTATAAAATTCATATGAAAGTTCAATTATGAAATATTAATACATTTTTTTTAAAGCTGGAGTCGGAGTCGGTACATTTCTACCGACTCCGACTCCAACCAAAACTAACTCCGACTCCGACTCCACAGCCCTGCTTCAGATATTTGTAGAAAGCTATGAAGTCTCCTCTTAGCCTTCTTTTTTGCAAGCTAAACATTTCCAGATCCTATAACCATTAGTCGTAGGACATAGTTTGCAGTCTGCTCAACATCCTGGCAGCTCTGCTCCAGTTTTTTAATGTGTTTTTTAAATTGTGGTTCCCAGAACTGGACACAGGCTTCTCTTAATAGGTCCCAGAACTGTGTTTGCCTTTTTTGTTGCTGCATCACACTGTTGACTCATGTGATCTATTAGTATACCCAACGCTGATGTTCTCTGTCAGCCTCTACTTGCTTCCTGCACCAATCATGTGCCATTCATCATTCATATGACCACTCAGCGTTGAAGGCTGCAGGAAGCAAGCTGTTACTCTCACAGACCACCAGTCCGGCACCGTTGGAGTTGCAGGGAAATGAATAAGTGAGTGTATTTAACCCATTCTCTGCTCTTGACTATACTTTTCTAATTTACGAAAAAACTATTAATATAAAAATCATCATCATAAAATCACTTTTCTCTGTGTGTTGAAGTGTCTGCTATTAATGAATATAAAGATATTTCTAGTATTTCATAACAGTCCTGCGGCCACTTACTTCTAGGGACTACTGGGAGTCTCAGATGTCAAGCCCTGACAATCAGAAACCTGGTATATCCCAGTGATGTATCATTACCTACTCTCTTTTACAGCAAATTCTATTGCATGCTTAGAGTTTTACCATATTTTATTTGCTTTAATAAAAAGTATTCCCCAATTCAATGAATTCCAAGTATTTTTTCATGACATACAAGCAAAACCCCAAGAACTTACTGATTTCCAGTTGTCTCTGGATACGGCCTTTGCATCGTTCGCGGTAATCTGATTGAGTAGCATTGTATTCCGACATCACCTCTACAAACTTACGAGACAATGTTGAGTGCTAGAAGGAAAATGGAGTGAAAAGAAAATCTATTCATTCTTGTATTTTTATGGCTACACTGGTGTTTTTGAAGGATGTGCATTTTTAGCATAGAATTGTCTATTCATGACAAAATGTTCAAACATAACGTTATTCATGCCTTACAATATATGTAGTGGCTTATACCATGATCCATGATTGTGGACAATTTGAGGTCCTGTTTTCTGACATGGAGAAAAAAAAAATCTGTTCAAGTCAGAGAACAGGGTCCTGTCCTGTCTTACCATTGTACTATAGCCAGTACATAAAATACTGAAAATGGGGTGTAATTTAGTGTTCTTGTTAGAAGTTCATAGAAAAGCATTTCACATTACACAGCTGTGTCCACACATGGACAAGATTGCCATTATTCCAACCATAGGTTGGTCACATCTAAGGATCACTGCCCAATATACAAAAAAACCTGACTACTACCCAATGAATTTTATCAGCCTACCACAACAGTATAGCAAGAAATACATTCATCACTTATTCACTCAATAGATGAATCATGTGCACTACAATAACACAAGTATTAGGACATTACAAATTATATGCACATGAGCTTTCATAACATCCCATTCTAATCCAATAGGCATTACTATGGTAGAGGTCCACCCTTTGCTGCTGTAACAAATTCCATTCTTCCACAATATTTTTGAGCGAGTCTTGGAATTTTTCCCCACTCATCCAGAAAAGCCGTTACGAAGTCAGACATTGATGTTGGATGAAAGAACCAGGCTCACAATCTCTGTACTATTTCATCCCAAAGGTGTTTGAAGGGTTGCTGTCAGGACTCTGTGCGGGGAGTCAAGTTCTTCCATACCAAGCTTACCCAAAATCACACTGTGATGGTCTTCAGTAAGGAAGGGGGGCCTCAAACTGTCCCTGGAACTGGGGCCCCTAACTATCCCTGTCCCAGGGGTACTCCCAGGTAGAGAGGCCAAGTCTCCGATCCTCCTATGCTCCTGTTAATGTCCTACTCTGTCCCCTCCCCCTACCTCAGGAAGTTTGGTACAGAAATGTTAGTATATATACATGTAAGACAAAAACGAATAACAAAAAGCAACTTATATACAAAAACATTCAACAAGGATAGAGATGAATAAAGGGAAGGAAGGCAGGTATTAACCAGATGGGAATAGGAAAATGGAGAAAGCATACACCCAAAAACAGAAGACAACAATCTCCAGCAGCAACTACGAACTCCAACTTCAGCACACCAACTCCAGCAGGTCATAATCAGTAGCGTTAGCCTTTTCAGCGCCAAAAGAAACGATGTCAATTTAATATGAGGAACAAAACACACAGGCTAAATGGAAGACCTGTGATTCACAGTAGGTAAAGATCGCCTACCCCCAGATCTCCCAGGAGGATGTGACACACTCGTGACACCCAATCATGTATTCATAGATCTTGCTTTGTGCATTGTGGCTGGAACAAAAAAGGGCCTTCCTCAAAATGTTCCCGCAGTCGGAAGCATAGAATTGTCCTAAACATCTTGGTATGTTGAAGCATTAAAGAGGTCGGCCACTTTCTCTTGATGGTGCAGCTTTCCGCACACACTGGCCAGCACTTCTGTCCATACAATCGCTGCTGGTGGAGGAACATGTGACCAGACCTGGCCATCAGCCTCCTCTAAGTGAAAGATGCTTTTCTAATGGAGGAAGCTGACGGACAGGTCTGGTAACATGTTCCTCCATCAGCAGTCGTTATATGGATAGATGTGCTGGTCAGTTTATAAGGAAAGCTGCACTAAAAAGAGAACGTTGGCAACCTCTTTAATATTTTTTTTCCCTGGAACTATGCGATTCCACCTGAAAACATAACATAACATTATCCCTGTGCCATTCGGCTTTACAGTTAGCACAAAGCAGTCAGAAAAGTAGCATTGTCTTGCATTCACCAAACCGAGAATTGTGCATCAGATTGCCAAAAAAAGAGGTGGAGTTTATCACTTCACAAAACACTGGAGTTTCACTGCTCCAGTGGTGGCAGCTTTACACCACTCTATCCAACACTTGGCATTGTGCTTGGTAATGTAAGGCTTTCATGCAGTTGCTCGGCCATGGGAACCCATTCCATGTCAGAGGAGGTTTGGACACTGCAGTTATGGAATCAGCACAGTGATCCCGCTCTGTGACTTTTTGTAGTTTATCACATTGTGGCAGAGTTGCTGCGATTCCTTCCACTTTTCAATAATGCCAGCCACAAGTACTTGTGAAATATTTAGGAAGGAAGAATTTAATGCACTGACTTGTTACACCGGAGACATTCTATAACAACACCACACTGGTATCAGTGAGCTTTTTATTTACAATGTGCGTCAGACTGCACAGCGCAGGGCTGGATATTATACATCTGTGACAATGTGACTGAATGAATTACCTCAAGGAGTTAGATGTGTGTCCCAATACTTTTATCCATTTAGTATATGATCACTGGGGGTTCCAACCAGTCCCAGAAACGGGGGTCTAAAAATCCCTTGTATTAACTGAGCGGCAGTGTTCATACTTAACTACTAATCTTTTCACTTCTATTAATCTGTTTGGATAGCAATCTCCATCAGTGCCATAGAAGTGAAGGGGGCATGGGTCAGACATGCCCAATAACGTGGTTGGACCTACAGAGATTATACACTTTCACCTATACTTGGATAGGTGAAAAATATATATAGTGAAGAAAACCTCTTTGGCTCCATTTTATTTTGATAACTTGGGCCCAAAGCCATTTGGATGGTAGAAAAATTAGAAATCTCCTGACTCCAGAAGGAAAAACCTCTCTAAAGCAAATCTCTATGGAACAATCCTCTAGGAAACCATGACTAAAGGACTAGTAACAGATGTCTGTCAGGAATTAGTCATTGAAAGCAATCACTTGTGCTAAATTTGCAGGCAATAAGCAGCCTACACATAGAAATCGGCCGCTACAGCCAAGTACTATCTAATGTCTATGGAGCCGCTTGGTACAGGACCAACTGAGTGCTAACATGATTCCACATCTAACAATACAATTTACTCTACTGGATCAGACCAATCAGTTATAGAAGGAAGCCCTGCATCATGTGAAGATTTGGAGGCCATAAGGCCATGGAAGAAGGCTGCAAATTCAGACTATGAAAACAGGACTTCAATATCTCATCCAATGATTATCTATGTGGCCACAACGTGGAAAAATCAAACCTGTTGATCCCTTCAATGTAAATTGCATGCAACTGGAACTCGCATATGTCCGTCTGCTCTTCGGCTGTTACTTTTCTACAGCTAAATCACAGCTATAAAAAGGTTTTTGGTTGCACTGTTAAGCCTTATTCTAGTTTGAGGATGTTGCCACATATTTTACCCAATATCATTCATTACATTGCATTTTTGCATAGAGGGGTTGTCCGATATACAGTAAAACAAAAATTAAGTCACTGATGAACTTAGAATAAAAAACGATGGCATGCTCCTCACCTTCCATCCCTTCTATAGATCCATCTCAAGCCTCTCCCTAGGGTCTGCACCGGCTCTAGAAGCGAGGTTGGCTCCGCGAGGTTGTCAGAGGACCTCTACAACCTATGATTGGCTGCACGTCAGTTGATTAGATGAGCACGCCATCTGAGAAATACTTTTTAGTCACCTGACTGTTGCAGCCACTCAAAGGCCCCATCGATCCTGTCCGGTTCCAAACAAAGTGGGCATCACTTCCAGACCCAGTGCAGACCTCAGGAATGAATGGCCAGTGCTGGATCCATGGGGATGCTAGAGTATATCACCGTTGGGTTTAATTTTATGTTGGACAACCCCTTTTCGTAAGTAGAAAATGTAATATAATAAATAATATTGGGTAAAATATACTGCAATATTCTCAAATTAGGTTAAGGCTACACAGAGCTAAACATAGCCATTTGTACTACTTTTCTGTGACTTGTTGTCATGTGACAACCCCTCTAACTCTGAGTTTTACTGTACTTCTATTTTGTACTTCTATTGAAGATTTTTGTTATGCTTTTACCTTTTTAGGCTGCGGTCACTCGTTCATTATTTGGTCAGTAACCATCAGTATTTGTAAGCCAAAACCAGGAGTGGGTGATAAATACAGAAATGGTGACGTGTCTCTATCATACTTTTCCTCTGATTGTTCCTCTCCTGGTTTTGGATACTGATGAAATACTCACCAAATAGTGAATGTGTGAACGTGGCCTTATTGTGACAATATAGAAATGTATGGCCGTGTAGTCCAGTATAAGCAATTCCTCACTGTGATCAGATTCTAGAGCACTAGCACTGAGCTCACAGGGTTTCAGCTTCTTACCTGTGTTTTTCGGATGCGCAGATCGGCAGAAGAGCGGTTCATGGCCTCTTCCTGTTCAATGCTTTGTTCAATATCTAAAAGAAGAAAAATCCTGGGTTTTAGCTTATCCATTCAATAACCCTTACTTCCCCCTTTACCTTTTATTTTTCATTGTCAGCAGGAGAAATATGTACAGTTTGCTTTGGTTTTTAGTGTTAGTTCACACACTGTCATTAAAGCATGCCTTAGGTAACGTCAGAATAAGCACATTTCTGGTTATATTACATCAGTACATTTACTTTGTATGGTTACTACAGGATATATCCAGATTCATATCTATCATATATCAGCATTTTTCAAGTGAGGGTTCTTTTCAATGCCTTTTCACCATAGAATCCTAGAGAGCTACTCTATCAGATGAATGTTGGTTATCCATGATAAAAATATATACTAAAAAGCACCTTCTTTTTCTACTTTAATTTAAGGATGTGTTCCTATGATGAGTTTTTGATGCTGCGTTATTTCACTGCATTAAAAATCCCGTATCTTACAGTTCTTAAAGTGGATGGGATTTATAGAAATCTCCTGCCCACTGTGCTTATTTTTATGCAGTGTAAACTGACCTGCGGTGCCGGTTTAAAATCCACAACATGTCAATTTCTCTTGGGGGTACGCTGAGTTTTATGTTAACATTTTTCCCATACTCTTGTATTAGATGTGGGAAAATCCACAGGTAAAAAAAGTACATGCATTTTTCGTGCATTTCTATGGCGGAAACGCACTAAGAACAGGTGTGATCTGTGCATGACTACAGTGGGGCAAAAAAGTATTTAGTCAGTCAGCAATAGTGCAAGTTCCACCACTTAAAAAGATGAGAGGCGTCTGTAATATACATCATAGGTAGACCTCAACTATGGGAGGAGACAAACTGAGAAAAAAAAATCCAGAAAATCACATTGTCTGTTTTTTTTTTCATTTTATTTGCATATTATGGTGGAAAATAAGTATTTGGTCAGAAACAAGCAATCAAGATTTCTGGCTCTCACAGACCTGTAACTTCTTCTTTAAGAGTCTCCTCTTTCCTCCACTCATTACCTGTTGTAATGGCACCTGTTTAAACTTGTTATCAGTATAAAAAGACACCTGTGCACACCCTCAAACAGTCTGACTCCAAACTCCACTATGGTGAAGACCAAAGAGCTGTCAGAGGACACCAGAAACAAAATTGTAGCCCTGCACCAGGCTGGGAAGACTGAATCTGCAATAGCCAACCAGCTTGGAGTGAAGAAATCAACTGTGGGAGCAATAATTAGAAAATGGAAGACATACAAGACCACTGAAAATCTCCCTCGATCTGGTGCTCCACGCAAAATCCCACCCCGTGGGGTCAGAATGATCACAAGAACGGTGAGCAAAAATCCCAGAACCACGCGGGGGACCTAGTGAATGAACTGCAGAGAGCTGGGACCAATGTAACAAGGCCTACCATAAGTAACACACTACGCCACCATGGACTCAGATCCTGCAGTGCCAGACGTGTCCCACTGCTTAAGCCTGTACATGTCCGGGCCCGTCTGAAGTTTGCTAGAGAGCATTTGGATGATCCAGAGGAGTTTTGGGAGAATGTCCTATGGTCTGATAAAACCAAACTGGAACTGTTTGGTAGAAACACAACTTGTCGTGTTTGGAGGAAAAAGAATACTGAGTTGCATCCATCAAACACCATACCTACTGTAAAGCATGGTGATGGAAACATCATGCTTTGGGGCTGTTTCTCTGCAAAAGGGCCAGGACGACTGATCCGGGTACATGAAAGAATGAATGGGGCCATGTATCGTGAGATTTTGAGTGCAAACCTCCTTCCATCAGCAAGGGCATTGAATATGAAACGTGGCTGGGTCTTTCAACATGACAATGATCCAAAGCACACCACCAGGGCAACGAAGGAGTGGCTTCGTAAGAAGCATTTCAAGGTCCTGGAGTGGCCTAGCCAGTCTCCAGATCTCAACCCTATAGAAAACCTTTGGAGGGAGTTGAAAGTCCGTGTTGCCAAGCGAAAAGCCAAAAACATCACTGCTCTAGAGGAGATCTGCATGGAGGAATGGGCCAACATACCAACAACAGTGTGTGGCAACCTTGTGAAGACTTACAGAAAACGTTTGACCTCTGTCATTGCCAACAAAGGATATATCACAAAGTATTGAGATGAAATTTTGTTTCTGACCAAATACTTATTTTCCACCATAATATGCAAATAAAATGAAAAAAAAAACAGACAATGTGATTTTCTGGATTTTTTTTTCTCAGTTTGTCTCCCATAGTTGAGGTCTACCTATGATGTAAATTACAGACGCCTCTCATCTTTTTAAGTGGTGGAACTTGCACTATTGCTGACTGACTAAATACTTTTTTGCCCCACTGTATATCAATTAAGTTCAGTCAAAGCGAAATACCATGAAATATCAAAATCAAAGCAGCTTTTTTTAAAACTTGATATACCTACCAGAAAAAGGCAGAAAAACGCAGCATCAAAAATGCATGTAATAAACTCGCAATGAAAAAATGTAAGTAATATGATTTACTTAAAGGGAACTTGTCATGTTAAAAAACACTATTAAAGAGGTGGCCTACTACAATGTATAATGTGTTGTGAGACAGTGAACGTTATATTGTGAATGGCTGGTATGTGTCGCAAAGGTGGAGGTCCTCTGCGCTGTAAGCCTGGAATGTTGCTCTGGGACCTGTAGTTCCAAGAACCTTGCTTAGTTTATGTGGGCTGGGCTTGCAGGTTAGCCGGAGAGCTGGGCGGGTCTGGTTAACCACGTACCTTCTATTAAAGGGTGTGTCTCATGTGATATAATGAGACTGTTCTTTGGTCACATGGTCTCTGTGTTGGAAGGTCCTGAAAGAGGATAGGCTTTCCTGGAAAGCACATGGAGGAGGACATGTGCATGCAGAGTCCATGACGGCTATCTAAGCTAGGGAAACTACCGTCCTTCTGAGGGTCTGGAACTGACTGGTGGGAGCCTGTCGAGAAAGTCAGTGTACGGCTCAGTGATCCCAGTAAGGCGGTTTCCCTGGAAGCCATGACTGACAAGAAGTCAGCGTGCGGAGTGGAGTTCCTGGAAGGTACCCTTGATGTAATGAAATGGACTATTCTTTATGTGGTTTATGCTGTGTAAATAAACTGGATAGACTGTTCAAGTGGAAAACCGTTCCTCTGTGCCTTAATTCCGCTGCCAAGTGAGTGTTCCCCAACACATTCAGTGAGTGCTATCTCACAGTGTCCATCAATTTAAACCTTTTAAATAAATATTTTTGTAAATACATACTGCTGCCATATTTGTCTGAGTGGCGCTCTCGCTGCTCGCTCAGTCTGCATCATGTGACCCTGGCTGAAGCCGCCGCTGACATTCACTGATGTCACATCAACTTTCGGACTGCCTTGCATCACCGCGGCGTGACTCAGTCGCACGCACTCCCCCTGATTCACTGGGCAGAGTTTCACTGCACGTCACAGCCCAGTATCTGACACGCGCTTTCCTTCTCTCCTTTGCTTTTATTGGCCACAGGCGCGCACTGGATACTGGGCTGACGTGCAGTGAAACACTGCCCAGAGCCCAGTCAATCGGGGAGCATGTGCGACTGGGTCATGCCTAGGTGATGCTAGGGAGTCCGTAAGTTGACATGATATCAGGGGATGTCAGTGGCTGGTGTAGCCAGGGTCACGTGATGAGCGAACAGCATAGCGCCACTCACAGGCACATATGACAACATAAGGTAGTTATAAAAATACTTTTTTAATCAATGGACGAATTATATATTGTAGTGGACCACATCTATAACATGCAGATATGCGGTTAATCTGCAGCTTATTAGTGTTCAGGGGCCATGGGGTCACTGCACTGATAGCCGGCTATTGGGAGGAAATAATTTTTGTTCTTCCCAGTAGCCTCCTGGTTTCAGTTGTAGAGGCCCGACTTCAGTCACTGTCCAGTTCCTAGTCGGCGGCAGCTGTAACCGCCCCCAGCACTGACTGATAGCTGACTCTGGACTGATGCACTGCTACGCCGGCTGTTAGTCATTGCAGGGGCAGACTACCACTGCCGATCACTGTATACTGAGTGGTGACTGAAGTTGTGACGGCCGCACCTCTAAGACTGAAAGCCGAAGACTGCCAGGAGGAATAAAGTTAATTTCATCCTGGCAACAGGGCTTTCATCGCGGTGGCCAATCAGCTTCTGAACGCTATTAACCTTTGATAGGCACAGAAATGGTTCATAGAAGCTGCAATATCAAAAACCCATCGTAGGAATAGTTTAGCTTTCGAGACACTGTAGTTTATTTTTGTTTTGACATTAAATATATATATATATATATATATATATATATATATATATATATATAGTCTTACTCAGATCAGAGCGCACAGCACCAAAGACAAGTTTCCTAACAATCATCTAAGCTGCTTGACAAGAGAAGAAGAGAAGATTTTTATTAGGAGAAAAGATGGAGGGAGGTGGTGGTGAGCACTCACTCTTCAGCTTGGAGCGGACCTTGTTGGCTGTCTTTTTGATGTCCGACATCAGCTCTTCCAGCTCTACCTTGGTTTCTGTGGAGAGAATCAGCAGGCTGAGAATAAGTGATGACAAGCAGCAGCTGTCCCATTATATACAGGAAGCAATAGCAGCAAGACACGGTGAGAGCGCTGATAGACCCACACCGGCGAGCAGCTCAAACATGACATTAATAAAGGAATAGACTGCAGAGTGGAGAACATTATATTGGTAAGAGCATTTATCATTTCACCAATTTAGTATTTTACAAAAATATCTTATCAGCCGGTGTGCCGAAATTTCCTAACTTTTCCCAATTTCCCAGTTTCACCCAGAAAAGTGGGACTATTTTTTTTTCACTTGTCATCCCTGTACAATCTGTTTGTTTTTTTTTAACAGCAGCAGCTATTAATCATTTGCAGAACCATTTACAGTTTCCTATGTTACAGAATTGCAATGTACACGTAAAAAAACGGGGGGTACTAAACTGTGGCAGCCAATTTTCTCCCTCAAACCCATGTACTTGAATAGTTGAGCCTCATCCAATTAATGGAGGAAAATCGTGCATGATGGAATTTTTTTCACATGTCGAACTGGTCAGTGAAAAAAATCGTTAATCTGCACTGCCCCTTTGATAACATTGGCCCAAGTGCAAGTCATATAATAGTACAAAGATAAGAATAGTGCATGCTGAGGTGTGGAAAACTGCTTGTGTGCACTTGCACATAGGGTAATATTATTACCAATAAAATATATCCACCTGAATGAGACCTTAGTCTCCCACAATGACAGCCACCTATGCTAAATAATTGCCCCCTATTATGCTTTGGTTCGACTATCTCAGCATGCCCTGGGATTCTCAAAGCGTCATCAGAGGAAGTAGTAAAAGAAAAAAAAATAAAGCAGTTAGAGGAGAGAGGGAACGATAGGGAATTTGTAATAAAAGTGTTATTAGATTACTACATTAAATAGATAGGGTTTAGGATTAAAATAGGTTTTACTTTCGGACCACCCCTTTAAGGCTAGGTTCCCAAGAGCATAAGAAAAATCATCCTTATGCCATCTGTAGGTCCTTTTCATAAAATCTGCATAGCATCCAGGTAACAATCGTTTTTATACATTAATAATTGCACCCTAAATTGGCCATAAAATGGCGCAGACTAGCAATATGACAATTTTTCCGCATAAACAGTTGGTCAATGTGTAAAAATGTTCATGTGAACTAACACATTGATTAAACGGTCCGTGTGCAGTTTACCCAGTTTCCATATGGGCAGCACACGGACCGAACAAACACAGATGTATACCGCGAGCGACATATTTTTCAATGTATTTATGCCAGAAATATATATTCCTAAATCTGCTTCCTTATCTTATATATCTCCAGGTGAGGCTATTTATTACAATATTCCCGGAGTCGGATAAACAAATCGTTGCTGTCTGCGACCCCCACACTACACTGCAGCGGCTTTGGCTGGACGGAGATACGGCCATAGCAGATAAACCTATTAGCTTTATTTTATTAAGCCATACATTTTCAGCAAAAATCTCTCATGGGTCATGCTGGTTCAGCTATGAATTTCCTTTTTTTTTCAAGGTACAATGCAAAAACCTTGACAGAATGGAAAATAATGAGACATTTACAAGTTGATAAGGTAGACTGTGGGGTAAGGAACAAGAAGAGCCGGGGCTCTGGCTTGTCAAGTGGACATATTGGGACTCGCATAACATCTGGTATAGGCGAAAAGTGGAAGAAACCTGAATGCAATAATGAAACCCTATTAATGGGGTTTTTTCCAGGAATAAGGCTGGTTTTCACATTTGCGTTTTTTAGCGCTGGAAAAAACGCATATGTGCGCATGCGTTTTTTCCCCTATATTTAACATGGGTGCGCATACCTGCGCGCTGGTAAGCGCATGTATGCGATTTTCATGCGCTGCGTTTTTTTGGGGTGTGCGTTTGTATTTTCCAGACGCAGCATGTTGCATTTTTTGGCCCTGCAAAAAAGCGC